>NW_022111336.1:5879857-5881771 GCF_000313985.2 Echinops telfairi
ACATATGCATACACATAAATATCAATTATATGCTAAATATTCTATAAAAGAGTGATTAAATAAATTATGGCTGAATTGTAGACTAACAAGTTGTGCAGTGATCAAAATAGTGATGCAAACTATTTAAGTACAACTACATATGAATACAAGAAGTGGTTCCTCGTTGAGTTGTTATAGTTTCAGAAATTCACAATGGCAGTTCTGCCCTGTTCTACAGGATCACTATGTTTCAGCATCAACTTGATGGGTGTGAATTTGTTTTTTTGGTTTGGTGGAGCCGTTGATGGTTTTGAACTACTGACCCTGTGGTTAGCAGCCCAACAAGTAACCACTAGGCCAGTAGGGCTCAACAATAAGGTTTAGTAGAGGGTTCTAAACAGGTCATGGCTCAAATGTCACAAACCCTCATTGTTCTTACTAAGATTTAACAGATTTTTATCATGAACATTTATTTTATAAATAAACATTTCTGCACTTGATATATGCTATTGGAGCATTTCCCAGATACTTTATGTGGTTTTTTTTTCTGGTATGAAGCATGCAGAGCTCTTTACCTTGTGTACTCCCCAATTTGTTATAAACATGTGTGATATACACACATTTGCAGCACCAACCACCTTTATCCTAGAGAATGCTTTGCCAAAGACTGCGTGACTGCAGTCACAAGGGTCATTATGGGAGGGAACTTTGTATAGAGAGGACTGGCAACGGCCTATGTGTGGGAGTAGGGTTTTTTGTGTGTATGGATTAATCTAATCTACAAAGTTGGAGTCATATAAGTACCATATGCAGTTTATGCAATCTATAATATTTATATATTGCATTGGTAAATTCTTGTTTTCTTGTATGAATTTTAATAATGTATGTATTTAGGATTTATCAGCAGGAAAACAGTTATAGAGAATATGTTATGATCTTTAGTTCGCAGCTTATATTCTTTTACTTAGCATAGTGTTTATCTTTGTTGAATAAAATTCTCTCAGTCTCGTTTACAGGAAATAAATGACTACACAGTGTATCTTCAGAGTTTGATAACAGCTCTTATGGTCCTTGAAAATACATTATCCAGGTCACTCAGTGTGTACAATCAGAGGTGTACAAGCAGAAGACCAGTTCTTGAATTGTTTGGTGAGTTTCTACTGAATATTCACTGTAAAAACTTACCAAACATCACGCGTTTAAAGGAAATAACAAAATAAACAACACATGTTTTCTCCAGTAGGACTACCTTATTGCTACACACTTTTACCTGAAACAAACCATTCTCCCAAAATTTTAATCATTAAAAAATATTATATATACTTTTGTTGTTGACAATATACACAGCAAAACCTATAAGTTCAGTGACATTGGTTACTTTCTTCAAGATGGGCAACCATTCTCATCATCCTTTTCCAAAGTACTCCTCCCTAGCTTGCTGGCTAAACTTTCGAGTGGCTGTCATCAAGTTGGTCCTATATTGAGAGTTCTTTCTGATTTCTCGGGTGACTGTAAGAGAGTTCTTTGAAAGACTACATGGCAGTTAGATTAAATGTCAATTTGACCCTTTGTGAATGTGTTCAAGCTGTCAGTCAGGTCACACGCTGATGATGCCTTCCTGGGGGTGTGGTCTTTTTAGAAGTGAGACATTGGAGATTTCTCTTTCCTCTCTGGCAACTCATTTTTTCCTTTGCTGGGACTTCACTGGGACTCTGTGCTTCCCTCCAAGGGTTCCCCCATGTGGGCTGCTGACCTAGAGATCACACTGCCATGTTTGCATCATCTTGGATCTAATCTACTCTGCACCCACTGCTCAGTGATCTCCTGCTTCCCGCTTCACCTCTTCATCATTGGCCAGCAGCTATACGAGTCTGAAGATGGCTTCAGTTGGCATTGGACCCATGGACTTAAGATGGACGGGACTGAGATAACTTC
>NW_022111336.1:5883224-5891297 GCF_000313985.2 Echinops telfairi
AAATACGCTTTACACAATTGATGTGTGTATGGATTGGGATAACAGTTGTATGAGCCCCTAATAAAATGTTTTTAAAAAAAAAAAAAGGTTTTACTGTGCTTGGGATGCAACTTTTCAGAGCAAGTTGGGTTCTCATTTGTTACTTTCAATACAAATTGATCCATAACATTTTTCCCTATGTGTTAATTTTCTCTTTAATCGTGCACCAGCTGCTCCATTTCCAGTACTCTAGTTTCCCTGTCTCTTATCACGGAATCTTTGTTTAAATGTAATAATGCCCTTTGGATTTACAGAAGCATTTCTTTGGTATTTCAGTAAATGTGAGCTGCAGACTAAAATATAATTCTGAACATCCATTTTAAATAGATAAGTGATTACTGTTGAAAAATGAGCATTGATGTTCAGTGTATAAGTCATGTTAGGCTATGGTGTTTGAATAAAGAATTCTATAATTTCACTATCATAATTCTTTCCCAGGACATGAACCTATCACAGTTCTGTAGATGAAGGTCCCTTCAATGGAGTGAGCAACCAACAAACTGAATGTTGTTGATAGCTGGGTCTTCGAGGAAAAAAGTGCTTGGTAAAGCATTCAGTGGATTTTAGAGCAACTATGTAGAAATGCGGTCACTGCCACTCATATTTCATTAATCAAGCATGACACATAGCCATCCCTATCTTCAAGGAGATTTGAAGTGATCCCATGGAAAAGGAAGGCAAGGAGGACGGAACACAAATAGTCCACCACCTTGACCTTTACTGGATAACTAACAACTCAACAAAATATATTTCATAATAGGTTCACAGAGTACATAACTTAGATCAAACTTTTCATGTAACAAAAATCTCAAATTTCAAGACCTTTTCTCTATTTTAAATAATAAATTAGTTATATTTTTTAGCAAATTATATAAACTCAAATATTAAAAATTTATTGTCCTGACCAAAACGACTCTTATAACACTATATCATCATTGGAAACCATAATGAGAGAATGGGAAAAATTACAGACAAAATGTCAGAGACATGTAGATAAAAATTCCTACCTTTTCTTTTGGTACTATTTTGATTTTGCAGATTTTTTTTTTTTTGTATGACTAGCTCCAAGTTCCTTAGGATGATGAGGGGTTTGGTAAGATAATCAGTGAAAACAACGGAAACTTTCAATGATAGTTCCAAAATCGCCACAGCAATGCACTCGGGCATCCCAGTAATCATGAAAATGATGTGGAACAGGCGAAGTTTCATTATGTTGTGTGCAAGGTTGCCATGTGTCAGAGCTAAGTCTACTGTAACCAACTTAAATTACACTCTTAAATGGGTGGTTGTAGAGTTTACATGAGAGAATGTTTACATATATGTATGGTCGGAAAGACGCAGTCTAAAAACTTGTCTCCTATTCCTTTTCTCCTTTGTATCTTCTTGGACAGCTTTTAGATGGAGGTATACCTTTCTGTAGGAACCATGTGGTCTTGGAGAAGATTACAGGAAAGTCTTATCGAGGTAAAAAGACATGGGGTGTATTCTCCCAGCATGAGCGTAAAACTGGAAGATCAATAAAAGTTTCTTATTGGAGAGGACCAAAAAAAGAGCAAGATAGTTTGGATGAATAACGAAACCTGTCTACATAGCCATTTTGACAATTCATGCGCCTTTTGCCATTTTCATTTTTAAGGCACTTGTTGATATTTTCCATGTAACTTTTCCTCAATGTTAGCTTTACACTTATGTTTGAAGAAGTTTTAAGGTCATGCTTGGATGCTGCTTTAACTGCGATAGCAGTTGCACTTTAACAGAAGTACCTCCAGCTTGAGAGCTGTTCTTTTCTTATGCTCAATTCCCAAACTGTGTGAACTGCAGACAGACAAGCAGAGACAGTGAATACTAATCCAAATAGGAAGAATGGTTTGGTTGTCTTAGCACTGTCTTAACAAAAAGCTCCATTAGCCAGGAGAGAGAGCTGTTTTCATGATACCTACATAGTGCTAGGGGAAGCAATCATTTCAAAAGACTAGCCTTTGTAGACTAACAATTTTATCATTTGCTTTTTGTGATGCATAAACTACATCCGAAATCATTTACTAAATTCCATTTATCAAGAAGTATAGGCAAATGAGCACACATGAGCTTTGATCAAACTCCATATAAGCATCTAGATCCCCTTTCCTAGTTTAAAGGCATCATTGGCAAAGATCAGAATATTTTATTTGTAATGAGTAAAACATAATTGAAGTAAATCCATGACATTATCAAGCAACTATGTCGAAATGATCCTACTGGCTTGCTGATAAGGGAAATATGAAATAAGGCAGGCCTGCTAGAGGTAGAACATTTAAAACTATTTGAGCTGTCTGGGTCCAGGGAGAATTTTGCATTCATTATTGTCTATTTATTTACTATTTAACACTTTAAACCACTATAATCTAATTGACAGGGCATAAACCTAATAGTTGTGTCTCAGACACAGTAGAAAAAATCTAAGATTTCTAAGACAAAAGTCTAATTACATTATTGTTGGGGTTTCAGCGTCATGCATCTGGTGAATCAATGCACTATGTACATGCTCCTTGTCTTTAGGGGTCTTTGCATGATCTGCTAGAGGTCCCAAAGAAGTCTAGGATACGTAGTGTCGCCATGAGCAAGCACACCTTGTTAAGAGAGAAGTATGGGTCTTATGTTTTCCTCAAGTTGCCGTACTTGTGGACACGAGGAAGCAAGTCACTTTCCTGGTAAGGCCTTAGGAACTGCATTCACATATTTCATTTCCATAATACCTCTTTAAAGAAGTTTTTGGGAACCCTTGCCCCAATCAGACAGGATTAGTTGCCCCCTCTCTATTTTTTGCTGACACTTCTATGTATACCGTTATTGCGAGAAAAAGGTAGTAACAGAAAATCCTCCTGTTAAATTGTAATCTGTTCACTCAAAAGACAATTTTCGTCCCACAGGTTCTTAATCTGGCTCCATAAACCCGCAATTCCGGGAATTTGTGAAATTGCACAGAACAAAATGTCATTATTGTCACTAATCTGTAATTGCAATGTGTTCTTTCCCTTCCATCATGGATATGGCAACAAATCACAGTATTAGCAGCAACACTGCCGACTCTGTTGCCAAAGAGACTGCTGATAGTTTTATTACCCATTACAATTGGTAATTGTATCTATATATCTAAATATCGCTAAAAAGAGTGGTTATACTACTCTACTTTGAAATCAAATATGGTAATAAGCCTGCCACCATACATCATTATCTCAGAACTCAAAAACCAGGGCCAGTCAATCGAATCCAACTCAGGATCACCCAATATGCAGTTGCCGAGGCTGTAATTCATAATGGAAGCCTACAGAATCATTTTTCTCCTTTTGAGTGGGTAGAGAACTTGAACCACCAACTTTGCAGCTCCAAATATTTCAAGGAAATGTTTAATGATCTTTTGACTCCATTTTTCCCCACAAAATATTTGAAACCCTCTCGTATGTGTTAATGGGGAATCAAGGCTTACTCTGTTACAATTTTGTATATTGGAGAAAAAACACTCATTTATAAATATGCAGAAAACTGTTTTATATTTTCACCAATCTGACAAAGAGGTCCATGGTACAAACCAAGGTTAAAGAGCTCTAAAAACAGTAGACATGTTTCATTCAACTAACTTGTCTGAGCTTTTCTGAATTACCTTGGATAAATTGTGAAGTATGAGTTGCATTTAATTATTTTAACTCATAGTGACATTAATCCAAGTAAAACATTTCAAAGTGACAGCAATCAACCATTAGTGAAACATATCAGAGAACTACCCTCAATTACAAGGCAGGATTAGATATGGAACAGTACAAGCCCTTCAAAATGAACAAATCAATCTTAGAAGAAATGTAATTGGAATGCTCCTTACAAGTGAAGATGATGAGACTTAGGCAAAGTTACTTTAGATATGTCATCAGGGTAGAATAATCATTAGATGAGAACATCAGGCTTGGTAAAGAAGGGGTTCAGAGAAAGATAGTGTAACTTCAATGAGGTGCATTGACACAATAGTCACAATGATGCACTCAACCAAAGCCAACAGTCCTAAAGGCAGCATAGAGCCAGACAACACTTTATCCTGTTATGGTTAAGAGGTGCCTTAAGAGCAATGAATAACACCACCAAAGATGAGAAGTAGTTGAGTACCCGAATTTGGATGAGGAAAGAAACATGTGACTTGTTGGCAAATTTTGCCTTTAGTCAAAATGCAGGACAGATAGAAGAGAGTTAGTCAAAAAGTATTGCTACATAGATTCCAGTTCATGTACGTACAGGCTAATTCCAAATGAAGTAGGTTTAAACATGCTGCTGAGCCATGGATGGCTGCAGATAAGTTCTCTCTGGAATGCATTTTTCTTGGTCTCATGTGGGTGCCTTCAAATAACAGAAAAGTGGGTGAAGGGCAATGGAGGACGATGTAAGATATGGAAAAATAATCTATAACTTATCAAGGGTTCGTGAGGGAGGGTGGGTGGAGAAATGGGGAGCTGATATCAGGGGCTCAAGTGCGAAGAGAATGCTTTGAAAATGATGATGGCAGCATATGTGCAAATGTACTTGACACAGTGGAGGAACGTATGGATTGTGATAAGAGATGTAAGAACTCCCAAAAAAAGTATTTTAAAAATAATTGGAAACGCAGGGAATCTAGGACAGAAGAACCTCTCAGGACCAGGGGTGACAGTGGCGATACCAGGAGGGAAAGGGGATGTAGTAAGGGGGAAAGGATCACAGGGAGCCACATGTGGCCTCCTCTCTGGGGGATGGGCAGCAGAGGGGTGGGTGGGAGGAGACGCCCGACAGTGTAATATAAGATACAATAATAATTTATAAATTGTTAAGGGTGCATGGGGGAGAGGGGAGGAGGAAGGGAAGGGGAGGGGAAAAAAAAAAAAGGAAAATTAGCGGATTCCGGGAACCCAAGAGGCAAGCGAATTTTGGGAATGATGGGGGCAACGAATATATAGATGTCTTTGCACAATTGATCTATGTATTGTGATGAATTGTATGAGCCCCAATAAATTGATTAAAAAAATAAAAAATAATAAAAAGACAAAATTTGTAAGAAGTGAGCTATTTGAAGAAGAAAACAACAACAACAACAAAATAAAGGTCCAATCATGACAGTGACTTCCAAGGGCATCTACTGGCCCATTTCAATTTAACCCAGAGGGATCACCTCAGAAGTTTATGATGGGTCAATCCTGACAGATTTTCCTGAAAGTTATCATTCAATCACATGGCCTTAATTCAGAAGAAAAAGGCCAGGATATTTGCCAAGGCATATTTTTGCCGTCATGACAATGCACATGCTTATTAGTTATTGGTAGCAAGGGCTACCTTCTGAGATAATTTTGTTGGGAAATCTCACCACCTTCCCCTGATCCTGCTGATTAAGTCTTCTTTCTGTTGCCAAAACTCTAAGAATACGTAAGAGTCCCTCAAGAATAAAGCTGCTGCTTTGAAGTGGTGTAAATGAAAGAGGGCCAAGAATTAAAGAACTGAAAATACTGCTTTCAGTGATGGAGGATATGATGAGAAACAATAGCTTCACATTTTCATATTTTATTTAACCAAGCTTTCCTTGATTTTGTTGAAAAAAACCTTTTCTATACTTACTCTTAAATAATAATTTAATACACCAAAGAGAACATGTCCACCCTCTGTTTTATTTCATTTTAAATTTGGGAAAGTTTATCAAAGGTGTAGCTAAAATTTGAAATGCAGGAATAAATTCTTTATTTACAGGGAATTTTTCCTCTTGGAATAAACCCATTATAAAAAAAATGCCATTTGTATGGTTGGCTTACAAAGATAAATGCTATGGTCACATCGTCTGGAAAATTTTTATCACCAGCATTCTAGAAGATCTACATTCTTAGAGGACAATAACTTTAAAATTACAAATCAGTCCTATATATGAGGGGGCACTCCCTAAAACCCGAAAAAGGGTCCACTGGGCAGAGTACGCATGTTTCCCACTAGGCAAGCATCAAGAAACTAGCTCTGAGTTAGTGCAGCCAGTGGCGTGACCTCGGAAGGTTATCCCTAGTCACAGTGAAATTTTTCGTGAAAGTAGTTTTACTTGAACCTCACTTTTTTGTGTGTGATGTCAAATTTAGGAAAACAGTGTGCAGCTGTGAAATTTTATTTTCTGCTTGGGAAAAATGCAGCAGAAACTGTTGTGATGTTCAGCACAGCTTAGAAGGACGGTGCTATGGGAGAAATTCAAGTGTGCAAGTGTTTTTTTGTTTCAAAAAAAGCTGAAATTTTGATTGATGACAAACCTCATTCTGAACTTCTGTCAAATTCCTGAAAATGTTGACAAAATCCGTGCACTTGTGCTCAGTCTGACGACGGACCACTGAAAAGATGGGGAAATTATCTGGACTATCTTGAAGTGAATTTTCATGGAAGATTTAGGAATCAGAAAGATTCTCTGGAAAATTTGTGTCTCAGGTTCTGAGTGATCAGGTAAAAGAGCACCGAATGGCAACATGCAGTGCTTTAAAAGAACAGCTCCCAAATGACCCAGACTTTTCCCATGGTCATTACTGGTGATGAGACATTGTGCTATTCTTAGGACCTGAAAGCAAACATCAATCAGGCCAGTGGAAGTAGCCATCTTTACCTCACCCAAATAAAGCATTTCAAGTGAAATAAAAAATCAGGACAATACTCATTTGTTTTTTATTTTTGATGTGAGGGGATAGTACATTTCGAATTCATTCCACTAGATCAGACTGTTAATAAAGCTTTATATTTAGAGGTTCTGAAAAGATTTAGTAACAGCGTATGAGAAAAAAGGCCTGATTTGTGGCAGATGGGGGACTGATTTTGCCACCATGACAATGCACCTGCTCACCCAGCCATCTCAGAGTGCCAGTTGTTGGCAAAAAAACAGCATGTCTCTCTTGCCCCATGTACCTTACTCACCTGATCTCACTCCATGTGACTTCTTTTTGTTTTTGCAAACGAAGAGGGTCATATGAAAGGACAGCAATTTGATGACATAGAAGTAATAAAAAAAAGCAAGGGAGGTGCTGTCAGCCATCTAAACAGATGAGTTTGAAAAATGTTTCCAAGATTGGAATAGCAGATTTGACAAATATATAAAGTATAATGAAGTATTTTGAAGGTGATAAGGTTGTTTTAGAAAAAAAAATCAAATACAGAGTTTGAAATATATATATCCGGTTTTTTGGGGGGTACTCACTTGTATAACAGCAAATGAGAATTTGCTGTTGGGGAGGGAATCAAGTTGGAGTCTTTCGGTGATGCAAATATTTATGCACTTGCTAGTGAAGTGAATGATTGGTAGTTCAACCCCACCTGGAGGTACCCCGGTGATTTGCTTCCCAAATAGCATATTTTTAAAATGTCTTTGGAGTAAAGTTCTACTTGCAACACGTGGTTGCAATGGTTATAAGTTGTAACCAACTCAATAGCAATGTTTTTTTGGTTAAGAGACAAGTATAGAATTATTGAAATGTAAACTTGTATAAATACAAAAAAAGGGGGGGATACTTTAGGCTCATTAAAGCATTCATTGAAATCACTTGAAGCCTAAAATTTTATTATGGTTGAGATCTAAGGTAGAAGTATTTTCTGTTATATATAGATAAATCAATAAATACATGTAATGTGTGAAAATGTACACAAAAAACTGATATGTGGAATATATCCAATTGTGTAATTGCATCCTCAGAGAATTTCATGCCATAAACAATTAGCTATAAGAGGTTTTCCTGATGCCCATCAATGGATTATGGTTAGTGTTCACACTAATAAGAAGAGGTCTTTCACAAACACAATCTATCTGAAGATACACTTCAGGTATTTAAAGGGAACTCAGAATTAAGAAGGGGCTGAGTACCCAGTGTGCAGAGTTTTTATTTATTTATTTATTTTTTAAACATTTTATTAGGGGCTCATACAACTGTTATCCCAATCCATATACACATCAATTGTGTAAAGCGTATTTGTACATCATTTCTCAAAACATTTTCTCTCCATTTAAACCCCCGACATTAGGTCCTCATTTTT
>NW_022111336.1:5892045-5920401 GCF_000313985.2 Echinops telfairi
GCTTCTGAGCTAGATGGCCGCTTGTTTACCTTCAAGCTTTTAAGACCCCAGACGCTATATCTTTTGATAGCCGGACTTTTGAGCAAGTTTACCTGACATCTGGGAAAATCAAGTAGTTAAATCTCAAGTAACTTCAAAATATTTAAATATATATGTGGAATGGTTTCAAAGCCCTTAATAAGCTGTAGCACTTAATTATATTACACACTATAGTTTTTCTTCTAAGGAAGATATACTAAGCATAATGATATTATGACCTTTTGAAATATATATTTATTTATTCATTCATTGGGTGAAGGCAGAATCTCATTTCCTTTGAATTTTTAAAAAAGACTTTCATATTTTTTACTTATTTTTAAAAACTTTTATAAGGCAAATAAATGCTACACCAAATTTCAACACATCAGAGGTGAACTATTGACTCACTGTAAATGTTTATTTTGGTTTTAATTTTTCTTCATAAATCTAGCATACAGAATTGAATATGTTGATTATATCATATGCATTTTCATTCCTTTCTATATTTAATAGTTGTTTAGCTTAATGTCCTTGAAAACAGAATTTTAACAGTTGTATTTCACAATATTATTTCAGCGATAAAAGGATTTATTTGTTAGATACGTGGGTGTTGGTTGTTTCCTTTATGTCCCTTCTCCCACCATTCCAAATCGCACAGCAAAGAGCAACCTTCTCCACAGTCTTTCATCATGTCCTTACGGAAGAGTCTCAGAAGACAAATTGTTGGGGCAAAGGATCAACTATGCTCTTTATGCGTATTGCCAAACTGTGTTCAAAAACCATTGTATTGATTTATCATTCCACCTATAAGGAAGGGCATGTCCACTTCACTGACTCTTCTGCTTTATTGACCATTTTCAATTCGATAATCTACACACACACTAAATGTTTAAACAAATGCTTAACTTTATTAGGTATTTACATGTTTTCAGTTAGCTATTAGTTTTTCCTTCTAGTCTTTCATTGTTGCCCAACAATATGAGTAGTTCTCTATATTTTTACGTTTAACTTGTGTGGTAAATATAATAAATCAAAGACAAAAGTGACCACCTCTTAAGAGCAACAGTTTTAACAGCTTCCAAGATTAGAATGATAAAATGATGCCAAGTTTCCAGTAGGACATGGCCAGGCACTGTCTCCTGGGCAAGCTGAAAATAGGAGCAGAAGAATTACAGATGAATAATGGAGATAACTAACATGATTTTGGGGGGTCTGTATTTATCAAAGCTGATTGATTTCATGTCTTTTATTCCATTTGGAATGCAACTGTTTTTCTTAACTGTCTATTAAATCAATGCATTATTCTATCATTTTTATTATAAATATTAGTGCTATTTTAAAACATATGAATTTTACGATAACATAGTCTACAAACTACACAAAATGATATAATATTGCAAACCTATTTATAATAGACTGCTGCTATTCATACATTTTTTAGTGGTGAATCTCTCAGAATTAGATAGCCTATTTCTTCATAAACTATTCTTAGGCTGGAAGCTCCCGTTCAAGTTGCGTGACCCTTATGGTATTTGAAACAAACAAACAAAACAAAACAGTGATATACCTTCCAGCATTACAGCAACACACAGTGCTGACACACTGGCTGCAACGATGGGATCAAACAGAACAATTGTGAGGATGGTATAAGACTGGGTGGTATGTCAGTCCGTTATACATGGGGTTGCTATGAATCAGAACCAATTCAATAGCACCTAACAACAACATTTACAATGGATATCCACATCGAAACAGTAGATTTCTCCAGTAATTAGCAATTTATATTTATTTACAAGACAAAACTATATAAGGTAAGAATTTATTTCATACATATAGCTAAATCACTGCAAATGTATATTCAAGGATTGTTGTTTGTTTTTCCGTCTTTCTTCTTTTCATTTAATCCTAGGTTATAAGAAAATCCCATCCTGGTGATTGACATTTTAGAGCATTAGTCTCCATTCCAGGACATAAAAGGATTACGTTTTAGTAATAGTGTAAGAATATATTTTATTCAACCTCTCTAGGAGATAAATATCTCTTGGTAGTGTGTTTATGCACAGAGGCAAAATTGAAGCAATCTTTGTGCAAAGGTAGCTCCTGTAAAGTTGAAAACGACAAAAGGGATTTTAGTGAGAAAGGGGGACCGAGAGTAGCTCTTTTTTGGACTACGATACAAACACATTTTGTAGGAAGTAGGCCCTGGGGATCATAGTCAACTAGTCTGAATCACACACATTGGATAGGCATTTCTGACTGGCACTGTTTAGCTCGAAGGCATGCCGTGGCATTGGAAGAAATGAGCTAAAAAGGGCTAGTGAGACATTTATCCAGCTTAACCTTTCTCCCATGCCAGAATCCCCTTACCAAGCAGTGACGACTGGTCATTTGTTCCTGCTGAACACACTTACCATGGTAAAAAGCTACTGTCTTTTATTACATGTGTGTCACGCATCTAGACAATTCTTAAGCATATTTTACTTACAGAGGTCTGAGGGTGCACAAATAAAAACAGTGTGGTTCCTGACTCTATAGAATTTCCAGTTTATAACTGTGTTGGTGCCAACTCATAGAAATCCGATGGACAACAGAATGCAACAGTGCCAAATTCTATGCCATCTTCAACATTACAGCTCCATTTGAGCTCATTGTTGCAGCCACCATATCAATCCAACTCTTTCGGCTTCTTCCTCTGTTTGGTGGACTACCTACTTTAGCAAGCACATTGTCTTTCTTCAGGTCCTAGTCCCTAAGGGAAACATGTATTCCAAAATACATGAGACAATTTATGTAATATGACTTGGCTATATATATGGTGCCATCCAGTAGATTCTGACTCATGGTGACTATAAGTATTGCGGGGTAGAACTGCTCCATAGGGGTTTTTATTTTTTGGGATGTAACCTTTACATAGGAGCCATGATGGCACAGTGATAAAGTGTGTGCCTCTGTTGCCCAGATGGTCAACAGTTTGAACTCACTAGCTGCTCCTGTGACATAAAGATTTACATCGGAAACTATGGAGCATCTCTACTCTGTTCTATGGGGTCTCTATGAGGCAGAATTGATTCTATGACAATGGGTTTTGATCTTTGCTGAAGATTGCCAAGTATTTGTTCCATAGCGCCACTGGTTGGGCTTGCACCACTGAAGTTTAGATGAGTGCCTATGTTAGCAGCTGAGCAAAAACCACACAGGCCATTCAGGGACCTGGAATTTTGGCTTAAAATCAAGAGGAATAATTTATAAGGTACACTATTTGTGATTTTTTTTAAAGGCAGTATAATTTGTTTGAGAATTAGGGGATTTCTAGAGAAATGGGGGCATGGATATGGGATGGCAAATAGCATAGAGATGTGATAGGCACTGTTACATGCAGGAGGGGACATTGCACATAATGGAAGGAGAGGTGTGTAAAGTTGGAAAATGAGGTTGGAAAACTAAGTTGGAGCAAACAATGAAAAATATCCACCTGTAAGCCATAGGGACTGGGACCCTGTCCCTATCATGCTGAGTGCAGAGACAATCGAGCGTAGATATTAAGAACACAAATTATGAAGCCATACTGCCTGAATCTGAATTTGCCATTGATCAGCTAGTGACTTCGGACAGTTGTCTTGCCCTTCTATGCCTAAGATTATCTATCTGTAAAATAGGAATATTCATAAGACTTAGCTCCCAGAATTGTTTTATGGAAAACTGTCTACTATCATATTTGTGTTATATTCAAAATAGCATATTTTGATAATAACATTTATTAAATAAATGCCAGTGTGGATTGGAGCCCAGATAGTCCACCTCTAGGTGGGGCAAATTAAGATAGAGAAGGGCAGAAGGCATGCTCATTCCAACTCTAGAGATAGATAGTAGAAAGTTATGTCATATTCTGAAACTAAATGCACTTTACCTCATGCCAAGAAATTAATTTCACCTTCTGGACAATAGGTTAACCTTCCACCAAATAGACTTCAAAAATTCAGAAGTTATATGTGTCTTAGAGCTTATCTTCTTGAGTTTAATAATTCTGTTTCTTTCTGCGGTTCTTTCTCCAGCATCCTTAGAATATTTGCAATATTCTAAGACAGACCCCCACATTTTAAAATATAATTGTCCCAATGTGAGGGGCAAAGTGAATAGAAATCCAAATTCTATACAGTGCAGAGTACAGTTTGACTAATCTCTTATGGGATTCTGTGGGTGGTGCAAATGGCTATTGGGATTGGAGATTCATGTCCAGCCAAGAGTGTCTCCTGGTCATTGATTCTAAGTTATAAGGCATTAAAAACCCTAGGTGTCACAATCATTTGATAGTAAGGGGCTATTATCTGCCTTGAAAATACATGGATAAAATGAGTGTGTACATGGCCATGCCTGATATCTCTACCAATTAACAGTTGATATAAACCGTTGTTGACTGTGGGTGGGCCATGCACTCTAAGCCTCTATGACATTCAAGTCAACCACCATAGCTTGGAAGTCCCTCTATACCAGAAATTCGTTGAAATCTACATTGTCTTCCCCCATGTCTCTTTTCGGCTTCCCCAGCTTCCCTCTGTTCCTTTTTGAGATTTTCCAGATAAGGAGAACCTTGCAAAGTAACACATAGGTAAATATTTTGGTATTTAGAAAATGATTTGAGATTAAAAAAAACACTTCTAAAAGACCATGATTAAGCTTTCCATTTAAATAAAATAAAACTGAATGAAAAAGCAATGCGGGCAATAGCCCCAATGGTTAAGCACTCCACTAAAAGCTGAAAGGTTGGCTGTTTAAAACCATTCTGAGGCATATTGGAAGACAGCTTAGTGATTTGCTTCCCAAAGATCATAAGCTTGAAATCCGATGGCTTCGTTCTACTCTACAAGCATGGATTTGCGACCAGACAGCATTGACTCAATGGCAGCTAACGGCAGCACCATTCTAAGTCCTTATTTATAAAACCTCTTTTACACAGATTTCCACAAGTTGCGCTTTAAAGGGAAAGGCTACTTTTTCTTTAAGAAGAATTTACAATGATCTGTAAACAGAATGAGTTCTTTAAGGCCCTTCCTCATTATCCATTTTCAATTTGGAATCCCTTTAAAAATTATTTGCTCATCACTTCTTTTGTACTAAAAGCTGAGCATACATATAAAAATTACTCACAGCTCTTTAATTAAATACTCTGTTTTCCCTTCATACAAGGGAATGTTCATGATGTTAATTCTGGGAAATCCAAATACTTCATTAGATATTATAAGGCCATTACATGTAGATGAGTCTCACAGCAGGGATGCTCATACAGTGTGCTATTAGTGAGTAGCACCTTTGTAACTACAGGCCAATATTAGCTTAAAATAACTTTAATAACTCAAAGACAAGCAAAGAAGCAAGCACACCCTCAGTAAACATTTTATAGACATGAAGAAAAACCTGCCAGCATTCATTTGGCCTTTAGAGAAGATGCATTTGGGGCGTTTTTCATTTTGTAAGGAGAACTGAATTCAAACATTGTTCATAAGGGAACACTAAAGCTCTAACAGTACATAATAGAGCCAAGTCAGACTTTTTAATATTTATATGTTCTTTTAGGGAAATTGTTCTGGTTCCTGAAGATGATTAATAACACTGTACCTGCTGCATTTGCATAATTCATGGCTTTAAATAATTAACAGGATTATAATTATATTCATAATTCTTTATCAATAGAATTTAATAACTTTGTTGGGTTGTAATGTGCTATATTATTGAAGTTTGGTCTGTACTTTAAAACAATGATTCTAGTTAAAGTGAGCAATGCACAATCAATACACAGAAAGCCCCCTTTTTATCTAGTCCAGTCAGTTTTCATAAACAAGCATGTGGTTGCATTCAGTGAGAATATTTAGTGAGAAGAAGAAAGGTAGGCATGGCTGGTTCACAGGGGCATCTAAACCTCTCCCATAGTTTTTAGACCTGGTAATCTCCCTGTCTGGAAGTATTGATGTATACACTATTTATTTTTGGATAATAAATTATACACTTTTATGCAGCTAGGTGACACATATGAACTGGACATATTACATATATTTTATTAAAATACAAATATGGTGCAACAGTCTATAGAAAATAGCTGTCATTTTAAGTCACCTAGCTTTTTGTGAAAAGGTATATTTACTTCTGGACCTTATCTAAGGTACATGCTCAAATATAATTTTTAAACAAAGCATGTATGGTATGACCAGTGTTTAAAGCAGAAATCCAAGTAGTGTAAATGCATATAGCCTAGTCCACCTTCATTTTATCTTCTATCAGTAAGTCTGGAAGTATTTATAACTATGTATTATTTTTGTTTTCAACCATTGATTAGCTATAAATGACATATCTATGACTTGAATTCACAAGCAAAATTTGTTTTAAGCTCAGTAAAGGATGTATTGAAAACTAACAGGTGTTCATGGAGAAACAAAGATAAACTAAGGCACCTATTTATATAATACAAGCTTCTACATCATTCAGTCTCCTTTGAAATAGCTTATATTATAAAATATCTGAGAATTTCTTAAAATGTCAATACCATTAAGAAGAGATTTTCAATATGAAAATAAATACTTTGTGTAAACTATATTTAAAAATGCATAGTGCCTACTCTAGCTGTCCAGTAGATTTGTGCTATTTTTTGTTAAAGTGACTTGATAAGTCGATATATCTTAATTGCTGATATTACAGAAGACTAAATATTTAATAGAAAAGTATTAAGTTAAAAAAATAACTTGCCACACTCACAATAGCCCAGTAGATGACAGATAATCTCAGTGAAATGAACTCTTTTATCAATAGATTCTTCTAGAAAATTAGCAATCATTTTTATGTTCAGAAAGAACACATAAGGTCTATAATAATATTGGACTAATGATCAAATAAATATTTTCCTCTACCCAGAGAAGTTTACCTTTTTAAAAGTTGGATTACAATGCACAGCATACCACCTAAATTATTCATTTTAATTAAGACATCTCCAGATTTTTCACAGCAGATAAAGTGAATGAAAAATTGATTCATATTAATTTAACATCATAAGTGTGTTTGAATTAAACAAAAATGGATTATTCTTTCATTAAATGATTCTAAATTTGTAAGCCACACAAAATCAAATCAAGCAACAAATATTTCTAAAATGAAGTTTGCTGTTAAGTGCCATCGAGCCCTATGTATAACATCAAGAAACAATGCCGGTCCGGTGCCATCCTCACAATTGTTGTTATGTTGCAGCCCATGTTTGCAGCCATTGTGCCTAATTTAATGTATTTGATATTTGAATTCAACTATTTCAAGATTTTCTAAAAAGAAATCTAAAACGCTTATTACTGTAATATGGAGAGATTTCTATGCTATTTTATGTACTGAAAATAATAAAGTTTTGCTAAAAGAATTTAGAGTCACTGAGACAGGAATTAAAGTTTTCTTGTTCTTAATTAGGCAAAATGAGTTGTTTTGTCTACAACAGTATAAGACTTTATAATTTTGTGATACACATATTTTATATGCACACATATGATACACATATATAACATGTGAGATATTCACTACATGTCTATGTATACAGATGTGCACATACCTTCATACATGCACACACACACACATATAAATACAGCAAATTTGAAAGGTCTATCCATCCCTACACAATATCATTCTAGAAAGATTGTGATCAATCAAATAAAGCAGGGTCATATAAAATAAGATAAGGGTAAATTCTAGAAGACTTTGGCAACATTTTGATTTATGATCATTACATAAATATAATCAATCGACATATCAGATTAAATAATTGCACATCTGAAACTTTAAATATTGCATTAAAATAATATGCATATTAGAGTCAGACTTTTTTATTGTTTCTTTTTTTGAGGCCACAGTGCTATGACACACTATGGATACTTTATTGAAAGCTTGGTTTGGTAATAAACAGAAGACTACAGTTTATCATTGCCATTAGTTACTCAACACTTACTACTAGGCATAGGGCTCTGTTCAAGACATAGGCATAATGATTTTTAAAAATAAATGCCAAGAAAAAAGATAACCTACCAAATAGTGAAGGGACAAGGAAGTTAGGAATGTTATGATTGTGTCTAGCATACTCAATTACTACCATACAAAATTGTGTTAAGGTCAGCCCAATACAATAGACACTTCCACCATGGCGATAGGGACTCTTACTGGAAATTCAAATCAAGGTGGGATAGGAGAGCATGTATATCTTGGAGAAGGCAATCACATCTCTGTTGGTAGGAAAATCAGGAGAAGTCATCTCCCATTAGGGAAAATCTGCTTAACAATACTTATGTGAAACCCAAGGAGAAACTATAACAGGTACTAAGTTCTAATTGGACACTTTGATCTTAGTTTCTATGCAGCACTTGGTGATCTAATCCACGTGCTATAAATTACTGGGAATTTAGACTCTGTTCTTTTGAGGTGCACAAGATCCTTCTTAGGTCACACCAGAAGAACTCCAGTTGGAAATCTCACTAAGTGGACTGGGCTTTATCTCAAATCCACTTGTAGCCATTGGACTTAAGGCTGAAACTCCCCAGTGTGAGAAGAAGCATACAGCTTGCGAAGATTGGACTTTGGTACAAATCACTTGTCTTGAAGGAACCAAATCAATGAAGGCCTGGAACTACCATATGCTTACTATGTTAATGAATGTCCCCCCCATGCTTGTTTTATTATGGCATGAATTAATCTGGTAGGGGTCGCTTTGCTGTAAATGAAGATTATTGGATTATTTTCTCCATCACTAACCCTGTTGTTTGTGTAAATAGTGTCCAGTCATGTAAGAGTACAATCTGTACAACTTAACAATTCATGTATTGTGATTCATAGCAGGCATATACTCTTCTTTTCTCAACAGTGTTTTAAATTCCATATCATTGGTTAAAGCAATGTCACTAGTAATGCTTAGTGGTTACGTATTGGACTGCTAAGTGCAAGGTCAGCAGTTCTATACCACTAGGGAGCTCCAAAGGGGGGGGGGTGAGCCTTTCTACTCTTGTGAAGATTTTCAGGCTCAGAGACTCACAGGGGCAGTTTTTGCCTGCCCTATAGGGTCTCTATGAGTAGAAATTGACTCGATGGCAGTGGAAGTGATACCCCGAAGGGGATGACTGATTATGTTCTCTAATATAAGATGACAATGATAACTCGAAAGTGAATCAGACACACATATAAAAGAAGAATGGGCTTGCACTTAATTCTAGGCCCAGTCTAAGGACAATTCGTTGTTATGACATGGTCCCACTTGAAGCTTACCCTCCTGAAGAGATTACTGAAGATATGCGTTCTATAGTAAAGTGTGATGAAGAAACTAGATGGTGCTCAGCTATCAGAAAGAATAGCATCTAGAGTCTTAAGGGCTTGGTTTCAAACAAGCAGTCATCTAAGTGAGGTGTCATCTATGTCCACATGAAAGATGCACATCAGCCTGTGAGATAGAAGGATTGTAAATAATATAATCCAGGTCTAAAGGAGGGAATGGCATCTGTGCTTAAATTGTGAACACCTGCTTTGAAGAAGGTTATGGATGGCAGTGGAAACCCCAAATCCATTTGTAGGGTTCACACATGGATTAAGCCCCTGGAAAATCCCCTCTGATCATAGTTGAGGGACATGAATAGCTCTGTTATCAGACAGAGAGTATTTCAAAGTCCTTTATGGCAGACATACTTAGGTCAAATTATACTATCTTATCATTTGATCGCCCCTTTAACCCATTTTAAAGCTGTTTCAGTGTTTTAAAGAAGTGAAGGGGAGATACATGTGGATTAAGCCTGTGGTGAATCCCCTCTGACCATGGACTAGAGATGTGAATAGCCTTGCTAACATGCAGAATACATTGTAAAGTGTATTTTGTTACATATGCAGTTAGATGAAAACTTAGTACCCTCTCATTTGATCTCCCTTATGATCCATTTAAATTTGTTCTAGTTTTAAGTATTTTCTGTTTTCTTTTGATGTAGATTCTTATATGTTTAACTTTGTTATTTTTCTTAGTTTTTAACAATGCTTTTCTGTATATACAATTCAGGATAGGTAGAGTTGGTAAGTGGATTAATGGTTCCTTGGGGGTATGGCAGGAGAGGTTGGGGGGGAGGGGATGAGAAGCTAATAACCATGAGTACAAGATTGAAGAAAATGTTCTAAAACTGATAGTGGTGGTGATTTTACAACCTTTCTTGATGTGACTGAACTATGGAATTGTATGCTATGTGCATTATATGCCAATAACACTGTTAAAAATGATTGTGTCTAGAAAAAACAATAATGATAATAAGAATCAATGAGATGCAAACTAGATGGCCTAGGGAAATAAAACAGGAAAATTAAATAAAATCAGGAAAGAGAAAGAACATTTAAGATGAGAAATTACATGAAGAAAGAGCAGGGAAATAACTTTTTTCTTGCAGCACAAGGAGGATTTGTTCTTCACAGAACTTGCATGGAAGGCATTTTAAAACAAACAAATGCTGAATTGTATAATCTCAGTCTCATGACATGACTACACTGGTGGTACAACATGGATTGTTTGGAAAAAGAAAAGAAACAAATAACATATGCTGGAGACTTTAGCAATGAATATCTTCCCTCACATATTAGGAACTCAAACATCTGAGTAATGAATTTGGGAAATCTCAATATCATTTTCCGTTTTCAGCAATGTTGGAAGAGTAAAGTCTATACTATCAATGGTTTGGGAAGGAGGAAAACCATATATAAACTCTCAACCAGTACTGTTTGAATGCATACCTTTCACAAAATACTATATTGTTTTGTTGTTATTGTTGCAAATGGTTAGTGTTCTTCACTCCTTTTGGTTACGGTATTTGTACAGAAATCTAAATTATGGACTTACGTGTTCTGTTGACTTTCTATAATTACCCTTTGCAGTGATCTGAGCAGAGACCAACTGCTGGGCCAAATTGTATACTGAGCTTGTAATATTCAGGTTTTGTCAAGCACTGTGGTTAAGAAATATTGTTAGTTATGGTGCCTTGTAATTTTACGCATATGATTTTTAAAACTGCCACCCAATGAACTAGGATAAGAAACAAGTGCCAGATACTTTCATGAGCACTCTGTTACAAACTGGATAACTAAATTATTAATTCAGCCACATACAGTAGTACTTAAAACTTCAGTGTCTTCTTGTTAAGCAAAGTGGATATAAGAAAAATGCAAGAGGAATGGAGGAATGTAATAAATGCACCAGATACAAAACTGAATTTCTAAAGAACAGAGCTTGCAAATGCACTACAGGTACAATTTACTTTGAAATAGGTATGAAATCCAAATTTTAATAGCAACTGTCACGTTATGTACTAAAACCTGTTCATCAATGAAACAAAGCACCTAGATATCCATCTTCCTTGATGTTTACCATAATTTTATAATCCCAAATCAAACCCACTGTATTCTATTTATGTATTTGTGAGCTGCCATTAGGGAAGATAAAATTGAAGTACTGTGGGTTATGTTTATGTGTGTATGTGAGTGTGTGCCCATGTGTATCAGAAAGAGAGAGAGAGAGAAAATGTTGTGAGGTTAGGGCATGTAAGTTGCAAGAGAAATCTTGAAGAATGATTTTAAATTACTCAATGATATATGGAGACATAGTGACACAAATGATTAAGCATTAGACTGACAAGGAAAGGGTCAGCCGTTTAAACATACCAGCTACTCTACAGCAAACATATGAGGCAATCTACTTTCTAAAGATTTACATTGTCGGAACCCCCATGGAGTAGCTTTATTTTGTCTTTGGAGGGTTCTATGAGTTGGAATTGACTCCATGGTAATTGACTATATAGAGAGAGTATGTATGTATGAATGTATCATCTCCTACTCTATTAGTTTAATATCACTGGTTTAACAAACTACCATGACTTCAATGGATCCAAACAACACATCATTTATTATGTTTCTTATACTTTTGGAAGTCAGAAGTCTTAACACTGAGCTAAAATCAAGGTATGAACAGAAGCATATGCAATCTAGTGGCTCTAGGGGAGAATTCCAGCTTTGAGAAGACATTTGCATGCCTTGTTACATTCTCTCTTTCTCCATCTTCAAAGTCAGCAGCATAAGTATCTTCCAGTCGACAACATTACACTCTGGCACTCTATTTTTCCTCTTCACATCTCCTCTGACTCTTCTAAGGGTCTTTATGATTATATTTTGCCCATACTACAAATCCATGATAATCTCTCCATTTCGAGGTACTTAAGTTAATCATAACTTCAAAGTCTCTTTTACCATTGCACAATAAATTCAGCCAGCTTGAGTTGTTCAAATTCTGGACATTACAAAAATAAATAAATTCTGCACTTTGACCAGCTCCTGAGAAGCAATTTGTTATCCCTTGTGATGTACTGCCTGAAAAAAATGATCTAGGTTTATCAAAGTTGTTAGGAGGTTTCACATAGTTAAGGCTGTGTAATTTATGATGGGGTCACTGGGCAATATGATTATCAGTGTCACCTCTGAGGACACTAGAGAATGGGTCAGTCACTGGAAGGCTCCATACCCACGTGATTAACAACATCAAATTCTGGATACCAACGTTAGGGTGAGCTTTCCTCATTGTCAATGTATCGGTTATGTTTTTAGTAAGCCCAAACCCAAACTCACTGCCATTGAGTCCGGTCTGACTCATAGTGACTCTATAGGGCAGAGTAAACCTGCGCCTTAGGATTTCTGAGGCTGTCTCTCTCATAACAGTTCATAGGTTTGAACTGCCAACCTTGTGGTCCAATGCTTATCCAACAGCTCCGCGAGTGTTCCTATTTGACAAGAGAGATAGTTTTGGCTATATTATTCAAAGAGTTTGGAAAAGTCTACTCCTTTATTGAGTAGATATTAGGCAGTTATGATCATCTTTACCACTTTATAATGTACTAAAATCTGTGAATTATGATTTCTGACATACAGAATGAAAACAAACAAAAAAGTGAAATTAAAAGCAAAAGTTAAGCATCATGTTATCCTTCATATTTGATAACCAGTAAATGACAATATGATCAGCTTTTGCCTGATAATAAACATTGATAAACATACTCAATTTTCACCTATCCGGACAATAGATCAAGAGAATGGGAAAGTTGAATTAACCACCCAAACCTGAAAAATGATTCCTCTGAAACCCGAACTTCCTTCCTCCAAATAATATTTTAATCTTTAAAGACATAGAGGCTGTTAATTTAAATGTTATAAAAACTATTAATGTAAAATTCAATTAAATCAGGAATGATGAAATTTCCCAGGTCCAAGTACATTATATTTGAGTGAAGACAATAAAATATATATCTCTCTCCAAAACTCTAAGGAGAATGTGTAAAAGCACAGATTATTCTCTAGCAGGAAGATTTTTGTCTTATATACAACAGCTAAAAGTCAAACATCACTTTTTAATTCCCTACACAAGAGGAAATTGTTTATAGTGTTTATGAAATTCTAACATAACTTTAGAGTTAAGGCTTAATGCTGAAGGAAGATATGGGATTTTTATTTGGCCCTTTGTTCCAGTTGTGATTTCATGCGTAAGGTTATCATTGGCTAAAGTTGTCCAGTACTTGCAAGCAAAGAGTAATCATGGGATGGGAATATCGGGGACCAAATGACAAGGAAAAAAGAGAGACGATGACATGAAAAAATAATCACTACTGATGTCAAGGTCACTGATACCCAAAAGAATCCAGTGAAAGAACTATATAGCCTATAAAAAAACAATTTCAAATGTTATCTTACTCTTCCATGATAAGAAGACACATGTGAACGTGCGCACACACACACACATAGGTATTATTTTAGTAACTATTTTGGACAAAGATGCCCACACATTATCAGTGGAGAAAATAACACACTTTCACTGGACTGCATCAATTGACTGTGCCTAATAGTGCATAACTTCAGACAAGAAGTTAGAATTATGCAAAGCAGGCTGATGTGACGCGTGAAACATGTATACCATTTTAGGCTTCAACAGTGACATTCTTGACTTGGGGAGAATGCAAGGCTCCAAAAATGAGATATTCATCTAACCAAACAAAATTTCAGTTGCAATAAGGAAAGAAACTCATTATATGGACACCCACGGAAAAGAGTTCTTCTGTTTACATGTACGGACAGCCACATGCACACACATTGACTTATGCAAGAGGATTAAACAATATATCATTGTATCACTGAAGTTAAATGTATAAATGACTAGAAGGCTCCCATGGAAACCACAAATATGTTCTCAAAATTCAAATGGGTTTTATCTTGAGATGCAATCCAGTATCCATTTACGGTTTATCTCATTTACATGGCCTCTAGCAACTTTTATCATCTTGGTGGAAAAATAAAACAAAGCTCACATTTAGAAACCTGGTCCTCATGCTAGAAAGATGCTTTGCAGTAAGATTTCTTCTTTTCAAAAATCCTGCCACTTCAACAATTTTTACATGTATAATTCAGTGGCATTGATCACACCAATCATGCTGTGTGCCCATTATAACACAAGGAAATTTCTCATAGCTTCCCCTACCCCACAGCTTTCAACAATTCATTCTTACACAAGTAGGATAGCATTATTGCAATACGAAAAAATAAATGTTGCTTAAAAGTTTATATATGACACAAATACTCTTGTCATGAAAAAGAAACTGTTATTATTTTCTCCAAGAATGAAACAAAATGTGTGTGTGTGTGTGTTGCTTTTCCAATCATTTTAACATTACTACTTGTTGATGTCATGCTGGTGCTGTCCAATGATCTTAAGTATGCTTCCAGAAAATAGTTCACCTTTTATAATTCTGGGAACTAGTGTCTTCACTTTAAGCCTTATATTCGAGGGGGTTCCCCACCCCCAAATGGATTTTTTTTCAAAGCTATGCATCTAATATATTTTTTTACAAAACAATCTTATCCCCTTCAAAGTACTCTCCATTACACTTAACAAATTTGTCAAATCTGTGATTCCATTATTGGACTCATTTTTCAAACTCATCTGTTTGGATAGCTGACAGCACCTCCCTCATTAATTTTCTTCCCCTCTTCTACGTTATCAAAATGCTGTCCTTTCATGTCCCTCTTCATTGACGGAAATGAAAAGAAGTTGCATAGGGTAAGGTCAGGTGAGTAAGGTGCATGGGTCGAGAAGCATGCTGTTTTTTCCCTAAAAACTGGTGCAATGAGATGGCTGCATGAGCAGGTGCCTTGTCATGGTGGCAAAACCAGTACCCCATCTGCCACAAACCAGGCCTTTTTTTGTTGCACACTGTTATGCAAACTTTTCAGAACCTCTAAATCATCAGTTCTCAATCTGTGGGTCGCGACCCCTTTGGGGGTGTCAAACGACCCTTTCACAGGGGTCACCCAATTCATAACACTAGCAAAATGACAGTTATGAAGCTGCAATGAAAATAATTTTATGGTTGGGGGGTCACCACAACATGAGGAACTGTATTAAAGGGACGCAGCATTAGGAAGGTTGAGAACCACTGCTCTAAATAGAAAGCTTAATTAATAGTCTGACCTGGTGGAATGAACTCCAAATACACTATACATCAACATTTTCATCTGCTCAGGAATCTGACAGATGTTCAGAATGAGGTTTGTCATAACTCCACGTTTCACCTTTTTTGAAATGATAAAGACCCTCATACACTTGAGTTTTTCCCATAGCGCTGTCCTTGTAAGCTGAGTTCAACATCACAGCAGTTTCTGTGGCATGTTTTCCCAAGTAGGAAACCAACTTTCACAGCTGGACACTGTTCTATTAAATAGGCCATCACAAAAGACAAGGTTTGAGTGAAAATGCTTTCATGAAAAAATTCACTGTGACCACAGAGAACCTTTCCAGGCAATGCCACTGGGTGCACTGAGTGACTTGCTAGATGCACATCTAGAGGAAACAATTTATACTATGAAAGCTCCCCCCAGCAGAGCTTTTCTCCATTTTTTTGAGGGGGGTGCCCCTTTGTATATAAGGGGATCAGTTCGAGGATAAATTTTCTTCCAACAAAACGCACTGAGTCATTAAGTCAATCTGATTCCCAGTGACCCTATAGGACAGGGTAAAATCACCTCTGTGGGTTTCCAAGATTACACATCTTTATGGGAGTAGAAAGCCTCATCTTTCTCCAGTGTAGCAGCTGGTGGTTTCCAAATGATGTCTGATGCATAATCACAAAGCCACCATGGCTCCTAATGCAATAGGATTATACACACACATATATGAACAGACATTGTAACTTCATATTCCCTCATTTTTATTTCTTTTACTCTATATTTTCCTTTCATTCTATCCAGCTCCTTTTCTTTAAACTTCTAACTTTGGGATTATCATAGCCACATAAAGTTGCAAGAAATAATAAAGGCACATCATAGGTCCTTTGCCTAGTTTCCCCCATTTGTGAGGTCTTTTATTACTTTCTGGTGAAAATATACAAGAAAACATATGCAAATCCAGCAATTTCTATAGTATAATTCAGTGACACTGATTACATTATTCAAGTTGTACAATCACTCTCACTATCCTTTCTAGAATTATTCCACTACCATTAATATAACTTCAATGCACCACAAGCAAAAATTCCTTCTTTCCCATCATTAGCAACCTATAAAACAATAATAATTTTTGATCTCTGTATATTTACTTACTCTGAATACATGAGCTCATACAATATTTGTATTTTTATGATTAGCTTTTTTACACTTAGCATGATGTTTTCTAGGGACAGCCACATTGTGGCATGCCATATTTTGTTTCTCTTTATCTCTTGATGGATACTTCTGTTGCTTCCATCTTTGACTTATAATGAATTGCACTGCAATGAACATTATTGTTTGTTTGGGTTGCTGTTTTCAGATTTCTTGGTTATATACTTAAAAGTGGAATAATTGAGGCAAATGATAGTTCTGTGTTCAACATTTTGAGGGCTCACCACACTGTTTTCCACAGTGGGCGCACCATTTTACTTTTTCAAAAGCAATGCATGAAGGCTTTGGTTTCTCTCCAACCTAGCCAACATCTAAAGGCCTCATCATTCTAACTGGTTTGAGCTGATATCCCTGTGGTTTTGATTTGCAGCTTTCTAATGACTAATAAGCCTGAGTAACTTTTCATGAGCTTACTGGCCATTTGAAACATCTGTTTTAGCACTTAGACTATTTTAACAATTCGGTTGTTGGTCTTTTATTGTTGTTAAGCTATAGAAGTACATTTTTTGGATATCACAACCTTATCGGATGTATGACTACCAATACTTTTCTCCCAATTTGTAGGCTACCTTTTCCTTTTTGTGATAAACTCCTTTACTGTGCAAAGCTATTTACTTTTGATGAGGACCCAATTTGTCTATTATTTTCTTGAGTTGCTGATGCTTTTGTGGCCATATCTGATGCCCACCATTGAAATTCAGGCCCTACAGCTTTGCCTCAACATTTTTTCTAAGCATTTTATGATTTATAGTTTTTCATATTTAAGTCCTTGATCCATTTTAGATAGGTTTTTGTGTATGATGTGACAGTTGGACCCTGACTCATTCTCCTGCAAGTTGAAATTTAATTTTCCTAGCTTCATTTATTGTTGAATTTTTTTTCTCTATTACCTGGACATTACACTTCAGTGGTAACATCTGACCATGTGACAACCAGGCAGTGGACAATCATACTACTGTTTATTCAAATGTCATTGTTCTATATGCTCTTATATACATGTGTTTAGTTCTATGTCATTTCATTACAAGGGCAGATTTGTATGACCACCAAGATCCCTGCTGCTACCCTTTCATAGTCACAGCCACCTCCAGCTTACCTATTTTCCCTAACCTAGGACAATCATTACTCTATGTCTGTAATATATCATTCAGAGGGTGTTATAGACAAGGAATCACTCAGTACATGACCTTTACAGATTGACATAATTCCTATAGCATAATTCTTTTGAGAAATGTCCAAATGATTACACGTGTCAAGAACCCCTTCCTTTTCATGCTGAGCAGTATTCCAAAGTATGGTTCTATCAGTGTGCTTAACAATTCATTTATTGAATGACAGTTTGTTTCCAGTTTGGGGCAATTACAAATAAGTCTGTTGTGAACATTAAAGTTTTGGGGTGAATATAAGTTTTAATTCCTCTATATAAATGCCCAAGTGTGCAATTACTGGGCCATATGCTATATACAATTGCTATCAGATGGAATCAACTCAATGATACTCGAAATCAACATGGTAAATGCATGCTTCATTTTATAAGACATTATACTTAAACAAAAAAGAAACTATACTTGTTTCCAGAGTAGTGTGCTATTTGGCATTCTTTACTAGAAATGGATAAATAATCAATTTATTTTTTTGCCAGCACTTCCCTTACCAATTTTTATTTGAAATATTCGAACAGATATACAGTAATCATAGTTTTTACTTTTTAAATTTGAATATCCCTCAAAGGCACTGTAGTTAAGAATTAGGATGGCAAGGAAAAGATTGCTATTCAAACCCACCAGCTGTTCTATGGGTAAAAGATGAGGTAGTGTGCTGCCGTAAAGATTGACTATCTTGGAAACCATTTGGGGCAGTTCTACTCTCCCTTTTAAGGGTTGCTGTGAATGAGCATCAAGTTGAAGACAGTGATTTTAATGAGGAATACCTGACCAGAGGACTTCATTGTCATGTACTTATCCTCTATGAATTGTCAATGGTGAAATGTTAATTCATGTCCTTCACTCATTTTCTAAAGAGATTTTTTTGGTTCTAATTTGAGGTTTGAAAACTTTATATATCCTAATTACAAGTCTTTTGTTAGGAGGTGCTTTGCAAATGTTTCCCCCTAGTCTGTAGATTTATTTTCCATCTGCTTCATAGGGTAGCTCATTAAGGAAAATGGCATTTTTTAGTTTAATGTGGCAAATTGATCAATATTTTCTTTATCATTTTTTTGTTGTAAAGTCTATGGATCCAAAACCAGAATTCACTGTCATGCTATATTTTGTCTAAAAGTTTTACATTACTGTTGATGAACTTTTTTCAGTTAATGTTGTATATGGTATGTGATTTAGGTTGAATTTCATTTTCTTGTTTATGTATATCCACTTGCCCTAATACAATTTCTTTAAGATATTGTATTTCTTCCACTGAATAGCTTTCACATCTTTGTCAAAAATAAATTAAGATCATTAGTCAAAGCTTTTACATCTTTTTTCAAAAATAAGAAAATTGGTCTTTACTCATCTGGAGAAAAAGAGAAAGAAGGAAACCCAAGAATCAGAGAAAGAACTGTAGTATAGAACTGCTTGTCTCTGTAAACCACTCCTTCTACTGTCTTGAGACCAAAATTAGATGTTGCTGAATCAAACTTACCACCATCAAGTCGATCTGGAGCCCTAGTGGCATAGTGGCGTATGCACTGGATTGCTAACTGCAAGGTCAACAGTTTGAAACCATCAGCTGCTCTGTGGGAGAAAGATGAGACTTTCTACTCCCGTATAGATTTACAGTGTGGGAGACCCACAGGGGTGGTTCTACTGCCCTATCGGGTCACTAAGAATTACCTGGGTACCATTAGTTAAAGTTCAGATCGGGGGCACAATACATAGATCCTAACAGAAAGGGGGGCTCGAGTATTGGAAAATATTCAAAATCATACAGAATACAGATTTACTGAATCCATCAAGATTTAAGGAATACCCACGAGTAATGCTCTGAGATACTTCTTAAATTATGAAGCTACACTGACCCTTGAAGACACCATTTAAATAAGTAGCAGGTTAGCACAAAAAGTAAAACATATCACACTTCTTAAAAATCTTCCATATGAGAACAAATGGACACCAGTTACTTCAAGGTACAGATGAGAAGTTTGGATGGCATTAAGATTAAGTAAGTGTGAGTTAAAAGAACTAGAAAGGAAATAATGGGAATGTTTACACTAGCTTAAGAATGTCATCGGAGAACCGATTACAAGGAACTATATGTGACCTCCTCCCTGGGGGACGGACAATAGAAAAGTGAGTGAAGGGAGACTTCGGACAGGGCAAGATATGACAAAATAACAATTTATAAATTATCAAGGCCTCATGAGCGAGGGGAGAGCGGGGAGGGAGGGGAAAAATGAGGACCTGATGCCAGGGGCTTAAGTGGAGAGGAAATGTTTTGAGAATGATGAGGGCAATGAATGTACAAATGCGCTTTATACAATTGATGTATGTATGGATTGTGATAAGAGTTGTATGAGCCCCTAATAAAATGATTTAAAAAAAGAAAAAAGAATGTCAGCAATGTCACTTAACATTATGTTGAGAAAATATAAAATGGAAATATGTTTTGCCATCAATATTTTAATTAGAAATACAATAAAATACTTAAAAATAAAACCAGCAATTAGAAAAATAATTATATTTGTATAGGTCTATTTTGGTGCCCTTTGTTCTCTTTCATTGATCTGTTTGTTTATTTCACCATCATTATCAACTGTCTTGATTACTGAATAAGTAGCAGTAAGTATTAATACTGAGTAGAGCTATTCCTCCCACTTTATTTTCTTTCAAGCACTAAATCTGTAAGTGAATTTGAAGAGAATTGATAGCTCTATTATGTTTAATCTTACAACCCATGAATATCACATGTCACCCCATTAACTCATATTTTCAAAATACAGATTCTATACAGATGTACTTAGATTTATTCCTAAAGATTTCATTTTATTGGAACAATTGTAAATGCAATTGTGTTTTTCATTATAACTCCTTAAAAAGTATATTTAAGATAATAAAATATTTCAATTTCCAACCTCTTTTGAACAATAATGGGGAAAAATAACTAATAGAATCATTTGAGGTTGTTTTCTTTCTCTTTCCAGTAATGTTGAATCTTATTATTAAAAATAAAACTAGATAGTAGTTTGGATAGATTAAGAGCTGAAATTGCTCTTAAAGTGATTTGATTGCTCATTTGCCAGTACCCATCCTCTGAAAGAAGACCAGCTATAGGCAATCTTAAGATTTTAATAATTAAGCATATATTATCCTTTTACAGTGAACTTATTCTATATAGAACATTCCTTTATAACATCAACTAAGAAATTTTTCCTTCTTTTATTCCAAACAAAATTTATTACCTCTTAATTTTATTTATTTTTTATAATAGTGGTGTTTTAAGACATACAAACTTTCCTGGACAGTATTAATATCACCGCCCAATATGGTATGGCACTTGAATAACTCCTACATCTCATTTAATAAACACTAACAACTTAAAGGGCATATTCAATTTAACAAAATATATACTACCAACTTTTAAAAGGATGATTAAAGTAGAAACAGAGGTTTTTCTTCTGGTTTGAGAATTATACTTTATATAAATTCTTTTTCCCATTAGCTGTTTAATTTCAAGGCACACAAAATAATATTTTCAAAATTAATCTTATGTTGTCTAGGCAAACATAGTGCTTAATACAGTTCCTAGTCTCAGTAGGAATGAAATTGCCTAGTTTCAGTCAAATTTATTTGATTTTGTGTTCAGTGAATTCAATTAACTATAGAAACGTTCATATCCACAGTTAACTCCCTCGTTGTCCCTTTGTCCACAATCCAGTTTATTACTATTAGTGTAGAGATGTCTTTGGATTAATATGGCTTCTATGGATGAGAGCATTTTCTTTTTCTGATTTAAGAAGGGAAGTGTATATATATATATATATATATATATATATATATATATAAAATATCATCCCATTTCCCAAAATCTTTTATTTGTTTCATGTTGTCTTGTCCTTGTGATGCTGATTAAGTGGGGTGACAAGATATCAATAAAGCAGGAATTATTCATTTGAACCATAAAAAATCATAATTTTTAGTTTTAAAAAATGGCCAATATCAACATTTTTGTATGGTTCAACCTATGATGGTGCAGAGCCAGGTGATGTTTTGTTCTGTTGTACAGAGAGCACATAGGGTTCACATGGGTTGATATCTAACAACAAAAATATCCCAAATTCGGTGCTGTCGGGTTGACCCTGACTCATGGCAACCCCAGGTATTTCAGAGTAGAATTATACTCCACAGCAGCTTTCAAGGGTTGTGATCTTTCAGAAACAAATTGCTAGGCCTTTCTACTTGGACAACTCTTGCTGGATTCAAACAGCTAACCTTCACCCAGGAACTCCTGTCTTATATACACCACCAAGAAACAAATCAGTTGCCCTCAAGTTAATTCTGACTCATGGCAACCTCGTGTGTGCAAAAGTGCTACAATGAATAGGATTTTCAGGGTAAAGACCTTTGGGAGACAGATTTCCAGGACTTATTTCTGAGGTACATAGAGGTATGTTCGAACTGCCTACCATTCAGTAACTACTTAACTCTTTGTGCTCCCCAGGTTTCCCTCTAACACTATTACATGTAGTATATTTTTTTCCTAGCAAAGGACTTGGCAATCCTAATATCAACATTATTTTTAACACAATGCTAGCTATATAATTTTCTTCTTTATTATCTTATATTATGATAAAGACAAATCTATTTAGTCAAGCACATGCTGCTTGGTTGTGAATTACATTCTTTTCCTATAGCCAAGGTTCTAATTGCATATTGATAGTCATTTCCATCCTAAGCTCATCATAAATCAGCATCCAATAAGTCAGTAAATGGAGTTGCTAATTAATTCATTGTATTTTATCCAAAACTTGTAATAGAAATTTATCCCATTGAATAAATATTTAGACTCAATCTTGTGTGCTGTATATAAGCATTATTTATATATGTATATGTATGTATATTTGTATTTATATGTGTGTATATATATCCTGGATGCAGTTATGCAGGTATAGAAGCCAACTTATTGATTAATCAAGTTGGAGTTGGCAGTTCTCATAGATATTATTTAATATAGTGGCTTTCTTCAAGTTATAAGGACACCACAGTTTTATCAACAGGATTATAATGTGAAAGGGGAAGTGGGATTAGGTGAGAATTGAGTCCAGTTTACCACTGATTTTTATTCAAAACAACCATATTTTTCATTCGAAACAACTGTATCTTCAATTTTATTGTGATTGTTGTTGGACTTCCATAAAAACTTTCTTTTAAAAACTGTGAACCCCCTCCTGGTGAATCCCCTCTGAGCATGGACCATGCCAATCCCCTCTGACCATGTGAATGCCCTTGGTATCATGCAGAAAGCATTGGAAAGTGTATTGTTGCAAATTCAGCTAGGTTAAAATTTAGCACATTATCATTGATCTCCCTTATGATCCATTTATACTTTTTCTAGTTATACGTATTTTCTGCTTTATTTTCGACTGAGGCTTTTATCTGTTTTACTTTGTTATTTTTGTTAGTTTGTGTTTGTTTGTTTGTTTTTAATGTTTTTATGTATATGAAATCCAGGAAAGGTAAACCTCTAGAGACATTAACTGGATAAATGGTTTATTGGGGGTATGGCAAGGGAGGTTTGGGGGAAATAGAGAGCTAATAACCATCAGAAAAAAAAGGAAGAAAATGTTTTAAAACTGACCATGGTGATGGTTGTACAATTCTTCTTGGTGTAATTGAACTATTGAATTGTATGATATGTAAATTATGTATTAATAAAACTGTTGAAAGAAAAGACAAACCCAAACTGAAAAACCTAAAAATGAATCTATTATATTTTATAGGTGTCAACAATATGAAGCAATTGCTACCATTCCCATACTTGGGTGTGCATGGTATTAGATAACAGAATATTTTATCACAGACACGACTTCAAAGTCTTTTAAAGTACTCTCAGCAAGTATCATTAAACAATTGTCCATCACATGGTAGTGGGTCTTTTCTTTTTTTTTTTTTTTAATCAATTTATTGGGGCTCATACAATTCATCACAATACATAGATCAATTGTATAAAACACATCTATACATTTGTTGCCCTCATTATTCCCAAAATTCACTTGCCTCTTGGGTTCCCAGAATCAGCTCATTTTCCTTTTTTTCCCCCTCCCCTTCCCTTCCTCCTCCCCTCTCCCCCATGCACCCTTAATAATTTATAAATTATTATTGTATCTTATATTACACTGTCCGGTGTCTCCCTTCACCCACCCTTCTGCTGCCCGTCCCCCAGAGAGTAGGTTATATGTAGCTCCCAGTGATCCATTCCCCCTTTCTTCACCCCCTTTCCCTCCTGGTATCGCCACTGTCACCCCTGGTCCTGAGAGGTTCATCTGTCCTAGATTCCCTGCGTTTCTGATTCCCATCTGTACCGCTGTGCATCATCTGGTCTAACCAGGTCTGCAAGGCAATATTGGGGTCCTGGTAGTTGGGGGGAGGAAGCGTTTAAGAACCAGAGGAAGGTTGTGGGTTTCATTATTGCTATACTGTACCCTAAGTGACTCATCTCCCAGGTAGTGGGTCTTTTCTATGTCGTTTTCTTTCCTCCCCTTTTATATGTGGAGTAAGACGGATTCAGGGGGAACGTATAAAACATGTTGCACAGCCTAGCTCAACATAACAGAGATGTTATCCCAGACAACAAACCCTACCCCGTGTGCAGTTTCAATATTCTTTGCCAGCACCACAATTCAAATACATTGATTCTTCTTTGGTCCTCCTATGTCTTGAAAGTCATAAAAAACACTCTATAGCTGTCTTATTGTGGTAGTTACATAATGTGGCATCAATTTGGGACTTGAGAGGATTAAGACGAAGGGGTGGAGTCTAGTCTATAAATCAGATCATAGCCACTGAGGCCTCTGTGAGTGCATGGCCTTTCTCCTGAGAATTCTGGGATATCCTGTATCCCTTCTTGGGGAAGGGAGACACTTCTCTCTCTGCCCTCATTCCTTTGGAGACATTCTACTGACAAGACACATGGCACTAAGCTGATAGACCCCTTCCCTGGGAACCGGAGAAGCCACGTGGAGACCCCTGCCAGCACTGAGATGCTTACAATGCGCCTGGACCCACAAGACTTCACACCCACTGGCCTATGGTCTTCCTGCATTCAGAGTCATTGCATGTGTTTCATGAGTCTGAAGAGCACTTTATAGATTGCTATCGGACATTTAGCCTAATATCTGGTATGTGGGCTTGGACTGGACTGCATTGGAATGCTTCTTTAATTTACAATTGCCCTTTATATTAAAATCTCTCTTATACGCATATGAGTTTCCATGGATTTGTTTCCCTAGTCTACCCAGACTAACACACTTATGTTTGCACATACTATAGTTTTTATTGTTATTTTAATGTGAGCATTTCTGCTTACAAATAAAAGTTTACCACATACAATAGTGTATGCTTTTATTTTTATGCAGCTGCAGTTTCCAGTATCATGTACTGTGCATCTCTTGAGTTTTGTAGCATTATCTCTATTAAGTTTCTATTGAACTTATTGCCATGAAGTGTATAGTGGCTCCCAAACACAACAAAGTCAATGCTAGTGATGACAGCACCGATAGGTAAAGGAGAAATATTAAGTTTAAAGTAAAACTCAGTTAGTAAATGATGCCAAATGACTGCCATCAAGTCGAGGCTGACTCATAGTGATCCTATAGGACAAGGGAGAACTGCCTGCCCTGCCAGTTTTTGAGGCTGTAACTGTTTCTGGGAGTGGAAAGCCTTGTCAATGACCCCGAATTGACTTGGAGGCAGGGAAGGTATAAGGATGTGGAAGGTGGACAATGAATAAGGAAAGCAAAATAGGAATTAATGTTTTTGAATTCTGTGGTTGGCAAAGAATATTGGATATACCACAGACTGTGGAAATAATGAACAAATGTGTCTTGAAAGAAGTAAAACCAAAACTGAGGATGGCAATATTTTATCGCATGTACTTTAAACATGTCATCAGGTGAGGCCAGTCCCTGGAGAAAGGTATCTTGTTTGGTAAAATATAGGATCAGTGAAAAAGAGGAAGTCTCTCAATGGCACATTTGACACAGTGACTTCATCAATGAGTTCAAATATTAAGGACTGTGAGGAAATGTTGAGACTGATCAGTTTTTAACTCTGCTATACATGCAGTTGCTATGGATAGGAATTTCATAGCACCTAATAACAACACTTTCGCCTCTATTTAATTTTGTCATAATTTCCTATTAAGGAAGTATATTTGTTGAAATGAGAAGGATAACTAGCATAAATAAGCATTGGTTTGGGAGTTAGGGAAACTTTATTGATATCTGGTTCGCTATTTAATCAGCACACCAAAGCACAGCAATTTTGCCAAATTGTGATTTAGTCAAAAGTTTTAACTGGTCTGAGCCTTACCTTATCTGAAAAATAAAAGGAATGGACAACAATTGGTTAAAAACAATGGTTTTGAGACTCAAAAAAGTCAACTTTGAAGGTTGTTGTGAAGATAGCTGGGGTTGAGGTGGTGGCAGTGTGTGTGTGGGGGGGGGGGGTGCACAGCTGGAGGGACAGCAGGGAAGAAAAAAAAAGAAATTAAAAAAAGAGCCAGTTATGCTGGGCAGAGTGGGCGATTTTGTAGTATAGCATTTTCCCCTCTAGAGGAGCATTAAACAACTCACTTGGAGTTAGTACACCCAAGGGCGTTGCCTCGGAAGATTCTTCCTGGTCACAGTGTTTTTTATGATAAAAGCAGTTTCCTACAATCTTCATTCTATGTGATGGCTGATTTAAGAGAATAGCACATGGTTGTGAAATTTTGTTTCCTGTTTGGGAAAAATACAACAGAAACTGTTGTGATGTTGAACACAGCTTACAAGGACAGTGCTATGGGAAAAACTCAAAGTATATGAGTGGTTTTCTCATTTCAAGAAGGGTGAAGTGTCGATTGATGAAAAACCTCATTCTTAATGTCCATCAACTTCCCAAATGGATGAAAATGTCAAAAAAATTCATGCACTTATGCTTGAAGACCAACAATGGACCATTGTAGAGATGGGGAAGTTATCTGGACTATCTTGGTGTTTGGTTCAGCATATTTTAATAGAAGATTTGAGAATGAGAAGGGTCACTATGAAACTTGTGCTTCGGACTCTGACTGACCAGGAAAAAAAGTGTAGAGTGGAAACATGACATGCTTTGAGTGATCCAGACTTTTCTTCCTGAAGTCATTGCTGGTGGTGAGACATGAACCTATTCTTATGACCCTGAAAACAAATATCAATCAAGTAAGTGGACGATGCTATCATTACCTCTCCCCCCAAAAGACCATCAAGTGAAATCAAAGATCAACAATACTCATTTGTATTTGTTAATGTTAGGGGGATAGTGCACTTGGAGTTTGTTTCACTAGGTCAGACTATTAATAAAGCTTTCAATTTAGAGGTTCTAAAAAGATAGCATAACAGTTTGCAACAAAAAGCCCTGATTAGTGGCAGACGGAGAACTGGTTTTGCCACCACGTCAATGCACCTGTTCCTGCAGCCATCTCAGTGTGATAGTGCCTTTCTTACCCTACCCACCTTACTCACCTGACCTCATTCCAAGTGACTTCGTTCTGTTTCTGCGAATGCAGAGGGACATGAAAGGACAATGATTTGATGACATAGAAGAGGTGAAGAAAAAAATGAGGGAGGTGTTATCAGCCATCCAAACAAACACGCTTGGAAAATGTTTCCAAGAATGGAATTGCATATTTGACAAATGTGTTAAGTGTAATGGAGTGCACTGTGGTGAAAGGTTGTTTTATTTTTTTAAAAATTAAATACATAGCTTTGAAAAAAATCTGATTTTTTTTAGTACCCCCTCATATGTATGGGTTTATTCCAGGCAAAACATTTTTAAATGTGTCTTAGTAATCCATGGATGGCAGCAGAAAATCGCTCTAAGTACACTTGTCTTCATATAATTAAACAAAACAAAGTAACTAACTACCATCAAGTCAATTTCAACTTATAGCAATTCTGTAGAACAGTATAAAACTATCCTTGTGGGTTTCTGAGACTGTAACTCTTCAAAAAAATAGAAAGCCTCATCTTTCTCCTGCAGAGTGGCTAGTGGTTGCAAACTACTGACCTTGCGGTTAAGCAGCCCAATGCATAACCACTCTACCACCAAGGCTCCTTTAGGGTACCTTAGAAAGACAGCCAATCAAAACAGTGGCTTCCAAGGGTATCCGATGGGCCACTTTTCAGCAAAGATAGAGAGCGTCAGAAGAGTATGGTGACTGAGTTTGTAAGAATCAAAGGGGATAATCTTGTTAATTTTGTCAAAGGATGGGAAAATCATGAGCATTTCTAAGGAAATTTTAAGTCAAATGAATAAGCAAATGTGGTGAAGAAAGTTGATGGTGCCCAGCTATGAAAAGATATAGCGTCTGGGGTCTTAAAAGCTTGAAGGTAAACAAGCGGCCATCTAGCTCAGAAGCAACAAAGCCCACATGGAACAACAT
>NW_022111336.1:5921095-5926082 GCF_000313985.2 Echinops telfairi
AGGGGAAAAATGAGGACCTAATGCCGGGGGCTTAAGTGGAGAGGAAATGTTTTGAGAATGATGAGGGCAATGAATGTACAAATGAGCTTTACACAATTGATGTATGTATGGATTGTGATAAGAGTTGTATGAGCCCCTAATAAAATGATTAGAAAACTTAATGGTAAGAAAATGTCCACAAAAATTGTGCTGATGAACTGTTTTTCTCTCCATCACGACAAAACCTTCTCTTTCTGAGAAGTCAACAAGAGCCATCCTAGAGGAATTTTGTTGGGAAACCTTATCCCCCCTCCAGCTTCCTCAGACTTCTTTTTGTTAACAAAACTCAAAGAACATTGAAAATGAACACAACTTGAGTCTCCAGAGTATGTCCGAACTGCTGTTTGGATATGTTGTAAATTAAAGAGTGCAGAATTCTTCAGAGAAGGGTTGGAGAGATGCAAACACAGTCTTCTTAAGTACATAGGCCTAGATGGAGGATATCTTGAGGAAAATTGTTTCACATTTTGATAGTCTTATTTGAGAAAAGTTTCTGTGATTTTATGGCAATGATTTTTGACTTACCCTCTTAAATTTTTGCTTTCTATTACAGGCGGTTCTTGAGTTACTAACATCTATATTAAGTACAGCCAGTCATTATCAACCAACACCCATAAAACCCATAATATTAAAAAATTTGATGTACCAACTATGGTTTGTTGTATCAAATAATATTATTTTGCAATGCTCATGAAAACGTTATTACTGTTATTATTACTGTATTATAGCATTAAAATGTTTTAATGTAGCTAGAAGTGTTTCATGAATGTTTTTGATGCATAGAATGGTATGCTATATCTACAGTCCTATGCCACTTAAAATGCTGCATATGTTCTATGAAATAGGACATTAGGTTCTGACTTATAGTGACTTCTATGGGACAGAGTATAACTGCTTCCTAGAGTTTCTGAGTGTTTAGATCATTATGGAGCAAAAAGCCTCATCTTTCTCACTCAGAGTTGCTCCTCGATTTGAACTGCTGACCTCAAGGCTAGCAGCCCAGCTTATAAAAAAATTACACTGCCAGGGTTCCTTATTATTTATAGGCACGTGTGTATTATATAAAGTCTGACAAGATTGGAATTTGTTTGTAACCTGGAAACTCCCTGTACTTCACCAGTATGATTGAACTTGCTTACATTATAAACTTAACTAATGGCCATTTTGCTGTTCAGGATTTTAATTGATCGCTCCATTAAGTGAGTTTACCAATTGGTATTTAAGCTGTATGCTACTATGAGTTTCACTATCAGGAGTTAATTTTATTCCATATAATGAATAAAATTGAGACAAGGGACAAGGGAACAACAACTGATTTAAAATCAATGGCAAGGAGGGTGTAGGAGGCTTGGTAGGGCTTGATCAAAGGCAATGTACCAAGAGGAATTACTGAAACTGAAATGAAGGCTAAACATGATAGTGGGACAGTAGGAAAGAACTAGGACACAAAGGGCATTTATAGAGGTCTAAATTCAGGCATGTACATATGTAAATATATTTTTATATGACAATGGGGAAATAGATCTATGTACATATATTTATAGGTTTATTATGAAGGTAGCAGATGGACATTGGGCCTCTACTCAAGTACTCCCTCAATGCAAGAACACTTTGTTCTATTAACTGGGTATTCCATGAAGCTCACCTTCCTGACATGTTCGCTGAAGACAAAATGGGTGCAGAAGCAAATATGGTGAAGAAAGTTGATGGTGTCCGACTATCAAAATATATAGCATCTAGGGTCTTAAAAGTTTTAAGATAAACAAGTGGCCATCTAGCTGACAGGCAACAAAGCCCACATGGAAGAAGCAAACCAGCCTGTATGATAATGAGGTGTCCATAGGATCAGGTATCTGGCATCAAAGACCCAGAACAAAAAATGTATATCATTGTGAATGAGGGGGAGTGTGGAGTGGAGACCCAAAGCCCATCTGTAGGCAATTGGACATCCCCTTATAGAAGGGTCACAGAGAGAAGATAAGCCAGTCAGGGTGCAGTACAGCACCTAAGAAACATACAACTTTCCTCCAGTTCTTTAATGCTTCTTCCCCCCACCCCACTATCATGCCCCCAATTATAACTTACAAATCTGCCTAGACAAGAGCATGTACATGGGTACAGATAAGAGATGGAAACACAGGTAATCCAGAACAGATAAACCCCTCAGGAACCAAATTGAGAGTAGCCATACCAGGAGGGGAAGGGGGAAGGTGTGGGGAGAAAGGGGGAACCGGTCACCATGATCTGCCTATAACCCTATCTCAGGGGGATAGACAACAGAAAAGTGGGTAAAGGGATACATCAGTCAATGTAAGACAGGAAAAAAAATTACAAATTATCAAAGGTTCATGTGGGAGGGAGTGAGGAAGGGTGGGGAAGTGACTGGAAAAATATGAAGCTGATACTTAGGGCTCCAGTAGAAAGAAAATGTTTTTAAAATAATGATGTCAACAAATGTACAAATGTGCTCGACACAATGGATGGATGGATGAATTGTGATAAGAGTTATACGAGCCCCCAATAAAATTATTTAAAAAATTGAGACCATAGAAAATGATTGCAGTGATTAGTCGTATGATAAAAGACACAAAAATGGGGTTCTTTATGGGATCAGAAGAAGAAAACATTCCTAAGACCAAGAGCAGAAGCATCAAGGTCTGTGACAATCCAAATCTACATTGCCCAATCTGTCCTCCCAAGAAGCTGGAATGGCATGCTGAGGATGGTGTGATCTTTACAACAGGAAGAATCTGGCTTAGATTCCAGCCCTCTCATAATTCACTTATATTTTCTGAGGCAGAGTTTCTAGATCAATGGAATAAGGATAATAAAACTTAATATTTTTATGGGTTGTTCAAAGGACTGGGAAAAACAAGTATGGCAAGTGCTGAGTTGTGTATTCAGGATATAATGAAATGTTCAGTAAGTAGCAGGTATTCATACATTATCACTTAGGCTTATAAATGAAATTTCTTCCTGCTTGTTGAAATATACTAGATGTTTAATGTGTGTATTAATCCACTCCACTAGAATTGGCCTTGCCAATTAGAACCAAAATAGTGAGACAAAATAGAAGTAATAAGAACAAATACATAAAGAAACTAACTATAATAATAAAGAAGAAAGATAAAAATAAGGAAGAAAAATAAAATCTGATGCCCAAAGTAAGATAGAGTTTTAATTTTACATGGCCACACTCTGCTTCAATTGGTTAGGTAGGTGTATTTTTGTTCACAGGGTCAATAAGAATAATCAAGCAGCAATATATACAGACTATTACAATGACAGTGCCTTACTTTTTTTTAATTTCCCAGAGAGAAAAGTTATTTGAACCACAGAATTCAAAAGGAAGAAAGACTGCATAGTTTAAATGAAATAATAAGAAAAAAAAAACCTACTTCATTTGAAATTCTAGGCTTCTTTCTATGCTATTTTCCTAGATGTTTGCAACACCTAAAATAAGCCATAGTTGTAGTTGTTACATAATCTCATGTCAACTTGAGGGTATTAAGAGTGAAGGGGTAGAGTCTAGCCTGTCAATCAGGTCACAGCCTGATAATGCCACCTGTGGGCATGACCTTCTCATGAGGATTCTGGGAACTTCCTCTATCTCTGCTTCACCTTCCTGTTGCGGAGCCATCTAGAGACCCCTGCCAGTGCTAAGATGCTTCCACTGCCACTGGATCCACAAGACTTTTCACCCAACAGTCTGTGATCTCCCTGAATTCGGCATCATTGTATGTGCTGCGTGAGTCTGAAGAGGAATTGATAGACTAGTATCAGAAAATATGGGCTAATAACTGACTTATGGACTTGATCTGATCTGGGTTGGGATGTCTTCTCAATATGCAATTGCTTTATGATATAAAGCTCTCTCTTACACTTACATGAGTGTCCCTAGATTTGCTTCTCTAGTCAGCCTGGACTAACACAGTAATCAGACCCAGAAATAAGAAAAACGTATGATATTCCAATAGGAAGAAAGTGAATGAGAGTAGAACCCTAGTAAATACAATTTCCAAATGTTCAATAGTATGAAAAGATTCTCACTCTTGTTAGAAAATGGAGCTAAAAACACAATGAGACACTGCAACACAATAATCCAAGTGGCCAAAATTAAACACTGATAATATACTAAGTATTGAAAGAGCCATTCCAAGTTGTTGTTGTTGTTGTTGTTAAGTTTATACAGCAAAACCTGCACCAATTCAACAATTTCAACAATACAACTCACTGACATTAATCACATCCTTCTAATTCTTAAGCTATTCTTGCTACCCTTTTTCAAATTGTCCCTCCCCCATTATCATGAGTTCATTGCTCTTTATACTGTCTATCTAATCTTTCAAGTTGCTATTGTCAAGTTGATCCTCTGTATATAATTCTTCAATACTCTAAAGAGGTCTTGTGCAGAAATGCTTTAGATTGTTGAAAAACAAGGATGTTACTTTGAGGACTGTGTGAGTCTGGGTAGACTAGAGAAACAAATCCATGGACACACATATGTGCTCAAGAAAGAGTTTTATATACAAGAGGAATTGAACATTGAGAAAACCATCCCAGCCCAGTCCAGATCCAGTCCATAAGTCCAATATTAGCCCATATGTCTGATACTAATCTATAAAGTCCTCTTCAAACTCAGGAAACACATGCAATGACGCCAAATGTAGAAGATGACAGGACAGTGGGTAGAAAGTCTTTGGGTCCAGTGGTGTTATAAGCATTTCAGGGCTGGCAGGGTTCTCTCTGTGGCTTTTCCTGCTTCAGAGGTCTGCTTGCATCCTGTGTTAGACAGGGTTTTCTAGAGAGATAAAACCAAATTCCTGATAATATAATATATTTATTTATAAAGATAATTAGATATATAACGAGAAATGAACTGTTAAATCATATACAGATAAATATACAATACAAGAAATAAACAGTTAAATTAGAAAGCACTATAAAT
>NW_022111336.1:5926306-5938249 GCF_000313985.2 Echinops telfairi
AAGCACAGAACAAGCAAGGCAGCCGCACACTGGTCCGATGATCACAGAGCGAGAGACAAGAAAGGCAAGGCTCACCAAGCCATCCATCTCTCCGCCCCTCAGTTAATCCCACCTGCGTTTATCAGCCAGGCTGGCACAATAAACTATCTCACATCCATAAGGCTTGTCTTCTGCAATGTCTCTCAGGGAGAAGCAGAGAGAGAAGTGTCTTCCACCTCTAAGGAGGAAGTAACAGATTTGCCAGAATTCTCAGGAGAAGGCCATACCCACACAGAAGTCTCACTGGCTATCTCCAGATTGACAGCCTAGACTCTACCCCTACACTCTTAATCCTTAAAGTGACGCCAGATTAGGTGACTACCACAAGGACTAAGGTGCACCTGACCTAAACCATAGTTTTTCCGATTGCCTCTTGTGCATGGGAAAGTTGGACATTGAATAAAGAAGACTGAAGAAGAATTTATATATTTGAATTGCAGTGCTGGAGAAGAAGATTGAAAGTGCCATAGACTACTGAAAGGACAAACTGGTCTGTCTGGGTAGAAGTGTGACCATACTGCTTCTTAGAGGCAAAGATGGCAAGACTTTGTCTCACATAATTTGGACATGTTGTCAGGAGAGACCAGTCCATGGAGAAAGACAAAAAGAGGAAGGCCCTCAAGGAGATATATTTGCACATTGGCTGCAACAGTGGGCTCAAACAAAAGAACAATTGTGAGATTGGCACAGAACCAGGCAGTGTTTCCTTCGGTTGTGCATATAATGGTCCTTATGGCTCAGAACCAACTCCATGGTACCTAACAACCACCACAACCTTCAAGGGAGCCCTGGTAGCATAGTGGTTATGAGTGGGGCTGAGATTCTCAAGGTTAGCAGTTCAAGACTACCAGCCCTACCCAGGGGAGAAAGGAAATGCTTTCTATTCCAAACAAGTACAGTCTCAGAAACTCAGTAGGGCAGATCTACCCTGTCCTACAGGGTCACTGTGAGTAAGCAACGCTTCAATGGCATGGAGTTTGGATTTTTGGTCTATATAATTCTTCATGATTTGCAGGAGAAATATTCTTTACTAAAACAAACAAAACTAAATTATTGTTTAGTTAAAAGACGTCTTCAAGAGGATATTTTTGGTCTAAGGTTGAAAGATTTTATCAAAGCAACAGTTTAGGAAGTTTATTCTGCTTAAGTGGCTCCAGAAATACCAGATTCCATGAGAATTTGGAATTATATTTCAAATTTTCCCTCTTAATCACAATTCTTCTATAAAATATTTGAGGAAAATGTCCCATCATACTACCTAGAGCCTTTATATGCGGGTGTTAATTAAATATGTTTGTTTACCTATCTTAAAAACGACTTGGCATATTATCTAAATTTGAATATTTGACTACTTTATTAACCAACAATTTTACTTCTTGGTATGCTCATGAGAGAAATGCAATAACAACAACAAAAGTAGAATGTTCAAAGGAGAATGATTTTTAATAACCCCCCCAATAAAATGAATTCAAATGCCCATCAAGTGGATATTAGATAAGCAAATAGTAGTATAGGCTTACAAAGACATACAGCAAAGCACTGAAAATTATGAAACCATAACTACAAGTAACAAACTAGAAGACAAACACACAACGCTACATCTAATACTATTTCAATTACAACAAATCCTTGTCTGTGGTGTACTAGAAGTCACTATGGTACTTACCTTGGAGAGAGATATTGATTAAGAAGGTATGTGATTGGAGCTTTGGAATGGCAATAATATGGTTTTCTTGATTTAAGTAGTTAAGAGGGTATGTACACTCTGCAATAACTCATTACATTTTGTATTTATTGATTTTTAACTTTTTAATATTTATACTCTATTTCAGTTTCAAAAAACTTTAAAAATTAGGCTGGACCGAATTGCTTTCATCTACAAAGGAATATTACTCCAGTAATGAACGTTATGAGGAAATTTTCCTTCACCCTAGATATTAAAATTACCTCAGCGTGTTAAAGATAGTGACAGAAAAAAAAAGTACACACACACAGGCAGACACAGAACCATATCGATATACACATGGCAAGGAAAGAGAGGAGAGGTGCAGAAGGAGACAGACAGAGAAAATGATTGTAGACAAATCAGTTGTTCAGAAAATATTGTTTATCTTTTTTTCCCAAGAGTAAAATGCAAAGGAGTGTCTTTTTAAGTTCCTAGGTATCAAAGAGTCCCTATGTGTTGCAAACAGTTAATGCTCTTGGCTGTTAAGTAAACAGTTTAAGCATCTGGTCCATCACGAGGCACCACAGAAGAAGAAGAAAAAATGAGCCTTTGAAAGCCCTATTTCCCAATAAGCAGCCATTGGAAACCTTGTGTAGCACAGCTCTATTCTGACACAGTTCACCATGACTTGGAAGGGACTTGATGGCAACTGGTTGGAGTCAGGAGTGAAACTAAAGATCAATTCAACTGGATGATGTTGAAACTGGAAGGAACCTTAGGGACTGCTTAATGAGATTTTCTCGTGGTACAGGTTAATGTAGCAATACCAAAACCCATAGCCATAGACTTGCTTGTGACTCACAGAGACCCTACACCGGGTTTCTGAGAATGTAGATCTTGACAGCAGCAGACAGCCTCATCTTTCTCCAGTGGGGGGATGGATGGGGGTAAGCAGCTGACCTTGTGGTTAGCTACAGGCCTGGCCTATATAAAATGTCATTTTTTGGTTTTCCTATGTGATCGCTGGGGTCTCACTCTGTAATTAATGTTAAACAGCGGTGAAAATTTTTCAGTCAGCTTTTGGGTAAGGATAGATAGACACTGAAGTAATTAATATAACAATTTCTTTAAAGATAGCAAAAGACCTAACAACCAGGAATTGCTGTACATAAACGACACAAGAGGCAATGTCTTCTCTTAATCTTCCTGAAATCAAGCTAGCACAGCCACATTCAGGCCAGATTTTAAAATGTTTAATCTTTTTGTCTGGGATTGACATTCCTTAACAGAACAAACCTTCTCTTTCTCAAATGGATTCCCAGGAGGATGAGCTGCAGCTGGTAGTCATGCTCCTTATTTCAAGTTATCCTTTAAATATGTCACTTCACACTGTACTTTGAATTATTAAATATCTTTCACTGAATCTGCTTTCTTTACTTTCAGCTCTCAATTTGCTCTTCGATGAACTTGCCGGGGCTGCATCCCTCAAACGAGAAACCTTGGAAGCCTCCAGCTCATTCCTTAACCAGCTTTCCTGTCTGGGTCCACAGCTGTTACTGCCCTCTGGTAAACGGTCACTGTAGATAGTTTCCCCTTCTCATCCCTACATAGTACATTCATCTCTAAATTCCTCAGGGGCCATATCTTAGTCATCATCCTCTAACACAGAGTGTGGCAGTTCGAAGTGATCAACAAGTATTTGTTGGATAAATGAAAAGCAGCAGGAACAATGTCCTACATCAGTGGGTTGGGTGCAACTGCATTCTTTTTTTTTTTAACGTTGTAGATGTGACTTTATTCATAGTCTGGCTCCTACTGTTTTCTTTAATAGCAATATAATTCCTCTGAGCATCATGACATCAAGCCTTAAACAACCCAGGTCTGAAAGGAAACTGTGATTGGCTGACAGAAAAGGTGGTGCTGAGGTGGGGTGGAGAGCTTTGGTAAAGTCAAATTACTTACTTGAAGTCTTTTCTATCTATTTCTCTATCAAATGATTAAGTGGGGCCATGCAAATAAAGTAAAAGGAACTCCAACTGGGAGGTGATTAATTTTGCCATTTCTCTGGGTATAAGAGAGCCATCTGAGAGTATTCTCAGAGAGCTTCATATGACCAAGAAGAAAAAAGCACCCCCAGCAGAGTGTGTGTGAGCTCTCTGCCTGAAATAGTGGAGGCAGTGCACACTACAGATGAGCAGAGGCTCCAGCAACACCAGAGGCACAAAACTTGAGGACAGGAAGGAGGGCCTCAGTGTTGAGACTAGAAGCCATGAGAGTGTGAGGCAGAGCCTCAAGCAGGCTTCCCAGACCATGGAACCAGGTCAAGGGCAGGGGGCCACGTGGCTGAGTGGCCAAGGCCCAAGGAGTTTGTGGTTGGTCTGAGCAGAATCCTTGGACAAAGGACGATATCCTTAATACTTTCTGGGCTCATGAGGGAGGGGGGAGCTGGGAGGGAGGGGAAAAATGAGGACCTGATGTCTGGGGTTAAGGTGGAGAGAAAATGTTTTGAGAATGATGTACAAATGCGCTTTACACAATTGATGTGTGTATGGATTGCGATAACAGTTGTATGAGCCCTTAATAAAATGTTTAAAAAAAAAAAAAAGAATTGTAGGAGCACCCAATGAAATGATTTTAAAAAAAAGATCAGAAAGCAACTGCATTCTTAATGACCTGATGGAGAAATGGGCTCTCCCTCCTGCCATTATAGCTGCCAGAGGTATATGGATCAGCTAAATGGACCAGCAGCCAAGGACAGAAGCACCTGAAAGTTCTTCTTCACAAAATTAACATTCTCCTCATCAAACAAAATCAAACAATAACAATAAACCTACTCATGACAACCTTGTGTGGTTTCCTGGTTATAATGTTCATGGAATCTGAGTGTCAAGCATCCCTAAGTGGGTTAGATCCATCCACCGATTTTAAAGTCAGTTAGTAGTCTGGTGGCCAAGAGTTTATGCATGGGGCTGCTAACTTCAGGGTCAGCAGCTCAAAACCACCAGCTGCTCCTAGAGAAAAACACGGGCTTTCTATTCCCATAAAGAGTTAGTCTCAGGAAAATTCATAGGGGCAGTTCTACCCTGTCAGATATGTTTACTGTGAGTTGCTATTGGCTTGATGCCATTGAGTTGGGTTTGGGTTTTTAGAGTCTAGGGTTTATTCATTTGAGTCACACAGGGCCCTTGTATTCCTCACACGCAAGCATTTACTGAGAGCTCCTCTTTTTTGTTTCCTTACACTTCTCACAAAATATACACGAGTCACACAACTTGCCTAAGATCCATCACATTTTAAGTTAGCATTAGTGTAATTTTCCATAATTCACTGTATTGTTACCATACATGATAGCTCTGCCCATAATGCACAATGCAAACATTTGTACAAGTACAATCTGAATATGACAAATATAATTTTTTTAGTTCTGGGAGCATTTCCTTCCCATGATCAGAGCAGATGGCTGTTAATAAGTTTATTTTCCCTATACTTTGTCTTAGCTCTTTGCATTTATAACCCACACTCCAAAATGTGAGACAATGCCAATATGTCTTTTGATGGCACCATTCATCTTCAAGTGCACATGGATATTGATTACTCTGTGTACCAGTCAACCATCCATTTCAGCCATCTCCCACCTCCTCTATATCCAGAAACATCTGTCCTCATTCATACTTTCCACAGTACTTTTTACTTAAACCATGTTTGAACCTGGAAGTTCACTTTTATTTCCTTGGTAAGCCCAACAAAATAAGAAGTTGTGTGGAGGCCAGGCCAGCTAGCCAAACACAGTACATGAATCTCTCAGTTTAAGTAGTCTTGATTTATTGAGAAACTACACATTATGGGATAATTTCTATCTTTAGGGCCAGAATGTATGAAATCCTAAACAAACTTTATCTTTAGAAAATTCCTTCCCAAGAATATCAAAGAAGGTACTGACACATCACAGGGAACTCTGTTTCTTAAATTTAATTTAAAGACAGTGTGAACAAGTCCTGAAGACATTGTCATATCTTTTATTAATATCTACACAGAGTGGATTAAATTCAGAAAGTGTATCTGCAAAGAGAATCTATAAAAAATTTTTGATGTCAGAAAAATCAACCCTAAAAAACCTTAACTTCTTTAAAGTTTTAAGCACTTTGATGGTAACTAATGAATCCTAAATGAATATTTGTTAATTGGATCTGATGCAATACCACTTGCAATGTATTTATTTTCAGCCTCAATTATAAAAACTTTCCTCGATCCACTTATGAATTTATGTTTGTGGAACGTACTTGATGGCAGTGCATTTGAATTGGTAGCCCTGGTGGTGTAGTGGTTATATATTGGGTTGATAGCCCCAAGGTCGGCAGTTTGAAACCACCAGCCACTCCTCTGGAGAAAGATGAGGCTTTTTAATCCCGTAAACAGTTACAGTCTCAGAAACCCACAGGGAGAGTTGTATCCCGTCCTACAGGGTAGCTAGGAGTCTGAATGGACTCCAGGGCAGTTAGTTTATTTTTGATTTGAGTACACTTTTATTGTATTTATTTTTTACTCTAACTAACAAGAGGTGAAGAAAGCAAAAGAAACCCTAAAACCCTTGTTAATATTGAATATATATATACACACACACATATATTTCGCAATAAGATCTCTTCCTCTTCCTTCCATGATTTACACATATATTTGCCTGAAAGACATATAAATTGCACACATATTTTAAATACCTTTGTTTATTTGCTAGACCTTGAGGATGTATTTTGAATCTAAGGGAAAAGGACAGTCATGTTTTCATTCTCTCGATTTTAAAAACAGTTCAAACGTGCTGGGGTTTTCCTTCCTAAGCTTATCAAAAAGGACAAAATTAAATACATGAGAAACAGAATGTATGAAAACTTTTGGGTTGGTTTTTGCTATTTTAATCTTAGAAACAAAGAAAAACATGGAAAAACTCATGATCTTACTCAGCACACCCTAGAACATAATGCTCCATTTTGCCAAATTTATGACAGGTTCATAGGAGAAAAGAACTTCAAAAGATCTTTTGGAAGGGCAGAGTAGTTTCTTAATTCCCTCAGACGCCCAGTGATTATGAGGTATGCCAACCAGAGCTCAATATTCTTACCCTTGGAATCAGGAGAAAAGAATGTCCTTTAAAAAGATCAAGATCTGTGATAGCAATAACAAGAACTAAATTGGCCAGGGGTACAGCCCTCCTCTTATCAATTTCAGACCAGAAGCAATCTTTTCCTGCATAGTGAAAAACAAGTCAAGCAAGGGACAATTCCCCTAGCCTCCAGTTACATAAAATTCACTGTATGGCTGCAAAACGATAGTTTTAAAAAATCTTCAACAATTTTTTATTCTTTTAAACTTCATTTGTCTGTTGTTGTTGTTTAATTTAATTCAGAGGTAGATTGAAAGAACACAGAATTATTTTCATACATGCGAACACGCTCCCTCTTCACAGCCTTTCATTAATTGCCTCTTTTTCCTTTCCTTAGCTTTATCCTCTTCCTCAGTGAGTCTCCCTCCTCGCTCCATATTCCTAAACCAATAGGAAGAATTTCTTGCAGACCCTTAAGCTTTATATCTGTTACCATAGAGACAGGCATCACAAGATAACTGCTCAGTAGCATCCTCGTGGAAATAAAATAAGAATCCTATGGGGTATATAGGAATTTCCAGTGTAACCAGTGTGCAGATGATATCCCTCCCTTGGAGGAAAAAAATTCAGAGCTTTAGTTTTTCCATTGTGGAACTACAGAGATTATCAGGTAGTACTTTCTGATGGCAAATCCAGGATCCTTTAATTTTATGCTTAGACTCTTTGAATATTATGGTTCCCCCTATGACCTAAAAACAAATCTTTCTCATAGGCTCATGCTCAAGGATATGCCTCATAAATATTCCATCACTAGCTTTTAACTTTATCAAATCTATCATTTAGTAACAGCCTGAAAAGTTCTCTTACAATGTAGTGCATGAGTGTGTGTGTGTGTGTGTGTGTGTATACACCTCATTACTCTTTGAATCTCTCTCAAAACGATTTGATCCAGAACATCCTAATCTGCTTTAAAAAGTGAGCACCTCTCCAGGACTCTGCTAGACGAAAGCTGCTGGGGGAAAGTACAGAACTACGAAGGGAAAACAAAGAGGGAAGCTGCAGGGAGGAATTTCCAACAATAGACATGACCAAACCTTAGCAAACAGTTAAGTGTAGCAAGAAGAATGAGCTTAGGCAATTATATGCAAATCAATGATTTCTGAAAAGTCAACATTTGCTCATCTTAACATCAAATTATAGACATTTCTGGGAAAGCTAAGTCGTCCCTTAGAGTAGCAGGCACAATGGCCCCATGTTTGACTCCTAGAATGTATATTTTAACTGTTTTTTCTTAAGTCTCTAGTTCTTTAATATGATTGGTCATTGTGGGTCATGGCAATTTCTGTTTAAGGTTTCAGCTGATATTTAATTGTAACCTAGTATGTTTTAGATACTTAATTAAATGACCCAAACCCAAATATACTTGTACCCCAGATATGAGGCTGGCTATTGTTTATTGTAAAAGGTCTGAGAGTAAACCGTTTTAGCTTCATGGGCATTTAAATTAGAATTTCATATAATTTTTCCATGCCCCAAAATATTTAAATACCTATTATCTTTTCTAAGAAGTCCTGGTGTTAGAGTCATTTACACATAGGGCGGCCGATGGCAAGGTCACAATTCAAACCCACCATTGCTCCAAAGGTGAAAGAAAGACCACGCTTTCTGTTCCAGCAAAGCTTTACAGCCTCGGAAAACCCACAGGGGTCGTTCGACCCTGTCCTCTAGGGGCCACTTAGATACAGATTCAATATGATGGCAGTGAGTTTGGTTTGGGGTTTGTGTTATTTTAACCAGTTCCCAATGCTACGGTGCGTGTGGGTAGTGGGGTGGATTCTGATTCCTACCTAGCCTATAGCGCAAAGTCGAATGGATACATAGTTTTTTGAATCTTGATGTACTCAGACTGCCTGGTCTTTCTTGGGACTTCTGACCTTCTGATATGTAGCCCAGCACTTCCCCCACTGTGTCACCAGGGCTCCTTTAAACCTTTTGGACATGTATAAAATATGTCTTATCTTTCTGTTGACTCTAAATAGGCATGAGATAGTGGCCAGAACTTGCCTGTAGTGTTCAAGTGAAATAGTAGAGACACTCAAAGCATTATCGAAACGATAACTCTTTCTTGTCATGATTAGATTCAGCCATTCTGAAAGTTAGCAATGATCTCAGACATCTTTAATATCTACAACCCCAGCCTATCTTCTTCAACGTCAGCACTGAACACTTCAGGAGATAGGTGTTCACTAACACATATACAACAAATTGTTGTTGTGTTTACACATCTAATTGTAAGGATATATTTTTCTTTTTCTTTTTCTTCCAGACAGGTGCAAAGGAATCTAATCCCTTTTCTACATTGGTGCTCATCTAATATTTAAAATCTGCTCAATGCCTCAGGTATTTTCAACCTGTTACTTTTCTAGTTCCTTCAAGTGCCCTCAAATGCCATTGTTTCTGGGACTCTTCATTCTCCTGACACTTTGCACTGAATGAACAGGAAACCCCAACCCACTGCCATGGAGACAGTTCTGGCTCACAGAGATCATGTAGGATAGAGTAGAATTGCCCTTTTGGTTTTCCAAGACGCTTAAGTCCTTATGGAGTAGAAAGCCTCATCTTTCTTCCCAGAAGCTGCTGTTGGGTTCAAACTGCTGACTTTGAAGCTAGCCAGTCAAGGTGTCACTATGTCACCGGGGCTCCTTTTCTCAGTATACTTTCCAAAATATTAAAATTCCTCTTAGACCATGGTGTTCCTCTAAATACATACACACACATTCTCAGATTACACTTGTGACAGCATTACTTTATTTTACTTTGTTTTGATGAGACTATGGCTGGTGGTGAGATCATGGGTCAACAAAATCAGTGAATTATTGCTAATGAGTTTAAAACTCATTAAGCTAACAGTCATGCTTGTACTTATCCGATTTATGTTTCAAACCCTAACTCAGGATGTTATATTCAGTCCTATTGGAATATTTTCCTGTTGGCCTCACCTCATTTCTAGGTGAACAAATTCCTTTAGAATCCTAATAATTCAGTGTGTTTACATTCCTTCCTTGGTGAGATGGGCTATTTGAATTTCCCTTAAGGATTTTGGTCTTCGTATTTCACAATCCAAGGATGGAGGCCGAGATAGAATCTACACAAGATGAGGCCAGACCTTGTAGCCTCCATCGGATACAGCTATACCATAGTGCCGTCGTAGATCTCTTTGCTTATTTACACTGATTCAGTATTTGGCCAACTAAATGTGGAATAATTTAGTGAGCTCATTAATCTACTAGATTGTTATATTAAATGACAATACTTTTCAAGCTTGGTCATGAGAGCATCATAAAAATCATCACTGTAGTCCATCTTATATTCTGGATACATAGCAATATCACACTTTCTTGATGGGATCTTGAGGAAATATTTCATGTTGTGAAGTTATTTATTCTCCCAATCCTCTCCCTTTATTTAAATTTACCATCAGGATCAATGAAAAGCAGTTTGGGATTTTTCGTAGCTGTCTGTGTGATTACGTCATTTAAAAAACATTGTCTTTTCATGATTAAATAGAGTGGGCATAAGAACAGGAGAGTAATGGATGGAGCAACTTCTCAAGAAAACCTTTCAAAGCTTACTTCTTATGGGACAGGGTTTCCTCCTTGGTCATCTTGCTGAAGGCCAACTTCCTGAGGGTGGGAATTTTAATTCAATAGAATGATCACTAAATAAAAACTAAGATATGTTTAAATTAAAAGCATAATGATGCTCTACTCCTCAGCCAAAAAGGAAAAGCAAGACCTGATGAATGCCAGAATATGGATGAACCTTGAAAACATCCCTTTGAGGGAAATAGCCCATTGCCAGACAAATACCGTATGAACACATATGAGATAAGCCAATGTATAGAAACCTAGGATGATTATTGGTTATCAGGAGTAGGAAGAGAGAAGCCTTGGTAGCATATTGAGTTATAGATTGGCTACTAACTGCAAAGTCAGGAGTTCAAAACCACCAGCCACTCTGCAGGAGCTAGATGGAACTTTCTACTCCCATAAAGAGTTATAGTCTCAGAAACTCACAAGGGTAAATGTACCCTATCCTGTATGTTTGTTGGGAATTTGAATCCACTCAGTGGCAGTGAGTTTTGATTTTGCTTTGGTTTGTTTGGGAGAGGCAGGGAAAAGGGGAAAAGGGTTTTTTGCTGTTGTTGTTTAGGAACCATTTCATTTATATGATTTGGAAATGATCGCAAAACTTGAAGAATGGAATCAATGCCACTGAGTTGTACATGTAGAAATTCCTGAGATGGTGTATATTTTGCTATGTATATATTTTCAGCAATTGAATAATACTCAATAACAGTTTTACCTATAAGCAACAAAGAATTACTTATGGGGGCAGGGTGGGGACACGTCTGAGTGTGTAGAAAACATGGAAAATCCCCAGAGATTTGTATAGAACATTATTTGCAGATGTGAAAAAAAAATCATATGTAAATGTGTGTAGTGTGTTTCTTTTTGTCCCCAGTTTCTTTCACACACTCTATTTGTATGCATTTCTCCTTCACCCTTACTCCCCTCCACAATCTTTTCACACAACAGGGAATTGATCAATAGGGATTTGGAGACTTCACATGGTCTCCTCACTTTGCATGCTAATTGTGTTCCAGAACCAGAAAGACTAGTGAGCATTTCCAACTCTTAAAATGCATTTATCAGCAAGGGTACTGCTTTTCAGGTGTGTGGCCCAAAGCCTTTAAGATTTCATTAATAATCAACAGCTGGTGCCACCTAGTGTCGGTCTTCTCCTTTCATCAGTGGAATCAAATAACAGAACACTTCTTAGTCACAAAGGAAGCAAACCGAAACTGCAAACTAGCAAACACAAAACCATGATTTCAAGAGTGCTGTGGCTGATTTAAATTACACTATCTTCATTGAAAGAAAAACCCTTCATTTTTAAAGTAACGATGGTAACAAGCTAACAGGAAACTGACATTTCTCTTCACAGGAGATAATTCACAAAAAGAGAGTTTTCTTAAGGAGTCCCCCCTCCCTCCTTAGACTTGAGTTGCCACTTAAAACTATTGTGAAAAGTTGAGAAATAAAATTGGTAGATGAGAATTGTATCTTATAATAACAATAGT
>NW_022111336.1:5938349-5944575 GCF_000313985.2 Echinops telfairi
TTTTTTTTTTTTTTTTGCTTTGGTTGTTTGCTTCCTCCAGCCAACCCAGAAATAACCTTGTGCCATTTAGATGCAAAATGTTGTCAGACTTTTGGGCTTTACCAAGTATTGTAACAGACTGTCCTCAAGCATATAAAACTAATCAAAAGTACTACCGGCAAATAGATTTCCCTAGCCCCATAATTAAAAATAGATTCGCTGCTGAAACGACCCACTTAGAAAACTAGTCTCTTGCCTCCTGTAGGTATGAATTATGAATATATTCAACTAAACTCATGTAAGCTTCAAGGTTATAGAGTACTCAATGAAATCTCTGACAATTTTCAAAAAATGAAGCGAATAAGTAACTCACATGAATTCAAGTAATATAATGAACCCACCAGTAATTTATACTTGATGCACTAATATTAAAATACAGCTAATTTAACTCACTCTTTCTCAGAGGAATACGTATTTGTAAAACAGGGACTAATATTCAGGGGATAGGGAAAAATAGTTACATAACAGCCAGTAGTGTTTCTGGACCAGATTGACTGGGAAGTTGCAATGAACACAGAAAAAGGCACAGCTCATATACACACATGTAATTAACTAATATGTGAGCATAATAGATGTCATATATGATAGTCTATTAACTTGGATGGCTTAGCTACTCAGGCTGTTGGAGAGCTTTGGGAGAGAGTTGAAAGATTCTGAATTCTATAGATAGTTCACAATCATGTTTTTCATCCTCACAAAAATCTATTTTTATATTATTTGACATCTGTTTTAAGCAATCACTTGTTAAAAACAGGCTTGAATGTTTTATTTTCTTGTTACCCTAGTGGTGATAAAAATTATTTCAATATGTTCGGTCCAATATATACTCACTGACAGATCCTCATGACAGCGTATGAAGATAGAATATGGAAATGATGCATAGTTTCTATAAAAAGCTTAAATTGTTCCCCTTTCCCAAAAAACTTTATTTTTGGAGCCAAACACAGTACAGGCTGCTATACCATTTGTTTAAAAGTACTTATAAGTCCAGCCAACTTATTATAGAGGAAAGAAATATTGCAAAACAGAAAAGGGTTCTAGAAATTGTACACAGTCAAGAAAGAATATGAGAGGAAAAACTCACCAGGCTTCCAACCAAAATAAATAAGTAAATGCTCCAATTGTCAATAATTTATCATTTTCTGTCATTTTTCATTAAAAGCGTTCAAAGCCCTATCTGAAACAAGCTGATACAGAGAAATTAAGAGCAGTAATCAAGCGAGAAATGATAGACCAGCTGGGTCGACATCAACTTGGCAAAACGTGAATACAGTTCAATAGCTGAAACAGATGCTGGAGTTGTTGAAAAACCCGGCAGGAAATATTGATGTATTTTCTTCATATAATGCAGAATGACCGAATAAATGTCAAAAGCTAGGAATGGATGAGGAGAAAAGACTGACAGCCAAACTCCTTCTAAAACAGAAACCAAGTGTAACAATTTTCAACCTATCCAGACCTTCTATACATCCTTCATTTCTCCCAATGCTTGAATATGCCAATATATCAATCAGTTCTTGCAACTAAATTGAATGAAACTCAGCTGGGGGAGATTTCCCCATAGATTTTTTTTTCTTTTCCCCTCTGTCATCGTATACCTGGAGAAACCCAGAGTCTTGAAAAAGACTTTATTTTAAAATCTACCACTGACTTCTATCTGAGAAGTGTTTCCCTGAGGTTCGAAGCAAGCCACCCCCCCCCCCAAATCTAACGCAACACAAGGTAATTTTAAAATCCATTCTGTAAAAGCAACACTGTTTGCAGAGTTTGAAGAGAGCTCGACAACAAACCTCAGCTACCAACAGCTGCTTGTTCAAACATATGCTTTGTCATGGTCAGCTTCTAATTTTATTCATAATGATGTAATAGCTTTAATAATCCTACCTTCCATGCCAGCTGTTTTTCCTGTCACTCCATCATGCCAATAAGTTGGCTGCTGTAACAAATCAAGATAGTGCAAAACAGCATCTTTCTCCTGATTTTGTCATCTTCCTGAAAGCATTCTATTACTGCCGACTGCTGGGAACCAGAAAGTCTATTTGAATTCCAACAGCTCCCCTTTCGCATGATTCAAGTTAGGTTAGGTGGGCATGCCTAACATGATTCTCTCAGTCATTTATTATGCAGCTGCTACAACGTCGGTGTGGTAACCATTCTGACTATCCGATACGTCAGTCGAACAAAACCTACACCTCGGAGCACACACAGGAGCCAGAGCGGCGCTCTGCATGTAACGAGCATTCTCTCTGCCTAAAAACAGGGGATCTGCAAATCTCTTTCAGAGCTACTTGGGCTTCTGTGCAGATGCATAGCCTTTGGATTACATTCTCTTCCTAACTATACTGAGCGGAGTTCCTTGGTCAAAAAACAAATAATTCACGCTGAAATCTGGGCTGTTTTTCATCTTCCCAGCCCCTTTATGGTAAAAACTCTCTCTTCTGTTTGTACTTTTAAAATGAGGTGCTGTGTGCCCGGCGTCACATCTCTGCTTTATTATCAAATATAGCATGCACGTTCTCAGCTGGAATTTGCTTCTTGGGATTGTAGTGGAATTCTTTTTCTATGAAGACAATATTTTTCAAGGAGATATTATTGAATTTGCACATTAGACACATTTAAAGTCTGTAAGCCCTCGGTGCGTTTCTCCGGAGGGTTGCTTTTATACTTGATCATTTGACTTAAAGAAGAGCACTTTCTTTAGAAAGTAAGACATGTGTTAAAGCTCTCCTATGGCTTGATTACTAAATAAATGTCATTTTAAGGAAATGTATTTTGTGTTTCAAAAATACTGTATATTAAATCGTTTATTTTTTAAAAAAGAAAAGAAATGATGCAGTAGCCATAAATCTCTACAGCATTTAATTTCAAACAAATTATCTGCATCTGCCCATCTCTCAGGACACTAATATTAATACTTTGAAACTATAAAACAGAAGAGTTTAGGTATTTTTCATAAGGAAAATAATTTAAAAGGGAGAAATTGACTCAATATTATGTTTCCTCTCAATAATTCATCAGATACTCATGTGCCCCCACCCCCAGCCCCGAAATCAGCACACAGTTGATGAGTAAGTTACATTTTGAAATTATAGGCAATAATGCATTAACCGTATGTGAGATAGTTCCATGTTATTCCTCTGATATAATGCTTCCCTCGGGTAAGGTATGTGTAGAAGTCCTGGTAGCACAGGGGTTAAAATGCTCAACTGTTAACCAAAAGCCTGGTGAGTCAAACCCACCAGCTGTCCATGAGAGAAAGGGCAGTTGGCTTCCATCATGATTTAGAGCTTTGGAATCCCTCTGGGACAGTTCTCCTCTATCCTAAGGGGTCCTTCAAAGGAAGAACAGACTATGGCAATGGATTCACTGAAGCTTGATGTCTAATAAGTGTCATATTGAGAACGTTCATTTTGTATTTTAAAACTACTACTTATGAAACAGTTGGCTTTTAAAAAGAGAAATTATGTAGTTGGCATCAATATCTACAGCATCAATTGGAAACAAAACTTCTAAATCTGGCCATCTCTCAAGGTACTGATATTTTAGCTTGAAACCACGTGATAGAATTTAGGTATTTTCATGAGGAAAAAAAATACTTTAAGTAGTCCTTTCCATTTGGATCCATTGCAGGTTTTCAGCCATCATGTTAATTTTATTATTCAATAAACATGAAGCAAACAAACAAACAAATAAACCAGGTGCCAGCAAGCCAATCTTGACTATGAGTAGTCTCCATGTTGTATCAGGACCTGTACAACTGTCAGCAAGTTATGGCTCATTATTTCATTATTGGTTTGATTTTTAATGCTGGCAATAAAAAAAAATTAAAAAAACACTAGAGTGACAAAATGATTCCAATTAAAGTTCACTAAAATTTTTCTAACATCGTATAAGTATCATTCACATAACAATTATGAAAATATTTATGTATTACTATTTCACTAGAATTAAAAAAAATAAAACCTTATAGGTTGTAACCATAAACAATGTTTGGCTTGTGTTCTACCCTCGGCCTCTGTCTAGCTCTCCAGTTTTATTCTTGCCCTTCCTTCGTTCGTTTGTTTGTTCCTTCCTTCCTTCTTTCCTTCACTGTAACCAAAATGTATTTTTTTAGTATCTCTAAAAATACTATGATCCATACTGTCTCAGAAATTTTGAACTTTCTGATCCACTTATTCAGAATTCACCCCTCAATTTACATTGCTATCTTCCTTCCATCCAATTTTCAGATCTTGAAGCGTCATTTGCTATGTGGGGAATTTTTGATTCGCTAGATGAAATGATATTCTCCTGCTAAGACATTTACAGGTCCTCATACTTCCTTGTCTTCATCACCCTAATAGCAATTCTTGCACAACTCTCACTATCATCTAGGCACTGTTCAAAGAATAATATATGAAGGTAAGTTAAAAAAACATGGCTACAAAATCATCCAAACCTTTATGAAAGAAAAAGTCAGCAGGTGCAGTTGTTTTTTTCTCCACATATCCTCCAGATATGTCTACACACTTCTGAAGTCTGTTTTTCCATCTTCTCACCCTTCCTCAAGTGATTTTGTACCTTTGATTTACATCACATTGAAACAGAGTTTTGGCATCCTTGAAAGACTAAAAGTATGTTCCTTTTAAATGTTCTTTCAGTTATCAGAAGGAAAAGAAGTCGGAAGGGGCAAGATCAAGACTTGTAGGGTGGATTGTATAAGAGCAACTCTAGAATAACGAACAACTGCATTGTGATTGAGGAACATTTCTTACTTTTTTCTTTAAAAAAAAAACATTTTATTGAGGGCTCTTACAGCTCTGGTAGGAACCTATACGTCAATTGTATCAAGCACATTTATACATACTTTGCCATGATTATTTTCTAGACGTTTATTTTCTATTGAGCCCTTGGTGTCAGTTCATCTCCCTCCCCGTCCCTTCCCCCCACCATCATGGCCCCTTGATAAATTATAAATGATTATTGTTTTCATATCTTAAACCAATCGCTGTCTCCCTTCCCCCACGGTTTCTGTCATTCCTCCCCCTTAGTGGGGTGGGGGGGTGTATATGTTGATCATTGCAACCCGCTCCCCCTTCCTCCCCCCCAACCCCCACCTTCCCCTGGCCCTCCTGCTATCACTACTCCCATTCCAAGGAACATTTCTTAGGACAATGTTCCTGGCCTTTTCCTTACCAATGCAGTTTTCAAATTTCTTAAAACTTCTTCATAGTAAGCCTCCGTGGTGGTCCTGTGTCCTTTGAGGAAATCTAAAAAGATTCCCCTTTGGAAATTCAGAGCAAAAACAGTTAGCATAACCTTCTTAGCTAACCTCTCTGACTTCTTGAGTGTAATTGGCCCAGCGGATACCCTTAGAAGATTTTAATCACTCTGGTTTTATGGAAGCACCCTAACAAAACTAATACAAGTGTATTACAGAGAGAACTTGCCTTCAGTCATCCACTGATCACGTAGAAACACTGAAACATGTTTTAAATGGGCACATCCATTTATGAATTAGAACACTAGAAACAATGCATTTTTAAAAGTACACATTCAAAATATTTCTAGAGATTTTACTATGTGCATTTCATAGTCTTTAAGAAAAGGTTTCTGCCCCCGGGAATACCAAAAATAGACAGAGTGGAAGACAGAGTGTGGTACCCCATGAGACTCAACTGGACAACACTCGTAAAAGCCAACAAACAGACCTTGAACTATTTATTGGCTTTTCCATTTTTGTCAGTGGCTTTCTTTTAGTTATTGTTATTTTGTTCTTGCTTTCTGCTGTTGTTGTTATTGCTTTTTTTGGTTTTGACTTCCTTTGTTGTTTTATTTGGCTTTGCCTGGTTTTTGTAATTCTGCATATCTATCTAGATAAGATAGGCAGAATAAACAATTTGGAGATGAAAAGTATAGGACCAATGGTTCCAGGGAGATAAGGGAAAAGGGGAGGTAGGAGAAATGAAGTGTGTGGGGGTGGGGAACCTAGGAACAAAGGAACAACAAGTGAACTAAAATCAATGGAAGGAAGGTCATAGGATGCCTAGTGGGGCTCAATCAAGGGCAATGTAGCAGCAAGAAATTACTAAACTCGAGTTTAGTATTTTACTAGTATTTAGAATTTAGTAATTACTAAAGGCTGAGAATGATGGTGGGACAAGAGGGAAATAAAAAGGAAATAGGGGAAAGAACCAGGAGGCAAAGG
>NW_022111336.1:5944675-5955377 GCF_000313985.2 Echinops telfairi
TATGTTAAGACTTAAGATTGCAGATGGACATTGGGCCTCAACTCAAGTACTCCCTTAACACAAGAACACTTGTTGTAACAATCCAGCATTCTATGATGCTCACTTTCCCGACACGATCACTGAAGACAAAATGGATGCATAAGCAAAAGTGGTGAAAAATCTGATGGTTCCTGGCTATCAAAAGATATAGCATCTGGGGTCTTAAAGGCTTGAAGATAAACAAGCGGTAATCTAGCTGAGATGCAACCAAGCCCACATGGAAGAAGCACACCAACCTGTGTGATCACGAGGTGTCGATGGGATCAAGTATCAGGGATCTAAGACCCATAATCAAACCATACCCAAGGTAAATGGGGGTGGGTATGGAGTGGAGACTCAAAGCCCATCTTTAGACAATTGGGCATCCCCTCACAGGGGGGTCATAGGGAATAGATGAGCCAGTCAGGGTGCAGTATAGCACTGATAAAACACACACCTTTCCTCTAGCTCTTTGGTGCTTCCTTCATTCTACTATCAAGACCTCAATTCTACCTTACAAATCAGATTAGACCAGAGAATGCACACTGCTACAGATAAGAGCAACACAGGGAATCCAAGATAGATAAACCCCTCAGGACAAACAATGAGAGTAGAGATGCCAGGGGGGATTAGAGGAGGGTAGGGGTAGAAAGGAGGTATCGGTCACAAGGATCAATCTAGACAAAAAACAGAAAAGTGGGTGAGGGGCAACGGAGGATGATGTAAGATATGGAAAAAATAACCCATAACTTCTCAAGGGTTCATGAGGGAGGGTGGGCGGTGGAGGGAGGGGGAAGAAATGGGGAGCTGATACCAGGGGCTCAAGTGGGAAGAGAATGCTTTGAAAATGATCACGGCAGTATATGTGCAAATGTGCTTGACACATTGGAGGAATGTATGGATTGTGATAAGAGGTGTAAGAGCCCCCAATAATAATACTTTAAAAATGAAAAAGAAAGGGTTTCTTTAGTTAAATCAGAAAAAAAATATTTCTTTTTGTTTATTTGAAAGTTAGCTCTGTATCACAAACGAATTTAAGTAAGTTTTGATTTTATTTTTGCTCCTTTTGCAGTCCAATCCATCCCTTCACAGAAGAGTCACAAGAAAGGGATGAGCCAGCCTTGGTACAGTATAGCACCTATGAAACATACAGCTTTCCACTAGTTCTTTAATGCTTCTCCCCTCTCACCATCATGACCCCAGTTCTACCTTACAAATCCGGCTAGACCAGAGCATGTACACTGTTACATATCAGAGCTCTTGACACACGGAATCCAGGGCAGATAATCCTCTCAAGAAGAGTAATAAGAGTAGTGATACCATGAGGGTAGGGGGAAGGTGAGGGGAGAAAGGGGGAATTGATTGCAATGATCCAGATATACTCCCACCCGCAGAGTGATGAACAACAGAAACATGAGTGAACGGAGCCAGTGGATGGTATAAGATATGAAAATAATAATAATTTATAAGGTATCAAGGGTTCATGGGGGTGCAAGTGTGGGGGAGAGAGAATAAAAAGAGAAAAATGTTTTGAAAAGGATGATGGCAACATGTGTTTACTAAAGGGGTAATTGATAAATTACCTTGAAAAGATATAGAATAACCTTGGTGACTTATTATGAGGAGGCTTTAAGAAAATTGAAAACAGTATTGGTTATAAAAAGGTGAGTTATAAAAAGGCACTGTGATTTTTTTGGTTTCTGGTTTGCATCGCCCCATGTACTGCTCATTCTTATTTACAAAGCTATGTATTTAAATTTTTTTTTTTTACAAAATGACCTTATCACCATCAAAGTATTCTCCATTAAATTTAATACATTTGTCAAATTGGTAGTTTCATTCTTGGAAACATTTTTCAAACCCATGTCATTTTTTTCTTCACCTCTTCTAGGTGGTCAAATTGTGTCCTTTCATGTCCTTCTTCATTTGTGGAAAGAGAAAGAAGTTGCACAGATCAAGGTCAGGTGAGTAAGGAGTGTGGGGCAAGAGAGGAATGGTAGGTTTTTTTCCTCCCCCAAAACTGGCGCACTGAGATGGCTGTATGAACAGGTGCATTGTCCTGCTGGCAAAACCAGTCCCCCATCATCCACAAATCAGAACCTTTGTGTAGCACACTGTTACACAATTTTCAGAACCTCTAAATAGAAAGGTTGATTAACAGTCTGATAGGGTGGAATGAACTCCAAATGCACTACAAGTTGACGTATTTGTTCATTCAGGAGGTTGACAGGTGTCCAGAATGAGGTTTGTCATCAATCGATATTTCACCTATTTTGAAATGAGAAAACCACTCATACATTTGTGTTTTCCCCATAGCACTGTGCATGTAAGCTCTGTTCAGTATCACAGTAGTTTCTGCGCCATTTTTCTGAGCCAAATGTCACAGCCACACGCTGTTCTCTTAAATTGGCCATCACAATAAATGCAGTTCAAGTGAAAGTGCTTTTACCAAAAATTCACTGTGATCAGAGAGAACTTCCCCAGGCAACGACGCCTCTGGATGCATTAACTCAGAGTGAATTGCTGGACGATTATCTAGCAGGAAAAATACATACTACGAAAGCTCCACCTAGTGGAGCTTTTTCCCCCTTCTTTTGGTGGGGGGGGGGATTATCCCCTCTTATAAGGGTAGTAAAGGTTGTAGCAAAGGTTAGCAAAAACAAAGTTTGTTAGGAAACCTTACCCCATTTAGCCTGTACCCTTATTTTACCCTGTCAGACTTTTTTGTTCCCCAATTGAAAGAACACTGAAAGGCAAACAAGCTGAGTCCTTTGAGGATGCTAAAATGGCTATTTGGATGTGGTATAAAACAAGGGTGCGAAATGCTTTCGAAAAGTATTAGAGATATGGAAACACTGCCTTTAGAAGTGTATGAACTTCACTATTGTTAGGTGCCATCCAGTCAGTACCAACTCCTAGAGACCCTATTTACAAAAGAATGGAACATTGCCCAGTCTGCTGCCATTCACACAATTGTCGTTATGTTTGAACCCTCTGTTGCAGCCACTGTGCTAACCCATCTTCTTAAAGGACTTCCTCGATGGAGGATATGTCAAGAAACAACAGCTTCAATTTTAATACTTTTGTTTGATAAAAGTTTATAAGATTTTGTAGTGATTTTTTTAACTTACCTTCATATAACACCATCAGTGATAGGATAATATCTATACAGCAACAAAAGATAAGCCAATATGACTGTATTCAAACTTACATACCAACCATGAGCCATAGATGAAAATAATGGGAAACCTCACCCCGTGCACCCTGATATCTTCCCTTCAGACTTCTTTTTGTTTCCTAAGCTGATACTTTAATCAATTTATTCAGTCTAAAACTGATCAAACATGCAATAAATATGCCTTGATAACTACACTTGACTAGAATGTGAATGTTAGACGCTAAGAAGAAATATTGGTAGTTAGAAAGTATGGTCTTTATGATACAAACTATATAAGTCCAATGATTTATTCATTGAAAATATAGCTTTTCAAAAACATAAACGGCAACTCTACATGTGGACCTCCCTGGATTGAATTTATAGGAATTAAGTTGGCTCCATCTATGGAAAGAGATGATGGAGAAGCATATCATCATTAGTGAGAACAAGGCAAGGGATGAACTAAGAAACAGCCCATCAATTGCTCTAATGCAAGTTCAAGTTCAAGCTATAGAAAATGAAAATAAGCCCATGAAAACAAATGAACAACACTAGGTATATCTCACTGGGATTTTGAGAACATCTCAGGAGTCCTGGTTGTGGTTGTGAGTAAATGTTAGATTGCTAACCCTAAGGTCAGCTGTTCAAATGCACCAGCAACTCCTCAAGAAAGGCTGAAGGTATGGACTTCTGTAAAGGCATACAGCCTCAGACACCCTGTATAGAATCACTATAAGCTGAAACTGGCTCCATGGGAGTGGATTTCAAGAACAGATGACCAAAGACCACAGGAATTGTGCAATGAGGTCCATGAAATCATACACGAAGGAACCAAAAAGGCATATAAAAGACAGGAAATTTAAAAAATCAACATGATGGATGTCAAAGGAGACTGAACTGAAGAAATGAAATGAAAAAGCGTATAATAGTTAGGTTTTGTGTCAGCTTGGCTGGGTTATTCCCATGCTGTGATCTAACATAATGTAAACACCTTTAGGACAGTATGTGCCGTGAGTAGCTAAGCAGCTGTGGGAGTGTTAGCATGGAGTGCAACCCGTTACGCAGGTCACAACCCTAATGATATTTCCTTGGTGTGTTGTCTACTTAGTATATAAGCAGAATGTGGAGTGCTTCTCTGTTTCTTGATGATACGGAGCTTGCATCTGGCTCATGAACATCTGGTTCTTTGTACTTGAGTCAACACCCTGCCATATTAGCATCCTACCCTGAGCTAGATTTGACCTATGGATCCTTGGATTGATTTGCTTTTGCATCCATCAATTTTGGTCCTCATGCTCCATCTTTTGGCTTCTCTTGGTTCACTCTCAGCAGCTTCAAGGGTCAGGAAAAGCCTCCAGCTTAACATCTGACCCATAGATGTGAACAGGGCTTGACTTACCTGCTTCTACAATGCTGTGAGTCACTATATATAAATAATTCCTATACATAAAGGATATATATATTATATATAATTTCCTCCCCCCCACTGGCTTTGCTTCTCTAGAGAAGCCAGCCCAACACACAGTTTAACAGAAGTTTTCAAGAGATAGTCCATGAAGCTGAAGTAAAATACTATAATGAAATGTGCAAAGACCTGGAACTAGACAATCAAAAGGAAGAATATACACAGCATTTCTCAAGCTAAATTAAGAGGGAAATATTTTTGAGGGCCCAAGTTGTCTTAATGATTCTATGGGCGAAATATTGAATAATGGAGGTATCATCAATAGAAGGTGGAAATAGTACAGAGAATTACTGTACTAAAAAGAATTGCTTGACATTCAAACATTTCAAGAAGTAGTATTAACATTATTTGTGATATTACTAATGAAACTCAGAAATGTTTTATATCATATTATTGATGCTGTAGGCATCTCAAAATATTTCTTATGCTTATTGCTAGCTTCAAATTAGGACTGCTATTAAGCTTACTGATATACCTATACTTTGTTACTTAATAAATTTATAGACAATTGATATAACACATTCTTTAAAATATTTAGTAAACGGTATTGCAATACAACTGATTTGTGTTTTCAACTTATATATTTTATTGTTCAAATTTAAATATAATTCAGATAAAGAGAACTTAAGCTTCACTCTGTGCTAAAGGGTCCATATTAGGACCCCAGGCATCAAAGAATACAGAATGCAACATAATGCTTAATGGTTGCATCTCTAGAATCAGATAATCTTGATTCTGATCCCGTGTCCCCAGTTTAAAATTATTGAATTCTAGGGACGTTACTTAACTCCTCTTAGTCTCATTTTACTTTTCTATAAAATATACATGAAAGTTCATCCCTTAAACTCTTGCTTTGAGGATTAAATAATGATATGGTAAATCATAATGCCTCATAAAATCTTCATAACTATTGGCTATTATTAGTGAATTAGATATAAAATTATTATAACAAATAAACGGATGACTGGTAATAAAATGGTGACAAAGATTTTTACAATTTAGATGTGTAAAATGATAAAACAACTTTTGGAAATAGATTATTAGTTTCTTTAATGCTTAGCATGCACCTACTAAATGAACTACAATTTCTAGCCTGAGGAAAATTAAAACATATATCTGTGCAATTTTTCCGAAATAAAGGAATGTATATAGCCATAAGTAATCCATACAGGTCCATCATAGCATCTATGAATGGAACAAGAAACAACCCATCATTACGTGAATGGATAAGCTGTAGTACTCCACAAAAAGGAACGGACTATTGATACATGCAACATCATGCATGAATCTCAAAGTAACTGTACTGATTGAAATCAACCCAAAGTACCCACATGATGATTTCCTTGAGATAAAGTTCTATGAAATGCAAATGGACCTAGAAAGACAATAAGCAGATTAGTGGCCCAGGGAAAGTGGCCAGAACAAGGAAGGGGACTCCGAAAAGGACAAAAGGAAACCTGTTGGATGATGGACAAGTTCACTATCTAGACTGTGTTATGGTTTCATGTAGATAGGTAGATAGATAAATGGGCAGATAGATCAATATATATATCAATTATAATTAAAATATGCATAATAAACCTTTAAGAGTATGTTAAAAATGTATTTTAAATCAATTTAATGTTTGCTTAATAGAGCATTCATATTATAAAGTTTGCTGGAATGTCCTGTCACTACCATAAAACATGATTCAATCAACCAAACTTCAAAGGTAAATTACATAAAGTATGTAATTCTATCAACTGCATATAATAACATTGAGTATCCCAAGAATATGGTTTTCTCCAATTTCTAATATTTATAGTTTTCTGTGTTATCATTAAACTTTTGACAACTGATTATTGGTCAATAATAGAAAACATTTTCTGCATTCAACATATATAAATTTATTTATTTTTGTCAGCATCTAAATCAATTAAATAAACTACTGATGTGATTACAAAATGATCAGCAGAAAAAATTCTAAAGTGATGATCAATATTAAACTTGTTCCCATGTAATTCTATATTGCAGAAAACCCTGGAATGAGCTTCTTCTGTTAAGCAGTGACTAAATACTCAAAGACTGGAATTTATGTTTTATAGCTGTCACAGGAAAGCATATCACACTCACCAAATATTATCTGGAGAAAATAATTGAGGAAAAGTCAATGATTCCAGGTGACAATATGATTGAAAACAAACATATTCCTACATAGAAGTTTATCTTATGTGATATTAAAAGTGTTAGGGTGGTTAAAAAATTTTTAGCTAAATCTACAAACAAAAAAAATTCTAACCTTCATGTAATCACAGCTGAATCAATAAAGAGCAAATGTTATTCCCTTTATAATCTTATTCTAAAACTGTCACACTCTTCCATCTGGATCAGTCAAAAGATATTGAAACAAACAAAATATACATACACAAAGCAAGTTATATCATTGCCGCATATCCCTTACGTTGGTTCTCCTCATCCTTAAAATAAAGTCGAAAATCATTACTAAGGCATAGGAGCCCCTGAGAGATGTACCGCTCTTGTTGCTTCTTTCCTCTTCTCTCACTCTGACTCCCTCTCATTTCTTTGTTTTGCTCTATCACATTGACTGACCTAATAGTTTCTCAGACTCGCTAAGCATATTTCCGCCTTGTCACAGCTCCATTTGCATTTCCTCTCAATCAAGATCACGCTTCAACATATATTACAAGGTTCACCCCTCTTGACCAATATCACCTCACCTCAAAAGGTTCACATGTCTCCCTCTCAGAGAGACTTTTCAGGATTTCTCCTCAAAAATAAAATAAAATAGCATATCTGAGAGCTCCATTCCTCTTCATTGTTTGGTTTGCTTCATTTTGTGTGTGTGCTTTTTAAATATATCACTTATCACCAACAAGGACCAAATTACTGATGGGTTGCCAATTGATTTTGTGTCCCAATAGTTTACAAATTCCAGGAGAGGAGAGGGTAGGTACATCATATGTCTTGTACATCACTTGAACTCTCATAAATTATAAATAAATATATAAATAAGCATGGGGCACAAAGCTGAACAAGTGCTAGGCTGTTAACCAGAGGAGCAATGCTTTGACCCTGAGGTGATAAAAAGATGAGACTATGTACTTCCACTAAGATAAAAAACTTGGGGCCCTTTCGCAATAATTCTCCATTATATACGATCTTAGTGAGTCAGAATTTAGTAAAGGGCAATGATTTGTCTTTGAGGGCTGCACAGGGGCTTTTTCTCGGCTGAACTGCGGCAACTGCGGCTTGCTGCCGCTGCCTCAGGGTAGGGACTAAACTCTTGCAGCTCCACGGATGGGGAGTGGAATTCTGCATAGTTGCTTTACTTTCCCTCTCTCCCCTATATCCTCCCCCACCCCTGCACAGTCTAAACGGTCTTACTTCTTCATTTTTTTTCTTTCCCCTCTGTCTCTTTCCTGTTCTCTCACACTCCACTGCTGACCTTCAGACCACTCCCAGTAGCCTAGGGCACTTACACCTGTACCACACTGAGCTAGGTGAGCTCCACCGTGTAGCTAGCCCCACCCTGTGTAATTAGCTCAAGGCTAGGGAAAACCCTGCTTCCCCTCCAGGGGATACTTCGCCCAACTTCTCACATGGGAATTCCTGCCTGTGTACTTTGGGGCATAAGGCAGCTCGTTCAACACTCATCAACATTCCAAGCTGTTGCAGGAACCTCTGCCCAACCTCCGCAACACCAAAGCAGGCAACCCACCAGCCTTCTGGGGCACTCCCCTGATAGTGAAGCCACAGGAAGATAAAGGGGTAGGTTAATCCCATAGTAATAATTAGCTGTAGGCAGTTCGAAGAAGCATTCCTACAAGTCTCCTAGAGAGAGCCAGTGCTCTTAGACTCCCTGGAAAATGGCACCTGGCTCCTCTAAAACAATGTAACGCAAACAGCCATCAGCCCCAACCACCTCAACAAAAAAATAGGAGAAACAAAAGGTAATGGCAGAAGATATCCTGAACATAAGAAGATACATAGAAGAAGCAGACATTGAGCTGCCACAGAAAGAAATTTTCAGAATGCTGCTTGGAGTCATTCAGAAAAAGGATGAAATGATAGAGGAGATAAAGGCCATACACCAAAGGGAAATACAGGAGCTTAGGGAGAAGATAACACAAACCAATAGCAGAAGCACAGAGCTTGAGAATCGACAGGAGGAATCAGAGAAGCTCATCAGTGACTTGGAGGACAGCCAACCAGACTTCAACAAACGAGAACAAAAATCTAATAAGTTCATCAGAGAAGCTGAAGAAAACCTAAGAGCTATGTCTGATGCTATGACGTGGAACAACATTAGAATTATTGGCTTACCAGAGGAAGACACAACAAAGAAGTCATCTGCAACAATAGTGAGAGAATTCTTGGAGGAAAACTTCCCCAGCTTAATGAATGAAAGCCAGGCAACCATTCAGGAGGCTGAAAGAACACCAGCGAGACTGAATCCCAAGAACAAGTCACCAAGGCACATAATAGTTAAACTATCCAACTTTGAGGAAAAGGAGAAAATCATGAGAGCACCTAGGGAAAAATAAGCAATCACATATAAAGGTTCCCAAATAAGAATATGCTCAGACCTATCAGCAGAAACTATGAAGGAGAGAGTGGAGTAACATATTCCAAAAATTGAAGGAAAATAATGCAAACCCAAGAGTACTCTACCCAGCCAAATTATCAATCAAGATAGATGGAGAGGTAAGAGTCTTCCCAGACAATGAAAAACTCAAAGAATACGTTAGAAGAAACCCAGCCCTACAAAAGATCCTTGCCGACCCAGATAGGCAGAACACTCACCAAGCATAAATAATAGACCACCACATAGAACAACCTCACCCAGAGGGCAACAAAGAGAAAACAGACCCCAAGATAGCATTGACTTAAGGATGGAAAGACACCAAGAATGATACACACACATGCATAACACACTAATGAGAAAGGAAAGTAGGAAAACACCCAAAACAAAAGGTATAAGATGACATCACAGAGTTTGCAGGTGGAGATAATAACCCTGAATATCAACGACCTGAACTCAGCCATTAAAAGACAGACTAGCAAACTGACTTAGAAAACACAACCCATCAATCTGCTGCCTACAGGATACACATCTCAAGGCTACAGGCAAAAATAGGCTGAGAATCAAAGGTCGAGAAAGTCATACCAAGCAAACAGCAGTTCAAAAAAAAGCAGGGGTTGCAATCCTAATCTCGGATAAAATTGACCTCAAAGTGCAAACCATAAAAAGAGATAAGGAGGCACACTATATAATGCTCAAGGGAATGGTGGATAAAGAACCACTAAGCATTGTAAACATATATTCCCCGAATGAGAGACCCGCGGAATATGTCAACAAAACACTCCAAAAGATGAAAAAAGAAATCACAGCCTCAACAGTTATAGTAGGTGACTTCAACACACCACTCTCTGAGAAAGATAGATCACAGGGAAAGAAACTCAACAAGGAAGCTAGAGATCTAAACATGGCAATTAGACAATTTGACCTGATAGATATTTATAGAGCTTTTCATCCAAAAACAAAGAAGTTCACAATTTTTTCAAGTCCTCCTGGCACTTATTCGAAGATAGACCACATGTCGTGGCATAAGGCAAAGCTACATAAATTTAAGCACATTGGTATCATACAGACTTCTCTCTCTGACCACTGTGCCATAAGGCTGGAAATCAATAAAAGGAAGACAAAGAAAACAAGAACAAGCAATTGAAGGATGAATAACTCTCTAATGAAAAAGGAATGCATATTGGCGCAGATCAGAGATGAAATTAGGACATTTCTAGAAACCAACGAGAATGAGCACACGGCGTACCAAAACTTATGGGACACAGAAAAGGCAGTCATCAGAGGAAGCTTCATAGCAATACATGCACACCTGAAAAAGGAAGAGAGACTCATGACTGATATGCTGGCACAAAATTTATAACAACTAGAGCAGAGTCAGCAGGACAATCCTATTAATAGCAAAAGAAAAGAAATTATAAAAATTAGGGCTGAGATTCAGGAGAGGGAAAATAAGAAAACTATGGAAAAAATTAATGCT
>NW_022111336.1:5957289-5959090 GCF_000313985.2 Echinops telfairi
GTGGCCAACAAACATGAGAAAATGTTCCCGATCTTTAGCCATAAGAGAAATGCAAATTAAAACAACAATGAGGTAACACCTAACACCCTCAAAAGTAGCCCAATTTAAAAAATCAGAAAGCAACACGTGTTGTAGGGGCTGTGGGGAGACAGGAAATCTCATCTACTGCTGGTGGACTTGCATGTACAACCACTATGGAAATCGATCTGGCAATATCTAAAACAGATGGAAATTGAGTTACCATATGACCCAGCAATTCCCCTACTGGGCAAAAAACAAACCGAGAAGAGGCAAGAAACAAACCAAGGCCAGATATCTGTGCTCCAATCTTCATTGCGGCACAGTTCACAATTGCAAGGAGTTGGAAGCAATCCAAATTTCCATCAACTGACGATTGGATTAAAAAATTGTGGTATATACATACAATGGAGTACTATGCACCGCTAAAAAGCAGTGATGAACATATGAAGCACATCGCTACATAGGAAGAGCTGGAGAAAATCATGCTAAGTGAAGTAAGTCAGGCACAAAAGGACAAGTACAACATGAGTCCGCTGAGGTAAGCGTTAAAAAATAAATGCAAAAGGGGCATAGGGAAAAAGCTACTATATACAAACATTCTTGGGGTGAGGACCGGGTAGTATGGCAGGGAGCAGGTCAAATGCAGGGATGCACATAGTAGACAAATGGGGAGGAGGTGGGGAAAGGGAACAAAAAAATGATGAAAATAAGGAAGAAATGGGTAGCGGGGGCACGAGGCGCTAACCCACCCAAGGGGAGGGTATTGTTTATATCTCCACAGGAAAAGAGGGACCAGACTTCAACCCAGTGCTCCAAGGTGTGAATACAACATGCCGGCGTGGAGTAGGGAACCAGCGGAGAGGTCTCAGGGGCTATCCCCAGTCCCAAATACTAAGTGGATGCCTGCCCCTCCCCCAAGAAGAAATTATTTCAGAGGATGGCACTGAATCCCCAGCTCCGGGAGAAGAATATATCTGATCAGAGCACACAGGAGCAGATGACGGGGGAGGAGGAGAGACTGGAGAATATCCTGGCCCACCAGGCCTTGAGGACGATGACCCCAATTAGAGCAGCCAGTACATAGAGAGGACCACATGGCCAGCCTCACTATGAGACATGATGCCCCTCACTGACCCATGGACCTGCGAGGGACAACACCAGAGACACAGTGTAGGAATTGCACCTGATCTGATCCCGCCACACTGAGCCAAAGCACTAGGGGAGTGCAGCTGAACAGCAGGGGAGGGGAGTGGCAAGGTCCCCAGGGAATGATGAGGGTGGACTTTGGGGCAGGGCGTGGTGCCCCAACAGACTGGACTGGAAAACACTCCTAAAGGCCAACGATTCTTGAACTAATTACAAGCTTTTCTTTCTTGTTGTGTTTTAATATGTTCTTTGTCAGTGGTTTGTTGTTGTTGCTGTTTTGTTGTACATTGTTGCTTGGTTTTCTTGTGTCTTGTTTTTGTGCATGTTGTTGTCTCCACAGGTCTGACTGGATAGGACAAGCTGGATGAACAATCTGGAGGAGAAAACAACAGGACTGACAGTTCCGGGGGAACATGGCAGAGGGAGAGATATGGGGAAGGGAAGAAGTGTTAACAAACCCAGGGACAAGGAAAGAACAAGCAATCCAAATTGGTGGGGAGGTGGGTGAGGGAGGCCTGGTAGGGCATGATCAATGGGAATGTAACAAAGAGGAAGTGCTGAAACCGTGGTGGGGACTGAGCATGATAGTGGGGCAGGAGGAAAGTCAAGGGAAATAGAGGAAAGAGCTGGGAGG
>NW_022111336.1:5959972-5970224 GCF_000313985.2 Echinops telfairi
AAAATGAGGAACTAATGCTGGGGGCTTAAGTGGAGAGGAAATGTTTTGAGAATGATGAGGGCAATGAATGTACAAATGTGTTTTACACAATTGATGTGTGTATGGATTATGATAAGAGCCCCTAACAAAATGATTAGAAAAATAAATAAATAAATAAATAATGGATTTTAGATAGGGACACACATATTCAGATATATCATTTGGAAATGGTCTTCAAAATATCATGTACAGGGTGATACAATTCTGAGTGATTTTTATTTTTATTTTTACTTGATTGTTTATGGCATTATTGTCTAAAAGCACTATTTTTGTGTGGGACAAAATATCAAGTGGGTGCATCCAGCACATTAGTGTGATTTGAAGGCAATAAAGAAGAGGGAGGAAAAAACTCCAAAAACCCACTGGCCCAAAGAAATTCTGACTCAGAGGGCTCCTGCATAGGATTTCAGAGACTAGAAATCTTTACAGGAACCAATAGCTTCATTTGTTCCCCTGAAGAAACCCTGAAGAGTGGTTTCACACTGCTAGCCTTGAGATTAGCAGTCCAACACCTACTCCACAGAAGGGAATAAGTAGTTGCAGAGAAAATGTGCAAGGGTAAGTTAAAAAGTACTGCTATGCAATTGTAGAAATCTTTATTAAACAAAGCTAACTTCCAGAACAAACACAAATGTCGACTCATGGTGCATTTGGAGTTCATTCCACCAGGTCGTAGTGTTAATCAAGCTTTCTATTTAGAGGTTCTGAAAAGATTGTGTAACAGTGTGCAACACAAAAGGGCTGATTTGTGGCAGACACGGAGTGGTTTTGGCAGCAGGACAATGCACCTGCTCACATAGCCATCTCAGTGCACCAGTTTTTGCCTCTCTTGCCCTTACTCACCTGACCTCGCTCTGTGTGACTTCTTTTTGTTTCCACGAATGAAGAGGGACATGAAAAGACAGTGATTTGATGATGTAGAAGAGGTGAAGTAAAAAAACCGAAGGAGGTGCTGTCAGCCATCCAAACAGATGATCTTGAAAAATGTTTTCAAGAATGGAATCACAGATTTGACAAATGTATTAAGGGTGATGGAGAGTACTTTGAACATTAAAAGGTTGTTTTGTAAAAAAAATAAATTAAAAAAAAGCTTTGAAAAATATTTGTGCTTTTAATGGTACCCCCCTCATATATACTTGTAAAAGCAATATTTCCATCTATTTAACCCTTGCAAATAAATCTCTGCTTCTTGATTTATACCGTGTCAAAATGGAAATTTTAGCATTTGGGAGAGACTGAAGTCCTGTTCCTTTTAAATGTTATTTGTTTGGAGAATAAAAAGAATCCTGAAGGGGCAAGACAAGGGCTACAGGGTGGATGGAGTAAGGTTTGCTATTGAAATTCTCCTAAGACAGCCCTTGCTACCTGTAAAGAATGAGCAGGTGCATTGCTGTGATAGAAAAAACATCTCAGCACAACTTTCCTGTTCTATTTCTCACCAAGGCAGTTTCCAATTTTCTGAAAATGTCTCATAATAAGCCCTCATGATCCTCCTATGTCCTTCCAGAAAATCTGTCAAGATGACCCTTTGTAAATTCAAAAACCTGTTACAGTAACCTTTTGAGCTGACCTGTCTGCCTTGAATTTAACTGACCCAGCAGATCTCCTCAGACGCCATTGTTTGACTGGATCTTGCTCTCTGTATCATATTTGTATGACCAAGACTCATCCCTGGTTAAGATTTGTTCCATAAAATAGTCTTCATTGCTGTTCTTCTTGTCTAAGAGACTGCCATACTGATTAGGTCTAGCTGAATTTCGTACGATGCCAATGCTACATTTTTAAAGTGTCAAACAATGATGTTAATTAAATTAATAAGTTTGGGGACTATTTCCCTTAATTGATGCTCAATTAATCCTTGACATACAACTTTTCAAACACTGGCTCCCTTTGGCCCTCTCCCATAGTAGTCACTTAAAAATTTGGGTAAATTTATAAAAGTATGTCTGCTCACATCATTTCCCTCAACTACTTTGAGCTACAGCTTCTATGCCACATATTTTTTTTTATGAATTGCCACACTGTTTTCCACAAGAGCTATACTATTATGTATTCCCACCAAACATGGATAAGCATTCCAGTTTCCCCACAAAATTTTTACCAATATTTAAATTTTTGTTTTGTTTTCTTTCATTGTAGTCATCCTAGCTGATTTGAAAGGTTAGCTCACTGTGCTTGTGATTGCATTTCTAAGGACTAAAACCTTGCAGCACCTTAAACTTATATAGTTTTGCCTATTTGAGTACCTTATTTGGTGAAATGCATTTTCATATCCAATTTTGTTGTTGCTGCTTTTCAATTTTCATTTAATTCTTTGTCTTTTTATTATTAAGATGTAAGAGCACTTTATATATTCTAGATATTAGATCCTTCTCTAAATTCCCAATTATTTTTCCCAGATGAGATTTCATTTTAATACAGATTATTTAAGGACTCTTGTTTTTTTCAACTAAGTCCACATAGAAGCAGCACACCAACATCAGTCACCAAAGGATTGTAAATCATATAACCCAATGGTTCTCAACCTTCCTCATGCCGCAACCCTTTACGTAATATAGTTCCTCATGTGTGGTGACCGGCCAACCCTAAAATTATTTTTGTTGCTACTTCTTAATTGTAATTTTGCTACTGCTATGAATCGGGCGACCCCTGTGAAAGGGTCCTTCGACCCCCAAAAGAGTCGCAACCCACAGGTTGAGAACCGCTGAATTTATAACCAGAAGTCAAAGGAGGGCATAGTATTAGAGCCTAACTTGTGAGAATCTGGTTTGTATACGGGTATGGATGACAGTGGGAGCCCAAGATACATTTGTGCAAACTACATAGGAAATTAGCCCCTGGTGATTTCCATGTATCCATAATAGAGGGATGGGAAGAAAGTGGTTACTAAATAGAGTGCATTGGAGAGATGGCTATAGAAAATAAAATGGATAAACCTGACTTGGAATGTTCCAACCTTGTCAGTTGATGCCCCTCTGATGCATGCTAGGCCTGATCTGGTTTTCAACATGTTCTGCATTGTTTTGTTTGTTAATATTAGGGATTATCTCAGATGTCTTGTGCCACTGGGTGTCACCCTCTTGAATTTGTGTTATATGTTTTTCATTATATGAAACCAGGATTGATGAACCTGCAGGGACAGCACATAGACTAAAAGTCTCAGAGAGGGGTGGGGGTTATAGTGTTGGTGGTTCAGAGGGGCGGTGTAAAAGGGAGCCAAGGAGTCCAGGAAGAAAAAGAAAGTTTGGAAACTGATTTTGGTAGCAATTGTACAATACTACTTGATATGATTGAACAATAGAATTGATATGCTATATGTATTAATTCCCAATTTAAAAACAAAATCTTGCTTTAGTCTGTGTCAGGCTGGGTTTTCTAGAGAAGCAAAACCAGTGACACTTATATGTATGTGTAAAGAGATTTGTATCAAGAAATGGCTCACATAGTTGTAGAAGCCGTTCATACCAATTCAAGTCTATGGGACAGCTGGTAAACTGGAGGCTTCTCCTAACTCACATACTGGGGCTGATGAACACAGAAGCAACTGTGTTGTGGATGCAAATCCAAGTGAATCCAAGGTCGGAAGTCCACCAATGGCTCCCCGGTTCAGCAGTACCTGTAGGATCTAGATCCAACAGAAGTGGAAAAACTGCTTAAAATGGTTACATTCGCATCCAAGTTTTTCTTCCAATTGCATCTAGGTTGTGGCCTAATTAATGGGGGTGGGGGGTGGGGGAGGAATGTATTCCCACACAGATGTTGCTTGATTGCAGAGTTGACTATATTATAGCAGATCCCATCATGACGTTGATTGCATTATGTTGTTTTTGTCGTTGTTTTTAGGTGTCATCCTGTAAGTTCCAACTCGCAGGGACCCTATGTACAATGGAATGAAACACTGCCCAGTCCTGCACTGTTTATATGTTTGAGCCCATTTTTGTAGCCACTGTGTGAATGCGTCTACTTGAAAGCCTTCCTCTTTTTTGCTGCCCCTCCACTTTACCTTCCCCAGGGCCTGCTCTCTCCTGACAGCATGTCCAAAGTACACGAGATGAAGTGTTCCCATCCTTGCCTCTAAGGTGAATTCTGGCTGTACCTTTGGGGTTAGATCATATCATAGGGGACTACTGACACACTACAGAAAATCCTGGCCCAGCAAACTTAATACAAACCTAAGTATCTCAGTCTCCAAACTATACTTGGAGATTGCTTTATCATTCTGTAGTTTTAAACAGTTTTACTGGCATATATTCACATATCATACAATTCAATGATTCAGTTAGTTTCAGAAGGGTTGTATAATCATCACCACAATTTTAGGACACTTTATTCTTTCTTGTACTCATTGGTTTTAGCTCCTTATTTCCCTCCAACATCCCTTGCCATACTCCTCAAAAAAACCATCACTTCAGTTATGCTCTCTGTAGATTTACATATCCTGGATTTCATACACAGAAAATCATTCACACATACACAGTAAGAATTACAAAGTAAAGCAGATAAAAACTCAATTAAAAAAGAAAGCAGAAATTATTAAAAATTGGAACAAATTTAAAATGGGTCAAAAGGAAGACCAAATGGTAAGGTGTTATTTTTTTAAAATCATTTGGGGGGGGGCTCTTATAGCTCTTATCACAAACCAGACATACATTCGTTGTGTCCAGCATATTTGTACATATGTTTCCATCATCATTTTCAAAATATTTTCTTTCTACTTGAGGCATTGGTATCAGCTCCTCATTTTTTTCCTCCGTCCCCCACTCTCCCTCCCTCAGAAACCCTTGATAATTTATAAATTATTATTATTTTTTCATGTCTTACACTGACCAATGTCTCCCTTCACCCACTTTTCTGTTGTCCATCCCCCGGGAAGGTTATATGTAGATCATTCTGATCGGTTCCCCCCCCCCCCCCACCTTCCCCTTCCCCTCCTGGTATTTTTACTATCATTATTGGTCCTGAGGGGTTTATCTGTCCTGGATTCCTGTGTCTCCAGTTCTTATCTGTACATGCTCTGGTCTAGCCAGATTTGTAAGGTAGAATTGTGGTCATGAGTATTAAGGTAGTGATGGACATTGGGCTGCTACTCCAGTCCTCCCTCAACACAAGAACACTTTGCTCTAAAACCCTGGCATTCCATGATGCTCACCTTCCCAACCTGATTGCTGAAGACAAAATGGGTGCATAAGGTGTTAAATTTTAATCTAACTCCATCTATAATAATCCACTTTTCAATGTTCTCTGTCTGATAACAAAGATATTCACATCCCTGGTCTATGATAAAGAGGATTAATTGGAGCCTTTATCCAAGTGTATTATTTCCCCTTCACTTTGTTTTTTTAACTGAAGCAACTTTTAAATTTGTCAAATGGGAGATCAAATAAGATATTACATTTTAACCAACTACATCTGTCATATTTGACTTTATAATGCTTTCCATCTATTCATAGCCATCGACTATGATCAGAGGGAATTCACTGGGGACCTAATCTTTGTATGGACACTGTATGTGGATCTTGGGCTTCCACTACCATCCATAGCCTTCTGCAAACAAGTGTTCACAATTTAAGCTCTCATATCAATCCCTGTTTAAGATTTGGATTTTATTATCTACAATCCTCGGATCACACATACTGGTGTGTTTCTTCCATGTAGGTTTAGGACGGCCTCATTTAGATGGCTGGCTGTTTGAAGATAAGCCTTTAAAACCCCAGACACTATTCTTTCTGATAGCTGGGAACCCTTATCTTTCTGTTTTTGATGCTAGATTTGATTCAATTCTGGCCAGAAAAAGACGTTATTTGTGATGTCAATTCTTTTTAAATTGTTGAGGTTTATTTTATGACTTCTGATGTAGTCTATTTTCATATACATTCCATGGACATTTTATAAATAGTGTTTACTGCAGTTGTAATTATTCTATAAATACTAAAGAGATTCTGTTAGTAAAAGTGTTATGAAAGCATTCTATAATTCAGTGGCTTCCTGTCTACTTCTGTCAATTATTGAAAGACAAGTATTGCAGTCTCAAACTATAGTTGTGAATTGGCCTGCCTTTTTAATTCGGTTTTATGAGTTTTCCTTGACATACTTTGCAACTCTGTTGTTTAATGCACACACTTTGGATTGATACGTTTTCCTGGTGAGCTGACCATTTTATCACGGTATAATACTCTGTTTTTTCTCTGATAATATTCATTGCTCTGAAGTGTACTTTATCTATTATTAATTGAGCCACTCCTGCATTCATGTATTTAAAGTTAGTATTATATATATATATATATATATATATATATTATCCTTTTTATTCAATTTGTTGTTAGTTGCTATGGAGTTAATCATCCTCTCATGGTCACTCAATGTATGTAGAGTAGAACTCTTCCCAAGAGTTTTCATCATTGTAGCTTTTCAGAAGCAACTCTCCAGGTCTGGATCCTAAGGCAACTCTGAATGGGTTTGAACTGCCAACCTTCTGTCTAGTAAGGATTAATTTGTAACACCTAGGGTTTCTATTAATTCAACCTATCTGTATCATTGTAATTTAAATTAGTTCAATAGACAATAATTATAGGGATTATGTTTATCTTACTTATTTGTTTTTAATCTATTCTGCTAATCCCTATATTTTGTTCCTTTACTTATGTAGTTTATATTTAAGGTCATTATTGGTGGTAGGGCTTATATTTGCTATTATTTTTCCTGTATGTTTTCTCTTGTTCTGTTTCTTTATTTCTTTCCTTTTCCTCTTGTGGATCACTTAAACTTTTTAAAGGGTAATAGCTTTATTTATCTGAGTCATTTTTAGTGTTCCACTTTATATAATTTGTTCAGGGGTTGCCCTAGGCATTACATATATACATATAAAGCAATACTGGTATTTATCCTCTACCTTTTATTTTATTTTTAGTTATTTTTTTAAAATCACTTTATTAGGGGCTCATACAACTCTTGTCCCAATCCATACACACTTCAATTGTGTAAAGCGCATTTGAACATTTATTGCCCTCATCATTCTCAAAACATTTTCTCTCCACTTAAAACCCCCGGCATTAGGTCCTCATTTTTCCCCTCCTCCCTACTCCCCACTCCCTCATGAGCCCTTGATAGTTTATAAATTGGTATTTTGTCATATCTTGCCCTGTCCGACGTCTCCCTTCACCCACTTTTCTGTTGTCCGTCCCCCAGGGAGGAGGTCACATATAGTTCCTTGTAATCGGTTCCCTCTTTCCTACCCACTCTCCCTCTCCCCTCCCTGTTTCGCCACTCACACTACTGGTCCTGTAGGGCTCAAAATGTAGAGATTTTTCTTCCTTCTAGGCCCTTTCACATATCAAATTTTCAAAACCAAAATTGTCTTAAGTATTTCTGTGCCTAAATTACGCAATGCATCAATTGGTGTGATAATTTTAACTTTAAATATAAAACATGCTAGAAGGAATTTATGAGAAATTTAAATCTCCCCCCCAAACCCAAACTCATGGCCGTCTAGTCAACTCTGACTCACAGGGACCCTTGCAGACAGAGCAGAGCTGCTCCATACATTTTACCTATGCTGCCGTCTTGATGGAAGCATTCTGTCCCATCGTTCTCTCAGGGAATAGCTGGTTGATTCAAATGGGCAACCTTCTGTTAGCAGACTAGCGCTTAATCACTGCACCACCAGCAGTGCTCTTTAATGAGGATGATCGTCTATCACATTTATCTTTATGTTCCTCCATCCCAATGTTCATGTCATTTTGAATGCCCGAGGCTTTTTTCCTGTTATCATTTCTTTTATAATTAAAAAACGTTTAGTCATTCTTTAAAAATTGCTTTGCTAACGACAAACTCGCTTCTCTTTCCTTTATCTATAAATGTTTCCATTTCCCATTCAGTCCTTTCAGATATTTTCACCAGATTATTTTAAGTACTTGAAAAAGGCTGTGTCACTCCTATGACCTCCATGGTTTCAGATGAGAAATTCGCTGTGATTTGAATTGGTGTTCTCCTAAAATATGTTATTTTTCCTTGACTGCTTTCATTATGTTTCTGTTACTGGATTTTCAGAAGTTTAATTATGGTTTATCTTAGTGTGGATTATATTGGGTTTATCCCATTTGAGGTTTATTCAGCTTCTTGAATTGGTAAATGTATGATTGTCACAAAATTTGGGAAACGTCAACACAATGACCTAAAGACACTTTTCAGCCTTCAGTCTCTTTAGCTTATTTTTCTGGGATGTCATTGATACAAAAGTTCAGTCTTTTGCTGTTGGCCCTACATGTTCCTGAGACTTTGTTCACAGTTAGTTCTTAGTCTCTCACATATGGTGAATTCTATTGTTCTGTCCTCAACTTTTTTTTTAACAGTTTTCTTGGAACATCATCCACATATGCTACAATTCAGTAGTTCAGTCATATCAAGGATGTCCTCAATTTTCTGACTCTTCACTCTGTTACTGAGTACATTCAGTGAGATATTGTGTGTGTGGTTATATTTTTAAGTTTAACAGTTTCAAATTGTTTTTTCTTAATAACTTCTATTTATTAGTGGAAATTCTATATTTAAAAAATGTTTCCACAAAATTTGTGATAACTTAGGGAAGCCTTGTGTTTTTCCCCAAATGGCTAGTGTGATATCATTGTTAGATAATTTGAATCTCTGTTTATTACTATTGACAGTATCTTCTGAAGTTCTGGTGGCCTAGGGGTTATACATTGGACTGCTAACTGCAAAGACAGCAGTTTAAAACTAGCTACTGTTATTGAGAAGAAAGACCAGGTCTTCTATACCCATAAAGAGTTATAGTCTCAGAAACTCATGGAGGCAGTTCCATCCTGTCCTGTAGGGTCACGATGAGTCGGTCACAATTCATGGCATGAGAGTATCTGCGGATTGTCTTTTCCCTTTCAAGTTGAGATATGTTTTTTTAATAAGTAGAGTGATTTTCAGTTGTATTCTAGACATTTTAAAATTCTAGATCTTGTTTTCTTTTTAAAGAAGAATCTCCATGCTGAAGTGTCATGTGAGGGATATGTGGATATGTATATTTAGCTCCTCCCTGGACCTTACCGACCACTTTTCTGCAAAACTAGGGTTATAATTGCATTGTCAGAAAGAGCCTTCCTAACTCCAGAATGGAAAACTGGAGTGCCAAGAAGCCTGTCCTGCTGCCTTGTTCCACCTACTTTATTTTGAACAAAGGTGAAAGTTGAGCTTCCTGTGAGCCCAGCTGATGATCCCGGTGAGTGTCAGGGTACCATCCATCCCTACCACACACTGCCTGTTCAAACTCTTCAGTGCTGGACGGTGGTAGTGCCGAATGGTGATGGACACTGAGCACTCTACAAGACACTACTAGGCTAGGGTTGGGAAGAATGAAAACAATAATCATTTATAATTTATCAAGGGGCCATGATGGTGGGGGGAAGGGACGGGGAGGGAGATGAACTGACACCAAGGGCTCAATAGAAAATAAACATCTAGAAAATAATCATGGCAAAGTATGTATAAATGTGCTTGATACAATTGACATATAGGTTCCTACCAGAGCTGTAAGAGCCCTCAATAAAATGGTTTTTTTTAAAGAAAAAAGTAAGAAATGTTCCTCAATCACAATGCAGTTGTTCGTTATTCTAGAGTTGCTCTTATACAATCCACCCTACAAGTCTTGATCTTGCCCCTTCCGACTTCTTTTCCTTCTGATAACTGAAAGAACATTTAAAAGGAACATACTTTTAGTCTTTCAAGGATGCCAAAACTCTGTTTCAATGTGATGTAAATCAAAGGTACAAAATCACTTGAGGAAGGGTGAGAAGATGGAAAAACAGACTTCAGAAGTGTGTAGACATATATGGAGGATATGTGGAGAAAAAAACAACTGCACCTGCTGACTTTTTCTTTCATAAAGGTTTGGATGATTTTGTAGCCATGTTTTTTTAACTTACCTTCATATATTATTCTTTGAACAGTGCCTAGATGATAGTGAGAGTTGTGCAAGAATTGCTATTAGGGTGATGAAGACAAGGAAGTATGAGGACCTGTAAATGTCTTAGCAGGAGAATATAATCCAGTGAGGGAGGGGAGCTGACCTACCACACCACACCCCGAGGGAAGATGGGACAAAGGAAGGAGGAGGAAAGGAGCGGAGCACAACTGGGCCCACCAAACTCAGAGGACGATGGCCCAGCTCGGAGGGCCCAGTGTACAGAGAGGACTGTGTGGCTGCCCCCAC
>NW_022111336.1:5972184-6018621 GCF_000313985.2 Echinops telfairi
AATGTATAGATGTGCTTTACACAATTGATCTATGTATTGTGATGAATTGTATGAGCCCCAATAAATTGATTAAAAAAAGAGAAAGAAATAATATGGACAGTGAGCAGGAGCAAAGCAGATTCCAGAAAACAAAAAAGTGTTTGCTTTAGCACAAGCTGGGCAAAGAAACAATAAGTGTGCTCTTGACTGCAATGCAAATAAAGTTGCGGGAAAGTTAAAAACAAAACAAAACAAAACACATGTGCATATCTTTTCTCAAGGAATGAAAACCGGTACTGCTTACTGTACATGGCATTAACCAAGGCTTTAATTAATCAAATGAATTATTTCTTCCTGGTTTGTTCACATTTGGTACTAGTATACACATTCCTCGATTCCTTTGAAAAATTGTATTTCTTGAACACTTGTTATGTACTCTGTACATTGTTTGGAGGATTATTTTTAAGTAAAAACAAACATTTGTGTATTTCATACTATTACACTACAGCCAAAAAGAAAGGAGGAGGGAAAAAGAGAAGGGCCCTCCCTGAGATGGATTGACACAGTGGCTGCAGCAATAGGAACTCAAGCATAGGAACAAGCGTGAAGATGGTACAGGAAAGTGATCTATCTTGTTCTGTTGTGCAAAGAATGGGTACCTGTGGTTAGGAACTCACTCGAAGGCACCTAACCACAATAGTATACTTAAGAAAACACAAATAGTTAATAAAAGTGTGGTGCAAATGCTGATGGTTGGAAGTTCAAATCCACCTACAACCTGGCAATCATCTCCTGAAATTCAGCTATTGAGAATCCTGTAGCATGTAATTCTACTCTGACATGCCTAGGGTTGCAGTGAGTCTGAACTGACTGGACAGCCGAGTGCTTTGTTATGGTACTGCTTGTTGATTAAAGAGATAAACCCAGAATTCACGTATGTCTCCCTATTATTTGTTCTTTCTAACCAATGATCGTTTCCCCATCCTATTTCTTTGCCAATCTCAACCCATCCTCTGAAGTAAGCTTGTATATGGCCTTTAGTCATTGTAAAAAAGTAAACTTTTTACAGCCATTAGTACTCTATGTTTAGACCAAACATTCGCATATTTTACAGAACCTGATTACCATCATGATTCTTCTGGAATTGTGTCCAAATTTAGTTTTCCATATGACTTTCTCCCTTCATTGTTGTCCTTACTAAGTGGAAAAGAAGATAGCACTCCCTTATTATCAGGATTTCCAACACTTGCCATCACACTAATGGCTCTCACTTCCTTATATATAAGCTTTTCCATTTGCTATTTTCACATTCTATCTTAATTGACTGGAGAAGACAAAGTAACTTCCTCACTGTCATATATGGTCAGTAAACGACTATCCTTCATGAGATTAGATGTCAGGGTACTAGAGACAAGGTATTTTACTTCCTTTGTCTTCTGCTTCTTCAAACTTTTTTTTCTTTTTCTTTTAGAGGCCATCATACAGTTCCCTCCTCCCAGACACACTGAAAAGCACCATCAGGTTAGCATCAATCTCTCTAATCATAAAAGTGAGTCAATCTGGATTGGTCTTCCCTGATAGTTTAAGGCCAGAACTATTAACACTTTTTAACTTTACATTTCTTGTTGTTCTGATAATTAGTTACCAAAAGCTCCAAACTTAGTTGACATTATTAGTTGATTTTGTTGTGGTCTCCTAACTTTTGAATATGACAATTCACTAAAGTAAAATTTTATGCTATTAAGGGAGGAGGGAATGCAGGAGCCTTAAGTAACATCATTTTAGACAGCAGGTGATATGTTTGCAGGCATTTCTCTCGAGAGGAAGTGATCACCATTCTTTGTCCAAACCTAAGAAATTACTTTAACAATGGAACTTCAAAATCTGGAGAAATGAATAGTAATAGCTTTGTAGGTTAGGCGTCTGTTATAAATGGGCCTTTTAAGTCTCTCACAAATCACACCATATATATTATAATACCAATTCTGCCAAAAGTTTCATTGCCTTTCCTGAAAAAAAAGCAATTTATTTTGACTGACAATCCTTTTTAAGCTGGAAATCTCTTAAGAAATCATCCAAATTCCCTGGTAAATATCTAATTGCTTTATGTCTCAAGTGCTCATTTATTCACTAAATATGAATAAAACATGTCATATGAAAATCATTTCTTTTTTGGAAAATGCTTAAACTAAAAATTTACCAAAATATATACTTTCCCTAATATACACACAAATTATCCTATGTGGACAATAAACAGTTTTATAATTGCTGAATTTAACCTGTATGCTCAAATGTCATCTTAGAGCAAGAAGCCTCAAAGATTTGCAACCACATATATTTTTTTATTAAAACAACGGACTTTTCCCAAATCATCCAAAATTTCATGTTTCTAATCTGAAAAGATACATACATACATTTTTCTCAAAGGTAACTTTCAGTTCTTTCCTTCAGACTTTTTTGAGATTGTAAAGAGCTCTTTTGTGATAGAGAATAGCAATTTAGGTCAAAGAAGTTATAATAACCTCAAAGAAAGGAGAAAATTTACAACAAGCCATGAGTATGGTGCACTTAACAGTCACCTTACCTTTAAGTTAACAGATACAATATATAAGTGGCAAAAATTGCCCTTGTCTTCAGATCACTCATAAAAATTACAGTCATTATAAACACAGCATATACTTTTGACCAAGAAGGAATTCCTCCTGTGTATATTTTCAGTAGGTTGTGACAACTCTAAACTCTATTATTTCTGTTTGGGGCTGCTAAGTGAAATTATCAGCTATCTGAAATCTTTTTACCACCCACATCCATTAGTTTATCATAACCTGGTTTACAATTGCATATTGGGTCATTTACCTGAAGAACATTTACTTTTCTGCTTCCCTGCTGCTTGTCTTTGTCCCTTTCCTGCTTCCTTTGGGCTGAGGTGTTAATGATTCATGAGAGGAGAAAGAGTCAAAATCAGGAAGAAATAATTTCATGCACTAGCATTAGCATTTTGTGTGAAATATCCACAGTAATAACTTTTATATAGTTTCTGAGATCTAAAGAAGCATCATGCAAAGAAAAGGTACTTTTAATTCCTTTCTGCAAATGATGACTTTCCCCTGCTCCTTGTACTGCTGTTTCTCTGTTTGCTTATTATTTTGTTATTGTTGTGGTTTTTTTAATAATACCCTATACTATTTTTGATGGAGGTGTTCTGTCTTTTTGTTTGGGTTTTTAACTAATTATAACAAAGACATCTTTGAGAGAATAAACTAAGGCAGAAGGACTCAACCTACAGCAAAACACAAGAAACAATGTTGGCATAAACTATCTCCTTTAGTTAAAATCAAAACTAATTGACAGAATCAGCTTTCAGTTTGCCTTATAAATATGCTGGGCATTTTTATTGAATTGATAAGATTTCTCACCAAGGCAATACAGCGGGGACTTTTCCCTAGTCGAAGTAAAACACTACTTCTATGAAGCAGCCAATTTGTTTTTCATAACAGTGATGTATGTGACAAATCAGAGATTTGTTTTTCATTTTAAAAGTCACAGTCTGGATACGCAACTTCAAATGCTTTGTTCCAGGATGCACAGAAAATATATTTCTTATTGTATTTCTTAGAAAGGCACAAACAGAGGCAATTCCACAATTCCACGTGTGGCTCAGCTACTCACAAATGAGAGGGAGTCAACTTATCACTGAGTGGAGCAGAGTCCTTTGTGTGTGCTGAGAATCTTCTCTTTAAACAGAATACCAACAAATGGCTACACAAAGGAGGGGCCAAACTTTTAGATCATTCAGCCACAAAAATAGAGAAGAAAAGAATATTTGAAAAATAAAGGAATAGCCTTTCAGATCAACTCTTTCAACTCTCTTGATTTACGGATGAGAAAACTATGGTCTATGGAGAAAAGGATGATCCACAAGAGAAAAGTGAGTGACATTGCTTAGACAAGAACTGGGATTCCCAATCCAGCATTTACCCCTAAGAGCCCTTTCTGAGGGCCAAGGAATGCCAATACATACGGTAATGTCTGAGTCATTAAAACATTCAAACTATATAGAAACGTATCAGTTATTATTGCAAACACCAAGTTCTTTTCATGAGGTTTTGTTCTATACAAAACTAACTGCAATCAAGTCGATTCTGACTCATAGCCACTCTATAGGCCAAGGTAGGACTGCCCTTGAGGAGTTCCTAGACTGTAATTCTTGACAGGAGTAGAAAGGCTCCTCCTTCTCTGGCAGAGGAACTGGTGCTTTTTAACTGCTTACCTTGTGGCTAGCAGTCCAACATGGAACCCACTACACCACTAGGGCTTCTTGTTCTGCACAAAGAAAGTATAAAAGAGATGACAGATATTAAAATGAACTCAATGTGAGAGGTGGCTAGACAAGGATCTCTTCTTTGTTTCTTCAACTTTATGCCAATAGCCAAATTTGCTACATACAAAAAAATTGAATCACTGTTCTATACAGATCTAAGAGTGGTATTTCAAATATTTAGCCAAAGCTATGGTGTGGACAAGGATCAACCAGAACAGACCCTGCTTATGGAAGCCTGTTCTATGCAGAATATACCAGTGACAACTTGCTCTGTACTTACCTAAAAAAAAAGTCTTCCCTATATAGTTTTTTTGGAGGGTTACAATATCTGCCAGCCCCTGCTAATATTCTATCAATAACTAGTTGATTGTAATAAATCAAGAATAAGAAACATGCCAAATACTGATTATTGGCTGAATCGATGAGCCAATGCCTTATTCCATGGCTTCTTCCCAATCTGGAGACTAGACGGCCAGATCACAATTTCCTAAGCTTTCTTATTAGCTAAAGCCTGCCATGGAATCTCAGTTCATACATTTAGCTATGAAAAGCAATCTGCTTTGCCCTCACTCCCTCCTTTTGGAATTGAACAAGGACTGACTGTGGGAAGGGATGTGCCTGTGATGCAAAGGCATTACCACAAGATGGGGAAGGGTACAGGATATCTTGCTTTGGCAGTCACAGCACTGGTAATCATCAAGTTCCTGGCACATATTGGCATTGGTGACTTCAGTGACCATAAATGCAGTAAAGGGTCAGTGGTGTAAGCCACGTCCTAGAGGTGTGTGAAGGTAGCCCAATTTTCCTCATCAGACAACTCTTCAGTATGGCCTTGAGGCTGAGTCTGAAGCATTTCCAATGATTGTAGTCTCAAAGGTCCACAGCCATTGAGTTGCTTCTGATTCATCTCACCGTCATCAATTCAATTCTGACTCATAGGAAAGGGTACAACTGCCCCCATGAGTTTCTAAGACTCTAACTCTTGATGGGAGTAGAAAATTTCACTTTTCTCCCATGAAGCAGCTGTCGGTTTCTGACATGCTGACTTTTAGGTTAGTTGTCTAACATTTACCCAATAGCACCACCACTTTTATGTACAAGATTCCCAATGTTTCTTCTAATGTAGACAGAAACAACAAAAGAAATGACAACATAAAGCTGAAAAGTTGTGCTAAGGTAAGGGTTACATGGTGATGGGAAATAAAAATATTTTGAGCATGACTACATTTTACAAAGTGGATCAAGAAGTTGTACCTAGGGTGATAGAATTATCACATAGGGGGATAGTATTTCAATATTGAAAGGCAATTTACACTTCCAACAGAGAAAAAGTGATGAGTGAGAATTACGTAGGCACTAAAACTAAGAAAACAAAAGCAAGATAAATACTAACTTCAGGGTAAAAAAAGAGAAGGATAAAAGAATGATGTGTATCGGCAACAACAAAAGTAACCATGGGATTCTATGTGACCCAACAGTTATTGTGTTTACATGGTCCAAATATTGAACTAATAAATCATTATGATATGATTATATTTATAGGTTATATAAAGAGGAAAAATGTGTGCATAGTGTTGGGGAAAGGTTTGTGAAATAAAGCTAAATCCTCAATTTCTGGTTGGAGAAGTGAATAGATAATGCTAAAGATACAAATAAAGAGACAAGATTATACATATATTACACACATAGGATTGAAAAGATCATGGCCTCTGGCAATTGAGAAATGGGAAGAGGATGTGAGGAAGTGGGATTCTTATTTTTTTTAATTTGAAGCCTTACCTATTTGAAGTTTAAATAATAATCCTTTACACGTTAGTAATGTAGAAAATAATTGATATTGTCAAGGGTTCCTATCTTCTTGGATCAACAATCAATGCCCATGAAAACAACAGTGAAGGAATCAAATGATGTATTGCACTGGGGAATCTTCTGAAAAAAATTTCTTAAAAGTCCAAAAGGGGAGAAAGCGCTCACTTACATGACTAAGGTGTGCTCATGCTTGACCCAAACTTCTTTTTTGTCCCTCAACAATTTTATTGGCATGTCACTTACATGTCATATAATCCAATACTTCAGTTGTTCAATCATAACAACGAGAAATGTACAATCACCACCATATCAATTTTAGAGCATCATCCCACCCTCCTGGTTAAATCGCCTTTAAAATGAGTTATGCAATCACAATCCATTCTAGGGCTCCCTCCTCCTCCTGTCTTCATTATTTACTCTTGAAATCCCATTTTCTTCAACAGCATCCTCACCCCCGAATTCCCTATATGCCCTCGTATCAATTATTATCAGTATGCATCCAGTTTTTCCTGTGCTTCGCAGCTGGGAGACCCAACAGAAACCAATAAAAAACAAAATTGAACAAAGGTGGTAAGGATAAAATAGTATAAGAACAAAAATACAAATAATTCATAAGAAAGAAAAGACCCACAACAACATGAAAAAAAAAGCCATGGAAGAAATGTCTGTGATGGAACTAGTAAGAGATACTTTCTTTTTTTTTTTTTCACCCAGAACAAATTCAGGTCACATCCATAGGATTGTCAACTGGTCAAGTATTGATTTTGTTCCAGTATAATCAAGATTACAATTGACCCAAACTTCTTAATGGCCTTATGTGTATGTAGCAGTTGGGTAAAAAAAAAATCTTCTCAATGACTTTATACACACGTAGAAGCTGGACAATGAAAAAGAGATACCAAAGAAGACTTGGCACATTTAAATCGTACTATTTCTGAGAATATTGAACATACTGTGGCCAGAAGAACAAACTGACAGATTCTAGCAGAAATACAACTGAAATGTTCTTTACAAGTGAAGCTGGTGAGATTTGGTCTTGCTTATGCTTCATCAAGAATGACCAAGTGCTAAAAAAACACATCATGTATGGCAAAGTAAACCATCAAAGAAAATTAGAAAAACTTTCAACAATGGGCAAAACCATCAAATTCATGGAGATGGTGCTGAAACTAGCCATGTTTCATTCTGTTCTGATAAATGTCCCTCTTGCATTTTTATTAGCCCTGTAGCTTTCAGGAGAGCTGATCATTTCAGAACTTTGAGAATATTTTCATTGTTTTTGAGGATCTTTGTGATTATCAAGTGTGACTTGCCTAAACCATGAGTAGCAGGTTTAATGATTTTCCACTTTCCTGCTATATTTTATTTCATTTTGTTTCATTTCTAAACAAATGCTTCTCCTTTCCTTCTTGCTGCAGCTGTCCCTAGCACTGGATTTGCTGCATTTGGGAGCCATGATGCACTTCACAGAATCATGTTTGAAAGAAAATGAAACTGAGAGATAATACACAAAAGACACCAATACAATGAAGTTAGATGCTACTGCTTACACCATTATACAGTAACATTTTAAAATAGAAAGTGCAGTAAGATATTGACATAAAAAAGTTACATAGGTATTTATTATGACTATCAAGACATACACATTATAAATTCAATATGTTCTGGATCTCTATATGCCTGGCAGTGTAATCAATTTGTGTATAAGAATCATGAGACAGATATGGGGGTACCCCCTCCCTCAAACGGAATTTTTTTCCAAAGATTTGCATTTATTATTTTTTTTACAAAACAACCTTATCACCTTGAAAGTACTCTCCATTACATTTAATACATTTGTAAAATCTTCAATTCCATTCTTGGAAACACTTTTCAAACTCATCTGTTCGGATGCTGACAGCACCTCTCTTGTTTTTCTCTTCACCTCTTCTTCATCATCAAATCACTGTCCTTTCATGTTCCTCTTCATCCGCGGAAACAAAAAGAAGTTGCAGGAAGCAAGGTCAGGTGAGTAAGGTGTGTGGGGCAAGAGAGGCATACTGTTTTTGCCTAAAAACTGGCCCACTGAGATGACTGTGTGAGCAGATGCATTGTCCTGATGGCAAAACCAATCCCCCATCTGCCACAATTCAGGCTTTTTTTGGTTCTCACACTGTTACACAATCTTTTCAGAACCTCTAAATAGAAATCTTGATTAACAGTCTGACCTGGTGGAATGAGCTCCAAATGCACTACAAGTCGACATTTTTATCCATTTGGGAAGTTGATGGATGCCCAGAAAGAGGTCTGTCATCAATCAACATTTCACCTTTTTTGAAACTAGAAAGCCACTCATACACTTGAGTTTTTCCCATAGTGCTCTCCTTGTAAGCTGTGTTCAACATCACAACAGTTTCTGTGGCATTTTATATGAGGAGGAAACAAAAATGTCACAGTCACATGTTGTTCTCTTAAATTAGCCATCACAAAAAAATGAGATTCGAGCGAAACTGCTTTATGAAAAAATTCACTGTGACCAGAAGGAACCTTCCCAGGCAATGTCACTGTGTGCACTAACTCAGAGCAAATTGCTTGATGCTCGCCTAGTGAGAGAACTGGGTACTTTGAAAGTTCCACCCAGCAGAGGTGTTGCATGTGCTTGTTATGTCTTGTTTTCCTGTTGAGGTTTCTGATCTCTTATTACAATTATAACATACTTGTATGTACAGTCAGACAGTGCCTGAATGGACATTATGGGGTAATTGACTTTATACATACAAATAAATTCATGAAAGAAATATTATTTGAAAATTGGCTTTGACTACACATTGCAGATATTACCTTTGCTAAATCTCGTATTCATATATGTTTTTCTGTGTAGGGACAGAATTTACTCAACAAATACTAACAATGTGTACAATAATGTACTAGATACTGTCCAATGAGTTGGGGATGAAACTATACGCACAATAATGTGTCAAACTAGATTAAATATATATCAAAGAGATAATCATTTAGGCTTCAGAGTTAGGTGGCCTGGATTTGAATCAAAGTTATGTCATTCGTCAGATGAGCCCATTATTTTCCTTCCATAGTCACTTTGCCTTCTTCTCTATTATATCTTCTCCCCTGTGAGGGTAAACAGAATAGAGTATGTCTATGGACTCTTCTACCCTTTGACTCACACTTGAGTTTGACCAGTAGAGGGCTTCGAAATTGGAGGGAGGGATTGAGGAAAGAGACTGAAAAAATGGAGGAGAGCGAGGTCAAGGTACACTCTCAGATTATCTTCCTATAAAGCCACACTTGAAGATGTCTGTGTCCTTCTGATGACGTCACTGTCACACAAGGGAATCACATCTACAGGATTCCTCCTCCTAAGTGGGAGAAAGATCAGGCTTTCTACTCCTATAAAGAGTTACAGACTGGGAAACCCACAGGGGCAGTTTTGCCTTATTCTTTAGGGTTGCTAAAAATCAGAATCGACTTGATGGCAGAAAGAGAGATTTTTACTATGTTTACCTACTTAGATGATCCCTTAAGGCAGCAGTTCTCAACCCGTAGGTCGCAACCCCTATGGGGGTTGAAAAACCCTTTCATAGGGGTTACCCGATTCATAACAGTAGCAAAATGACAATTAAGTAGCAATGAAAATAATTTTATGGTTGGGGGGCTTACCACAATATGAGGAACTCTATTAAAGGGTGGTGGCATTAGGAAGTTTGAGAACCACTGCTTAAGGACTATGGGTGGCACAATTCTACTGATTCCAATTTCCCTACTGTTCTTATTGTACACTTTTTCAAGTAGCCTCCATATAAAAGAACTCTTCAAATGCTTCTATTTTGAGTCTGCCATCTGCCTTCTAATATGACTGAAATTATACCAGTCCTTAGTCATGCTACAAATTTTTTGAGCTTCGTTATTTTCATGTATGAAAGAGGATAACACATATACTTGTAGAGTTGACGTGACAACAAAAAGAGACACTGTATACAAATAACAAAGTACTCAACACAGTTTAAACACTCAAAGTTGACTCTCACTATGAGCCTGTGTCTTAATTGCCATAAGTAGAGTTCTGACAGTTAGCATGTTTAAGAGATATAATGTTGTAAAAATCTTAGCATCTACTGAGAAAATGTATCCTATTATTTGTGAACCAACTGTAATTATTAGGATATGATCAATTGTCACAAAATTCAATCCAATTCATGGAAACCTCCTGTGTCCGAGTAGAACTGTGCTCCACAGGGTTTTAGATTGCTGTGTCATTATTAATTTACTTTTTAAAGGTAGATCACTAGATCTTTCTTTTGAACACCTCGGGGTGCACTTAAAACTCCAACCTTGCAGTTAGCAGCCGAGCACATTAATCATTTGCACGATCCAGAGAAATGGTAGATCTATTTTTAGCATACCTTCATCTCCCACACCCAAACATCCTCATAATAAAGCTATTAATTAGTGGTGCCCAAACATAACAGCATCCTTTTTCTCTTGTACTGTTAGATCATGACTTAAGTAGAGCAACCCTATCGTCCACATTTGACAAATATTGTTGGCCTTACTAAAGTTTCTAGGAGGCAAACTGGGCCTTATACCATTTTGAACCTAGTTGATATCAACACGATAAATTGTCACCATGTCCAAGACATATATAAGGAAGATTTGAAGTATTTTCCTTAGAACACAAAATGAAATTAATTTCTCTCCACTTAGAGATAAATGCAGACTATATTATGAAGGGAACTGCTCGAAAATCTCCCAGATCCATTCCCTTCAGAAGTATCTGATATTATCTTTGGGATATTTTTTGTTCAATCAGAAATTGGTGTGAAATAAACAAGCTTGGTGTACATTTTGTGCAGCCTGAAAGTTTTAATGATATGTCAGAATATGCAGATTTGGCCTTCTATGTCCCACTTCAAGTCAATCCTGAAAATAACAGGTATATCTAGGTCAAAAAGGGTGCAGTATTTCCCCTATGGTGACCAGAGATCGAATATGGTTTGAAAATAACTTTCAGTTAGGGAAGAGTGGCATGGAAATACTATCATTAGATTAATTCAGCTTTATTCAGCATATCTGGCAGAATATGTTTACTGGCTGCCCATGGCGGAAGGAACATGTGTGTCTGTCAGTCATATGCTAAACAAAGCTCAGTCACAAGGTTAAAGGTAACTCTCAGAGATTCCATTTCTATGATTGAAGTCAAAAAGATTGTCTCATATACTCGTTAGATATAATTTAGAAGCACTGGTGGTTTGGTGGGCTATGCGTTAGGCTGCTAACCACAATATCAGCAGTTCAAATCCACCAGCTGCTCCAAGGAAAAGAGATGAGGCTGTCTGTTCTCATACAGATTTACAGCCTCGGAAGGGCCAGTTGATACTCTGCTCTATAGGGTTGCATTGCAAGGAGCTAGTCATTACATTTGTTTGAAGAGTTAGCTAAAAGTTAATTGGTGAACATATCAAAACGGTTCAGACAGAAACAGCAATATAAGAAAATATATGCAAGTTGAGGTGCCTCTAAGGCTTTAAGGAGATCCTAGGTCAAGTTGATATTGGGAAAATAACTGTGGAAATATTTTAATGGTATAAATAGGTTAATAATAACTTTGGACTTCAAATTATGTCCTGCTTGTGGTAAGTCAGGGGGAAGATAAAATCACAGAAAAGTGACTATAACATATCTTCCTGGAGCATTAATTTTACTAAGAAACATATACAAATCAACAGACACAATACATAATAGACCATAATATGTATATAATGTGTAAAATATATGAGACAGATACATTATTGTGTGCTGGTATCAATTTTGGTCCAAAATTATTTACCACTATAATGACAGAATTCAAAGGAGAGACACTTTCTCACTGACCTGCAATGAAAATTTAGATCTGTTCAAAATATTTCTTTTCCAACTAGAAAATTGTTTGTTTTTAATCTTAGTCCATCTATATTTGAGATTCTTTCATGGCTCATGAAAAAGATAAATACATCAACATAAGAATAGTGATGCTCCCATGATTTAGCGCTCCAATGTCTTCCAAGGTATAGTGTGCTAGGCCACAAGTTCATGATTGTATCCCCAGCATGAGTATTGTAGTGAGTTACTGGTTGAGCTGCTAATTCCAAGCCAAGCAATTTGAAATCCCCAGCCTGCTCCATGGGAGAACGATGAGGTTATCTCCTTCCTTACACAATTACCGCCCCAGAACCCACAAGGGCAGTTCTACTCTGTTCTACACGGTAGCTATGAATCCGAATCATCTCAACGCCAGGGAGTTTGGGTTTGGGTTGTGGGATTTGAATAAATGGACACTCCACTAATCAACAAGGGCTACTCAACAAGTTCACACAAAAATTCTCATCAAGAAATATATAAATAAGCCAGTTAAAAAAAGCAAATTAAAACATTTTAAATTTCACAAAAGAAAAAAAAATGCAGAAAAGAGTTAAAACTCATCAGCAAAATACAATTATAATTGCCCCAAATGAAGTCAGCCATTACAACCCACGAGCAGCACTGCAGGAGAAAGAAGAGGGTACCTGCTCCTGGGAAGATTTACAAAACCAAAGTTCCCCAAATTATTTTTCCTACTGTCCCCATTTCAGAAAACAAATATAAATAAACAACTACGAAGCAATTACAATAATTTATGCTATAGCCCACAATCAAGGAAAGTGTAGGCATCTGCTTTTGTAGCCACCCTGGATTGTCCCAGTCCCTCAGGGGAAACACTACCTTACAGTGTCCTTGGAACCCACTCGACAGCAGTGTGTTTGGTATAAAACTGCCACTTGACAGAAAATAATTGAGAAAAGATAGCCAAGAGAAAGTAATGCCCTGTAGGTGCCTTCTGAATTGTCTGATTCTCTCAAGTGTCTAGGAGAAGACAAGGCGACAGCACAAGATCAACCAGTGACAGCCAAGAAATCCAGCAGAGCATACTTCATCCTGTTCTCCTAGAATTCAAAATGCCAAATAAGCATTCACAGGCTGGATACAGCTTGCTTCCAAAGTAAAGGGAGCTGGAAACTACTTGGGAAATAGTGCTTAAAGGATCTTCATGTACTATATTCAATCATAATTTTGTTTGAATCACTATGATTTTGATTTATCTTTTAGCATTTTGTAATACAATTAAAATACATAGGTACTGAATTTAAAGTCAAGGAGCTGTATCCTACAAAATAAATCCGTGTTAAAAGAATAATGTCAGTAAATATAATGAATATATTTCAATAATGAATATACAAGTTGAGTTTTTGAGAATGGGACTATTCGGCTGACAATTCATGGGAAAGTGATTTTTTAAAATGAATTTGAGTTATGCTTGTAATTTTGAAGAAGGAGGCTTTGTTTATGGCTAAACAAATTGCATTATCGTCTCTATTGGTCCATATTTACGTTTCTTATTAATCTAGAAGACAAAAATTGCAAAACCCAGCATTACTTTTTCATTTTTTTGTTCAACCCATTGCCTCTTTCTAAGTTAACAAATAAAACACCATACACATTCACACACAAACTTAGACATTTATACTTAGAGACATGCAGAAACTTCTAATCCCTGACCTATTTCCATACAGATCAATACCATCAATATTTCTCCTGATTCTATTCAGCTATTTTAATTTCTATTGCTACTACCCTTCTACAGTTTTTCTTACTACTTCATATATGAGAGGAAATATTTTTCATCAAGATTTTTGAATGAGAACTATTGATTTTTTAATCTTTCTTTTGTAAATTTTATGAGTTTTTACTAGCTAATGTTCTTTACATATTCAACTATATATATATATATATATATACACACATACACAAACACATAAACTGCATCAAGTTTTAAGCATTTTTCTAAGCAACGATACTTCCACTTAGTCCAACTCGAATAAACTGATGGTCCTGGGAATTTAACCATATCAATGTAGTCTTTTTATATTAAACTGAACAAAAAAAAAGGGTGTAGCTGGCCTTTGAATATATTTTTTCAATTAGGAAACAAAAAGATATAAAAAAGGAGCTAAATCAGGATTATAAAATAGAAACCTAATGGTTCCCCACAGAAAATCTGGCAAAATTGCCCTTGATTGATAATTATCTCGCCATAGTTTGTTGTTGTTTTTTTAATTTTTAATGGGTTAAACCATATCTTACAATATGTACACATTTATTTTCATAATTCTATGACTAGCTCTTAAAAGTAAAAGTAATTAGAATTATTAAATTCCCTATTTTCCTTTAACCCTTGACCCAAGTAAACGGTGTTTACAAGAAGTTTGTGTCTATGGCTATTTTAATCTACAGGTAGATTGCTGAATCAATTTGTATACACATAAAACTGCCCTGAATGATTGCTTGAAATACGACTAGATTACAGGAATAGGCAGTGTATTGGTTCTTCCAAGAGTAATACAAACTCGGTTTGCTTAAGATATTCATTTTATGTCAAAATATTGAAAATATCATGCGGATGTCATCTTTTAAAATAATACTGGCATTTCTTTCCCTTGTATATAGGATCGCTATGAGTTAAAACTGACTCAGTGGCACTTAACAGCAGCAATATGATGTTGGTCCTTCTTCTTTTTCTTCTTCTTTTTTGCTATAACATCTTTGGTGTTCAATTAAAACACAAACAAAACGATTCCCTCCCAAATTAGTAGAAGTTGTGTGCTGCTATGGGTTTCACCTTCAGTTTTGTTTTGCCCCTTCTTAGAATGTGTTATTCATTTGTCAATGGCTGATTTCTTTGCGGGATTGTTCCACAAACTTCATAACGTATCAGTGACTTCACCATTCTTCCACCCAAGCTTTGCCATAATTTGATGTCTGTTCTAACTTCAACTTTAACACAATTCACAGTGCTCTGATAGGGGTTCTTTTCAAACTGCTGTCTCATCCTCCTTAGTGCCTCATACCAGATCCTCTTCAGATATGTTAATATTAATTTAATTTTGTGTCATTAAAAATATCCAGGGATTTCCCCCCCACAATATATATTTTCCATGAATTTTTGAACACTCCTTCATTTGGTATGTCTTGTAGGGGAAAACAAACTTTTATTATCTCATGGACTATAAACATCCCTAAATGCAGGAGACATTATTCGAAAGCAGATTTATCCTGCTCCAACTATCAATAGTATTAAATGTGGTAAACTTTACATGATCTATTTCCCACTTTACAATGCCAATTCCTATAAGAGGTAATCCTCCACCTGTCCCCGAGCATAATCTATAAACTTATATGGAATGAGTTCCACTGTATAAATAGTTGAGCCCCTCCCCCAATCCTCTTTCTTTGAACTCCAGCCACACAGGTTCCTGTGTGTATTGGAAAATTCTGATACATAAAATTGAATTTATTCTCTGAATTTTAAAACAATATGGAAACTCAGAACAGACAAAGTGTGTGATATCAGGTAATAGCAATGATTTCATGGGTCTTTTATGATGCTCAGGCAAGATGTTCCCCACCCTTGGATTAAAAACAGATTAAAGAATAAAAGACAACTCACAGATTAATTGATGTTTCAACATATCTTAAACTGAAAGAACTCAAGAAAAAAAATATCCAAGCCTCGAGTGACGGTATAGAAAGATTCTATGGGAAAAATATTGAATGATGCAGGAAGCCTCTAAAGAAGAGGAAAAGACTATACAGCTACGGTGCAAAAAAGAACCAGTTGACATTCAGTGATTTCAAGAAGCAGCATCTGATGAAGCGTCAGTGGTACTGAAGGAAGAAGTCCAAGTTGTACTGAAAGCGTTAGCCAAAAACAAGGCTCCAGGAATTGGTGGGACACCAATTGAAAGTTTTCAACAAGCTTAGGAAGCACTGAAACACTCATCTATGCCAGGAAATTGGGAAAACAGCAACTGTGCAACAGATTGGCAGAGATTCATATTTGTACCAATTCCAAAGAAGGGTGTCCCAACAGAATGCTCAAATTATAGAACAATATCATTGATATCACATGCAAAAAATTATGAAGATCATCCAACAATTGCAGCTGTACATTGACAGGTAATGGCCAGAGATTCAGGTCTGATTTAGAAAAGGACATTTAATAAGTTCTATCATTGCTGACATCAAGTGGAACTGGGTTGAAAGCAGAGAATACCAGAAAGATGTTTACTTGGGTTTCATTGACTCTTTAAATGCATTGGACTGTGGGGATCATAACAGACTATGGATAATCTTGAGAAAAAAGGGAATTACAGAACCCTTCATTGTGTTCATGCAGAACCTGTACATGGATCAATAGGCAGTTGTGCAAACAAAACAAGGGAATCCTGCATGGTTTAAAATCAGGAAATGTGTGCAACACGGTTGTATCCTCTCACCATACTTATTCAATCTGTATGCTGAGCACATCATCAGAGAAGCTGATTTATATGAAAAGGGATGTGGCATCAGGATTAGAGTAAGGCTTATTAACAACCTGCAACATGCAGGTGATACAATCTTGCTTACTGAAAGTGAGGAGGATTTGAGGCACTTGCTGATGAGGATCAAGGATTGTGGCCTTCTGTCTGGATTATAACTGAAAGTAAATAAAACAAAAATCCTCACCCCTGGACCAATAGGTAAAATCCCTATAAATGGAGAAAAGTTTGAAATTGTCAAGGATTTGCCTTACTTGGATGCAAAAGCAATGTTCATGGAAGCAGCAGAGGGATCAAAAGACAAGTTACATTTGATATATCTGCTACACAAGACCTCTTAAGAGTACTGAGAAAAAAGGATGTTACTTGAGAACTAAGGCACACCCAACCCAAGCCATGGTATTTTCAATCACTTCATATGAATATATAAGTTGGACATTGAACAAAGAGTACTGAAGAAAATTTGATTCATTTGAACTATGATTTTGATGAAGAATATTGAAAGTACCGTGGACTGCCAAAAGAACAAACAAATCTGTCATCTTTTTAATTACCCCTCTACTTTTCTCTCATGTTGGATGCCCACAGAGAGAGATTATATGGAACCAATGCTACAGTTTACTCTTTCTGTATCTTCCATAACTACCCCCACATTCAAGTATATAAAGGAAGAACCACACTTGCTTCAACTTCGCAAACAATTCTCATCTCACACTGAACAAAATGTTTTTTTGTTGAACTTGAATTGGAAGCATGACTTTTTAATATACATGAGAACTGATGATGCAGTGGTAAAGTATTTAATGGACAACCAAAAGGTCTGCAGGTTAAACTCGCCAGCAGCTTTACAGAAGAGGTGATCGTCTAATTCCATAGAGATTGCAGCCTTGAAAACGAGAGAGGGAAGTTCTACACTCTCCTGTAGTGTTGCTATAAGCCAGAATGGATTTGATGGTAATGGGTTTCTTTTGGTTTGGGTATTTTAGATGTGCAACATCCAAGAATCCCTCAAATGCCGTATCATGCTCCCTAATGAAAACAAAATGAAAATTTTAAAAACAAAAACAGGCACCAACACTTGTACATGCATGACTACCTGAGATACATTCTCTGTAAAGAATACATAACAATACCCGCCTTCAAGAGATGTTTCTTGAATAATTAAATACTCATAGGCCAGCCCTTGCTACCATGTAAGAATGAGCAGCATTACTGTGATGGAAGAAAATTCTCCATAAAACTTTCCTGGCCTTTTCCTCAACAATGTAGCTTTCAGTATTCTTAAAACATCTTCACAAACCCACTATGATCTGACTGTGTCGTTTCAGGAAAATCTATCGAAGTTATCCCTTTTGAATTCCAAAAATCAGTCACCGTAACATTCTCAGCTGACCTCTCTGCTTGGGATTTAACTGGCCCAGCAGATCCCCTTGGAAGCCACCACTTTGATTGAATTGTATTCTTTTTTTTTAAGGTACCCTGAGTAGACTAAGAAAAACGTATTATGAAGAGAAATTGTCTGCAGCCATTTACTGACCACAAAGAAAAATTTAATCATATGTTGCTTGGAACAAACCCACAAATGATTTAATTGGAATCCTACCTGAAATATTCCTCATGTGCCTACCCTCATGTACTTACATATTGGGTTAAGGTTTGTTTGCTAATTGTAAGGTCAATTGTTGAAACCTTGCATGGAGTCAGAATTGACTCAGTAAAGGTGGTAATATATAACTCCAAGGATTCAGGGTTATCTAGTATTGATATCCATACATTGTATGAAATAGTGTAACTGTGAAGAAGTAAACTATTGTGCAAGCGCAGATAAACTGTTAAAATATTTTCCAGAAGATCAATTGAAGAAAAAAAGTCAAGTATAGCTAGCACATTGGGAGATGAATTTTTAAAAATAACTGAAGCAAGGGTGTACTTCTGTTGCTTTTCTCTCACAACAAAGGAGATTACCGTAATATTGAAATTATGAGAGATAGGAAACCTCATTTTGATTTCATGAAGCATTGTGGTATGAACCTGGCATATTTCTTCCCAACCTAGGCCAACTGCCCTGACAATGGTAGGCTGTCCATTTGGTTAGCCCATCCCAAAAATTCTACAAAATTTTGGATGTGGTTGGCTGGATGTGGTAATTATTAGTAAAAGCTGTGATAATGCCGATCTTTCCAAAAGGATCATATTCTGTGTTAGTGAGCTCCTCTCTGGTCTTCTCATAAATCTCAGCGTTTGGGGATACTTTAATGTAAACATACAATGAGGAATAGTGGAAAATTATGGACATGCAAGTATATATTCTGGCTCCAGGATCTTCTAGCTATATAATCTTAGTGAGTTATTTCACCACGGTGAATATCAATTTTCTAACGTGTAAAATGGGGAAAATATATACTTATATGGTTGCTGTGAAAATAAATACAGCCTTCAATTTAATACCAGGCATAGAACTGATGCTCAGATTTGTTTGTTTTTGTAGTTGTTGAGTTTCACTGACTAGGAAGCAACAATAAATCATTAACTAGAATTTGCTTAGCTTTTGCACATACTAAACAAAAAACAAATTATGTGTCATTGTGGTAGTTACATAATCTGGTGTCAATTTGGGACTTGAGAGGACTAAGGGTAAGGGGTAGAGTCTAGTCTGTCAATCAGATCATAGCCAATGAGGCCTCTGTGTGGGCATGTCCTTCTCTTGAGAATTATGGAATTTCCTGGATTTTTCTCCTTGGAGGCAGGAGACACTTTCTCTCTATCTGCTCACTCCCTGGGAGACATTGCAGCTGACAAGGCACATGGAACTACACTAGTACCCTGAGCTGGAGAAACCACATGGACCTACCGTGAAGCAACTAGACCTCTGGAGCCAGAGAAGCCATGTAGAGACCCTTGCCAGCGCTGAGATGCTTACAATGCCACTGGATCCAAAGACTTTCTACCCACTGGCCTCTGATCACCCTGCATTCAGCGTCATTGCATGTGTTTCGTGAGTCAGAAGAGGACTTTATAGATTGGTATAGATGGACTAATATCGGACTTACGGGCATTGACTGGACTGGGTTGGCATGCTTACTTAATGTAAAATTACCCTTTGTATAAACCTGTTTCTTATTCACATATGGGTCTCCCTGCATGTGTTTCTCTTGTCTACCTGGACTAACAGTCATCAAGTTGATGGCCACTCTATAAGACAGGATAGAACTGCCCTCTGTGACTTTTAGAGATTACATCTCTTTACAAGGGTAGGAAGCCAGCTCTTGCTCCCTCAGAGTATCTGGTGGTTTTGAACTGCTTACCTTATGGTTAGCAGCCCAACTCGTAACCCACTATGACATCAGGGCACCTCTGGCACATAATAGAACTCAATAAATGCTAATTAAATAAATGGAAAGGTGAATGACTGGATGAGTGAAATAACCAACCAATCTGGAGGGAGGATTTTAATGACACATCATGAAGCTCTAGATTTGGCCACTTCTTGCTCTAACCTTCATGGAGAAGCCATATCCGGAATCTGGGGTTTCCTAACTTCTTTGTAACCTTACCTGTGACTTTTAAGTGACTGAAGATTACAGACCATTCCTTATACTTTTTCATTGCTACTATTGTATAATCCTTTTAATTTGATGCTGTGAAATGTCACTGAGAGTTATTTACCCTTTTTCATGGAGTTCCTAAATATGGAAATTACTACTATTTAGATTAAGGAAAGGTTTCATTATAGATGACTACTCAAGTTTACTGACAAGTGTGTCTCATACTTTAGGGAAATAAAAAGATAAGCATTTTATTATGCCTATTAAAAAGTACATTGAGGTGACTGTCATCTTCCAATATCATTTTTAGGGCAAGTCTTAGGGTTTTACTAAGTACATGCAATTTGAAACTCAAGATATATCTGTATTATGTTTAAGAATGCTATTTCTATGGAGAATACTTTTTCACAGTCATCAAATATAAATATACTGTGGAGTTATGGAAGAAGAACAGTAGACATCCTGGCCTATGAAGGAAAACAATAAAACAACCTGACTCTCTCTCCTAGCAACCCTGTAAACCTTTATGGGAGCAGGAAGCCTTATCTTTCTCCTGTGGAGACACTGGTTGTTTTGAACCAGCAACCCCTTAGTGGTAGCCCACAGCACCACCAGAGATCTTACAAAGAAAAGACACGAATTCTCAGAACACTACATATTGCAAACAACAATGGCACATTTTTCTTAATTAAGTTTTCCTAAAGGGCACAGATGATTTACAAAATGGCCCTCATATGAAAGCAGCCATCACTTTCACAGTGTACTTATTCTCAGCTTTCAAAGAGCACACAGAGGTAGCAGCTGTCACAGAAAGCTGGGGACTTAGGGAATGCACAGCACTATAAATTCCACTCTTTAGATTGCTGCCAAGTTAGGCCAGGACATGTGACTGACCCATCCGTGGTCAGAGGAGATGTGTACATCTGGGTGCAGACTTTGCTATTCAAACCTATCTCCATGAAATTTATCTTCATATATTCTTAGGGACTTTTGGATTTATACTTAAATTTAAAAAATTGAAATAAACTCCTATGTCTTACAGCAATGTATGAAGCCATGTAATAGTTGTACTCTGACAATTAGAGTTGATGCTATGTAAGATGGCTAGTACAAGAGTCTTCACTTGGTCATAGAATGATCTGGTATTCCAATTTAGAAAATAATCTCATAGAATGGGGAGCTAAGATGACATGGACATTGAAAGATGTGTATAGATGCCTGGATGTTACATAGCGAGTTCATGGGTTGCATCATGATGTATGCAAAATGAAGTCTTCCTGGTTCTGATAGTTAAATAATCTGTTGTCAGTTTGAGACTTAAGAGTATAGGGATGGAGTTTAGCCTGTCAATCAAGTCACAGCTTGATGACCTCATTTGGAGGCACTAAGGAGATAAATAGCTCACTGGAGGCAGGACACACACACAACACACACACACACACACACACACACACACCCTGTAAGACATGCTTACTGACAAGACACATGGAGCTATGCTAGAGCCCTGCAGCTGAAGGAGCCACGTGGAGAACTCTGCCAGCACTGAGATGCCTCTACCGCCACTGGATTCACAAGACTTCCAACCCACTGACCTATAATCTTCCTGCATGTGACATCATTGCATGTGACATCATTGCATGTGAGTCTGAAGAGGACTTTATAGATTGGTATCAGACATATGTGCTAATATCAGACTTATGGACTTTATCTGGACGGGGCTGAGATGTTTGCTCAATATTCAATTGTTTTTTGTATATAAAGCCCTTTCTTGTACATATAGAAGCGTCTATGAATTTGTTTCTCTAGTCTATCCAGAGTAACACACTGTTTTTTTGGGTGTGTGTGAGGGGGTGTGGGTGGGGTCGGGGGAGAAACAAAACAAAACACTTGACCAAAGTTGAAAACTTCATTATTTTAACTCTTATAGTAATAGCATTTAGATCAGAAAGCAATTTTGGTGGTAATTTCCCAACAATTGCTCTCCTTTCCTCACATTTATTCATCTATTTGCTACAAGAGTAAATCAATTTTTCTCTTGCCTTTTATTTTCTCAAATTCATGGAAATAAGTCTCATCCCAAATGAATAACTCATGCAAATTTCCTGACACACCACTCTTGTCTGCTTAAGCCTATCAAAATAGGTTTTTGCATTTGAATTATGGTGCTGGAGAAGAATATTGAAAGTACTAAGGACTTTTAAAAGCACAAACTGATCTGTATTGGGAGAAGTAAGGCCACAGTGTTCCTTAGAGGCAAAAATAGCAAGATTTAATCTTATATACTTTGGATGTATTGTCAGGAGATACCAGTCGCTGGAGAAGGGCATCATGTTTGGTAAAAGTTCTCAATGAAATGTATTAACACAGTGCCTGCATCAGTGGACTCAGGCATAGGAACACTGCCCAGCGCTGGGCAGGGTTTCGTTCTCTTTCGCATAGGGTTGCTATGGGTCAGAGCTGACTTGATGGCACCTGATAACAACAGTATCACCAAAATAGGAGCAACATTTTCCTTAAACTGTGTGATGGTTAAAGTTATGTGTGAGCTGGTCGGTGTTAGTATGGGCTGACTAGAGAAACAAATACATAGGCACTCATATGTGTGTAACAGAGAACTTTATATCAAAGAGTAATTGTATATAAAGAAAACATACCAACCCAGTCCAGATCAAGTCCATAAGTCCAATATTAGCCTATATATACAGTAACAGTTTATAAATTCCTCTTCAGACTCATGTAACACATGCAATGATGCCGAGTGCAAGAAGATCACAAGCCAATGGGTAGAAAGTCTTGTGGATTCAGTGGTAGTGGAAGCATCTTAGTGCTGGCAGGGGTCTCCACGTGGCTCCACTGGCTCCAAGGCTTTGGCTGCCATCAGCATAGCTCCATGTTGCTTGTCAACAGCAATGTCTCACAAGGAGTGAGTGTGTGTCTGGCCTCCAGTAAGCTATTTATACCTGTCCTGCCTCCAAATGAGGTCATCAAACTGCGACCTGATTGACAGCCTAAACTCCACCCCTTCACTAATAATAGTCTCAAGTTGATAACAGATTATGTAACTGACACTTGGTCCAGGCCATGATGATCAGTGGTTAGACAGATATTATGGGACCACCTTCTTCCATTTCTGATTTGATATGATCAGCCAATGAGTTGTAAAGGAAATTTTCTTAGGGTTTGGCCTATATATTTATATATCCCAATAATTAGATGTTCTGACAGAGCTAGCATTCTATCTCAACTCTGCATTCTTGGCATCACCTGATGTTCAGGTATTGAGCTATAAGTCTACAGAAAATGTTGGCCAGCTGACTGACATGCACATTTTGGATTCACCAAACCCAACCATCCGAAAAGGCACCCTGGTGTTGTAATGGCTTCAAGTTGGGCTGCAATCTGCATGGTCATCATTTCAAAAATACCATCAGCTCCATGGGAGAAAAACTGGGTTTTCTATTGCTATAAACAGTTACAGTCTCAGAAACCCACAAGAGCTTGTTAGAGTCAGCACTGATTCTATAGTGCCTTCAAACCCATGAGCCATTAGAGGTCTTCATCCTGCTCCCTGTCTCACCGATTGGAGACTTGCCAGCCCTTGCAATTGCATGAACCATTTCTTCGCAACTGCCTGAGTCATTTTCTTGAAGTACATTTCTTTGAATATATCCATATACACTTCTCTGATATTGGTCTTTGAGAGAACATGGACTAAAACAATCTGATATTTATTCATCTTACATCCTCAAACTATTTAATAATGATACACTATAGGATGGTGATATAAAAAACATGATACAGTACCTGAGCTACAGTTGCTCCTAAATAATAATTATAGTTGTTGCTCATTGTGATAATTAGTTATGTAAACTCATTTTGCATACAAAATAGAAAAGAGATATTTGATTATTTCTTCTAAGTGTAAAAAGAAGGCTGTGCTGCCTTAGGTTTTTGATGACTACGTTTTTGGAAGTGAATTGCCAGGCATTTCATCAAAGATGTCTCTGGGATGGACTTGTACCCCAAACCTCTAGTTAGCAGCCAAGCACTTAACCATTTTTGTCACTTACAGACACAACAATCATAATAATGACACTAAGTAAGCAATGCTATGTCAAAATAAAAATATACTAACTCAATTCAATGCTATTGCAAAAACCCAGTGTCTCCTTAATAAGACAGAATAAGAATATCTAACCTTAAATATATTTTTAAAACTAGTTATTGAAGTTATGTTATTAAAAAATAACTATCTTGTTTTATTTGAATCATTAACTGAGAATTTCTTAAAGTTATAATAAGCCATATGTCTGGAGGTAACTCTTACAAAGAATAATTCAGGATTTTATAGTGACTATGTAGTGATGCTGTGAGCTAGACCATGGGCTACTAACCACAAGTTTTATAATTCCAACCCAATAACTTCTCTATGAAAGAAAGACAAAGCTGTCTGATCCCATAAAAATGTACACTCTATAGGGTTGTTATGAGTCAGAATCAACTTAATGGACATGTGAGCATAAAATGACATTAAGAACATGGATATTCTGGAGGTTCAAGCATGGAAGCATATCTACCGATGGGATTTTATTTTCTTACAAAATGAATAGTGCCCTCTTATCCAAAATTTCTTCAAGCCAGATAATTTATCCTTATTACAGTTTTGAATATCCATGGGTATTTAACCATTAACTAACTGAAGAAAGGAACATGGAACAGTGTGGGATAAACAGTCTGACTAAACCTTTGTTCTATAGATGTCAAACCCAGATGCACTCAACAGCTAAAATAAAAATGATCAGCACTTCTAATTATCCCACCATAAAGTACTTTTTATAGCCATGACACCTCTGATAAGACACAACCTGAGATCTATGGGAGATCCCTGTTTTGATATTCAGAGGAAAATAAAACAAAACATAAAAGTGTTAAGAAACAGAGGAAATGAATGACGATGGCAACAAATGTACAAATGTGCTAGACATAATGGATGTATGTATGGATTATTATAAGAGTTGTATGAGCCCCCAATAAAATGATTTAAAAGAGAGAGAAAGAAACAGAGGAAATTCGACTGGATAATCCTGAGGGTAGGAGTTCTGGTGGTGTAGTGGGTTATGTATTGCGGTACAAATCAAAAGACCAGTAGTTGGACTCTACTATTGACTCCATGGGACAACGAGTGAGCTTTCTGATCTTTTAAAGATTCATGGTCTCAGAAAGAGCCCAAAAAAGGCAGTTCCATTTGTCCTATAGGGTAGCTATGAGTTGGTTCAATGGCAATAGGTTTGCGGTTTAATGTTGAGGGCACATTGTCAAACACACCAGACCAAACCAAACTCACTGCCATCAAGTCAATTCTGGCCCATAGTGTGGGAGTTATATAATCTGTTGTCAATTTGAGAGTCTTAAGAGTGAAGGGGTGGAGTTCAGCCTGTCAATCAAGTTGCAACTTGATGACCTCATTTGGAGGCACAAAGGAGATAAATAGCTCACTGGAGGGGGGGCCGCATGCTCACTCCCTGTGAGACATTTCCGTTGACAAGACCCATGGAGATATGCTAGAGCTCTGGAGCCAGAAGAGTCATGTGGAGACCCCTGCCAGTGCTTACATCGCCACTACAATATCTCCCACCCACTGGCCTGTGATCTTCCTGCATTTGGCATCATTGCATGTGTTCTGTGATTTTGAAGAGGAATTTATAGGTTGTAATAGACATATGGGCAAATATTGGACTTATGGACTTGATCTGGACTGGGTGAAGATGTTTTCTCAATATTCAATTGCTCTTGTATATAAACCTCTTTCTTATACACATTTGAATATCTCTTCATTTGTTTCTCTAGTCTACCCAAACTAACCATCTAACACAATCTGATAAGACATGGTAGAACTATATATGAAGCTTTCTGAAACTGTAACTCTTTTTGAAAGTAGAAAGCATTGTCTTTCTCCCATATGGTCAAATAGGTTTTGTAATTCAGAAAGTATTCTCCCATTGCCTCTTACATTCCTAGTCCCAACATGCCATCTCGGATGCAGATATCAACTTATATTATCTGTACTACAGCTTGACGCAATTATGTCTACACAAACTTTGGTAAGACCCAGGACTTACCTTCTATAAGTTCCCAACAACTGATTCACGTTGGAAACTGCATGCTTTCTGACCCAAGAAGGAATTCCAGATGGAGATGTGGGGCAATATGGGAAGAGGACAGAGGGGCATAATTGTGGGACTGGCTAAATGGGCCAATTTGTCCTTAGCAATCTGTTGGGTGTCACATGTTGGGTAGCACGTAACTGTATTGTTTTCCTTCAAATACCAGTATAAAAAACCGGCATTGAGCTCACAAGCAAAATACAAAGTTAAGGGCTTACAAATCATCTCTACCCTATGTATACCGAAATATGATCAAACAAACTGTTGCAGCATTTTCACAAAACTATCTCACTACACAGCTAAGAGATGCAAGATCAATGTCGGCAGGTATTCAAATATGGACACCATTTATGATAGCACTCACACTAGATGTAATAGAGTTTTCATGCTGGGATTGTGAGACTGGTCAAGAATAAACATACAAAACAAAGAAACAAACAAAAAGGATTCTTCACAGAAATAGTATCAATTTTTACATTTCATATTTTGTGCCATTTATGACACAGCTTAAAATGGCTTCAGTCCAAAGGCACCATGCACTTCGAGCCCATAATAACTGTTATCTTGGAAAAAACAACATACTGGTGTTTACTATGATTCCAAACTATGAGTCAAGATTAGGTGTTATTTTTTCATTTTTATTATATTGGGTGATGACTCTGAGTTTGGGGGTTTCTCTCATCATATACAGAGTGCCAAGGCTTTAATGAGCTTTAGTTCTAGTCTGGGGAACCCTGTTATACTTGTCCTGGACAGCTCTTGAAGAAAGTTGTGCCAAGATCACAGTTGTTTTGGATGAAGCATTATTATTGGAAAAAGACCAAAGTCAACACCTTGCATGGAGCCCAGAATCAGATTGGTAACTAAGCTGGATATAATTCACAGGTGTTTCGTGCTCCATGCTGTTGGCCCTTCCATCTGTTCTGCATCATTCTGATTTTAAATAGTTAGCACTTCAGTCAGCTCATGCTAATTCAGCATTCCAAATTGGACACTGGGATCATGGGACCAATTTACCTGGCTTAAATGATTAAGACCGACTTGTCATGTCCAAGGAACACATGACACATGACTGAGCATCCAGATGTGCATGGCTTTTATTTATTTAATAATTGAACTATTCAGACATCATGTATGCAATATTAATTCTGAATTGTGATACCACACAACCTTGTGTTAGGATGTACTTTACAGACTATCCATTCTAATTATCCACCAATTGGTCATTTTCAATGAAGAGGTTTGAACCTGGGCTTAAAGCCTAAACAACATTATTCTTCTGGATATAACCTTAAATAAGATCTATCAATGTTCTTTTAAGCACTTGTGACATAGTGAGAGATAAGAGGTGGAACAATATTGTATTCATATTCACACCTATAAAATATATGCGGTATAGAAAGTAATTGCTAAGGTAAATGATTATGAAAAGCCATAGTGGTTCAAAGGAAAGAAGGAGTTCATCACATCAAGCTGTGTAAGGTGAGATGAAGAAAAACATCTGTGGTAGTTACATAATCTGGTGTCAACCTGTGAAGGGGTGGTGTCTCACCTGTCAATCAGGTCACAGCTTGATGACCTTATTTGGAGATGCCACGGAGATTAATAGCTGACTGGGGGCCAGATACACACAGACACTCTCTGCTTGTCTTCCTGCTGACAAGCCACATGGTGACCCCTGATGGAACCAGAGCCCTGGAGCTGGAGGAACCACATGGAGACCTACATCAGTGCTGAAATGCTTCCACTACCGCTGCATCCACATGACTGTCCACCCACTCACCTGTGATCTTCCTGCTTTCGATGTCATTGCATGTGTTGCGTGAGTCTGAAGAGGAAATTATAGACTGGGAATGGACATATGGGCTAACATCGGACGCATGGACTTGATCTGGACTGGGCTGGGATGTTTTCTTGATATACAATTGCTCTTTTATATAAAACTCTTTTTTATACACATGAGTGTCTATGAATTTGTTTCTCTGGTCTACCCAAACTAACATAACATCACATAATGGGTTGCATTTAACAGAGTCATGCATGAATGAGGGGTGATAATTTTAAAGAGGTTATTTAAAAAAATACATCTGGGAAAATGACACTAGTTTGAAGGGAGAACAAAAACACATGTTCATACACTATGGTGCATTAGAGAGGGTTAGGAAGTGGTTTACTTCAAGTAGGACAGAGATAGGGTATCAGGGAGAGTTCAAGGCATTAAAAATGGAAGCTCAGTTTGATGTCAATACGCCAAGGGCCAAGCAAGACATTTTTACGTGAAACTCTAGGCAATGGGGAGTCCAGGAAAATTGCTAGGCAGAAGGTTGACGCTAAGTGGCTTGCTTTTTGGAAAGGCAAATTTGATTCCAGTGAATATTATCACCATGAGTGTGAAATTATATAAGACATTGTCTATGTGACTAAACAAGGGACATTGAAAGATTCCAGGGGCACAATAGTGGTATTTGATTGTGACAAGAAAGGGAGAAAAGAGAGTGATAGTATAGCAGACTGTATGGACTTTAAAAATTGAACGGAGCCTGTAAGCAAAGGTGCAAGGGGATTAAGACATACAGCCATGTCTTATGGACTGCCATCTTTGGTCTTGACAATCATTTTATAATAAAGTAGAGTTATTTTAGTTTCATCAATAATTCTGTCACCTGTCTCCCAGGACTTCTGAGTTTTCCATCGGAAGATAAAGACAAACATCCACTACCATTGGACCAATTTCTACTCATTGCTACACTGTATAGGGAGTGTTTTTGAGGCTGGAAATCTCTACATGCACAGATAGCCTCATCTTACTCCTGTGGAGTGGCTGGTGGGTATGAACCAGAAACAAGGCAGTTAGCAGTTCACCACTTATCCAACAATGCCATCTGAAGTAGAAAGGATGGAGGAAAGCGAACCTTCATCCACATACGCACACTGCTTTTCATTCTGTTGGCGAGACATAGGTACTGGCAAACTGTCATCAGTTTGAAACAGTTGAACAGTAGTTATGCTCACCACAATATCAGTCACAATCAAAATGGTTGAAAATACAATTAAAAGACATTAAGATATTTATATTCCAAGTAATATGTGATTGGGCACATGGCAGCATAAAATGAAAAAAGGGATGGAGATAGCTTGAGTGATTATCATCAGGTAGGTGTGTTTTCCAGAATGTCCAGTTGACAGTTTCCCTTCTTTTCCCTTCTACGTTTATGAAAATTATATGAAGGGATACCCCCAAATGGATTTCCCCCACAAAACTATGTATTTATTTATTTTACAAAACAACCTTTTTACCTCCAAAGTACTCTCCATTGCACTTAGTACATTGGTCGAATCTGCTATTCTGTTCTTGAAAACATTTTTCAAACTCATCCGTTTGAATGGCTGACAGCACCTCCCTCATTTTTTTTCTTTACTTATTCCAAGTTGTCAAACCACTGTCCTTTCATGCCCCTCTTCATTTACAGAAACAAAAAGAAGTCACATGGAGGGAGGTCAGGTCAGTAAGGTGTGTGGGGCAAGAAAGGCATGCTAGTGTGTGCTAAAAACTGGCACATTGACATGGCAGCATGAGCAGGTACATTGTCGTGGTAGCAAAACCAGTCCCCTGCCTGCCATAAATCAGGCCCTTTTTGTTGCATGCTGTTATGCAATCTTTACAGAACTTCTAAATAGAAAGCTTTATTAACAGTCAGACCTGGTGGAACGGAACTCCAAATGCACTATAAATTGACATTTTTGTCTATTCAGGAAGTTGGCGGATGTCCAGAAAAAAGTTTGTCATCAATCGACATTTCACCTTTTTGGAAGCAAGTAAACCACTCATACACTTGAGTTTTTCCCATAGTGCTGTCTTGGTAAGCTATGTTGAACATCACAACAGTTTCTGTGGCATTTTTTCACAGCTATGTGCTGTTCTCTTAAATTGGCATCACAAAAAAGCAAGGTTCCAGTGGAACTGATTTTATGTAAAAAGTCACTATGACTAGAGAGAACCTTCTTAGCAGATGCCACTGTGTGCACTAACTCAGAGCAAATTGCTCAATGCTCTCTTAGTGGTAAAAATGCATACTAGGAAAGCTTTGTTCTGCCCAATGCAATTCTGGGGGTTTTTTTGTGTATATCCCCTCATACAAATTTTAAGAAACCCTGGTGGCAGAGTGTGTTTCCCTTTTAGGTTGCTAACCATAAGGTCAGTGTTCCAAATCTCCAGTCTTTCTGCAGAAGAACAATATGGGACTATCTATACCCTAAATGACTTACAGTCTCAGAAAACCATAGGGGCACTTTCTATTCAGTTCTTTAGGGTTTCTATGAGTCAAATTCAACTTGATGGCAGTGAGTTTTGAGTTATACATATTTTATCACGCTTGAGAAAAAAATATATAGTGTATATATATATATGTAATAAATTATATATAAGATACAAAAAATCCAAGGTAATTCCAACTCATAGCAACATAGCAGAGAAGAATTCTCTCATACATTTTCCAAGTCTGTAAGTCTTTATATAAGCAGACTACCACATCATTCTCCCTCCCTCAAAGTCACACTAGGAAGTAGCTGATAGGATTGAACTGCCAAACATTTTATTAGGAGCCAAAACCTTAGCCACTATACCACCAGGGCACCTCAAAATTTCACAGAGTTCAAATATTCTTTAGGAAGTAATTACAATCATATCTATGTTCCTAATGCTATGTTTATTGATAGAAAAATAATTGTACCTTTACCACAAGCAAAGTCATAAATATAAGCCTACTTTGGTGAACCATAATTAACTTCAGTTTAGGTAAGTTTTTGATGATCTACTTGAGCATTCTATGAGAAATGGCAACTAGAGTTGTAAAAGACATCAAGATTAGATGTTGAAATTCATGTATAAAAATAAATGGATTAAATTACTATGTAAGTGTGAATAAATGAAGAAGGTACTGAAGTTCAAACAGTTGGTTTGGGACTTATATCAGAGTAATACCTCATGGAAAGACAAGGAAAATCATTTTTTAATTTTGATTCTCTAAGTGGTGTTTTCAGTCTAACTTTTTTGTTTTTGCTTATGGAATTTGATGGCAAAAATATATTCTCAGTAGTTTGTGAAGATGACATTCCAATATGGTCTGGATGGCTGGATGTCCAGTGAAGAAAGCAGTGATCAAGAGGAAAGCATGAAAAAGAGGTAACCAAATATGTGAAGATGTTTTTCTGGCTGAAGAGTTGAATTATTCTCACAGAAAAAAAAAGAACAACAACACATACATCTCAGTCTGGCATTAATTTTCTCTCTGTCAGAAATCACATATAATACTAAGCAGAATATCAGGTTGGATTATGACAGGACTTCAAATGTGCAACCCAGAAATAAGATAGAGATACACAAATAAAGAATTATTGTTAGGTTCTGACTCATAGGGATGCTATGTACAGCAGAATGAAACATTGCCCTGTCCTGTGCCATCCTCACAATTATTTGAATCCATTGATGTAGCCAGTGTGTCAATCATCTCATTGTGGGCGTTCCTCTTTTTTGCTGACCTTCTACTTTACCAATCACGATGTCCTTCTCCAGGGACTGGTCTCTCCTGACAACATGTTGAACGTGTGTGAGACAACGAATTGGTGATCCCAAAATACAAGCTGAAGCTCTTCAAACAAGTTGTGTGTTCAAGCAAGGATGTAGGCACTCTTTGCTTTTCTTAATTGACAAAGATTTAATATCACTGTCAAGAGTAGGGTTGGAGATAGGCTGCATACAGAAAGTTGCTGAGAAGAGCTCTGTGTAATCAAAAGTAGGTGAAGATAAGAGACATCTAGATAAGAGACCTAATTGTCTAGACTTTGAGGGGAGACAGTATAAGAACACTCTATCATTCATTCTACCAGTTGGAGTCAATTGACTCCAACACATGGCGACTCTAACTCATGGATACCCCATGTGATTGAGAGTAGAACTATGCTTGAAAGGGTTTGCAATGGCTGGATTTTCAGAGATGGATCATCTAGTCTTTCTTGCTAGATGTTTCTAGATGGACCTGATCCTCCATCCTATTTGTTGGTAGACCACCACATACATCAAACGTTTGTATCACCAAGGAATTCCTGTCCATTTACTCAGTAGGTGTTTATGTACTGCCTCTTAAGTATCAGGGATTATTTTAGCACCAGCATTATAACACTGAGAAAAACAAACTCATACACGAATGAAAGTTTCATTTGGAAAGTAAGAAGACATACTACAGATAAAAGCATAAGCAGTCTCAGTAGAGGCTTCTATGGAGCATTGCATAAATGATATGAGGGAAAGACATTCAAATTTCTGTGCAAAAAGAAGAGGGGGAGGGAGGGTCATGATCCTGGATAAAACAAAAGAATCCCTCCCACTGCCATCAATCTGATACTGAGCACAACGATCATAGATATACAGCAGGATAAAACTGTTCCATGGGTTGACCAAGGCTATAAATCTTTACAGAAGCAGACCGCCTCATTCCTCCCACCCCACTCTGAGTGGCTGACGGATTCGAACTGCAGCCCTTTGAGTTAGTAGCCCACTACTAAATACACTGTGTCTGAGGCAAGAACATGCCTGGCACAGTCAGTCAAGGAAAATCAAGGAGGGCAATAAGCTTGAAGAAGAGTAAGCGAGGGGCAAAGTGGTAAAGAATGAAGTAGAAAGGAGTCAGAGGTCAAATAAGGTAGAGTCTGGTAGGCTGAGTTTAGGGAACTGAATCCTATGTTAAGGCTGACAAGAAGGTATTAGACAAGCATAATCTGATGTTCACTTTAAGGGATTCCCTCTGCTGCGAAGATAACAGGCTGACGAGGGTAAAACTGTAAGTGTTAAATCAGGAGGCTGCTGAAGGTGCTCAGATGTGAGTGATTGAGAATTGGATTAAGATAAATAAGGAATAAGTTAATCATAGAAGAGTAGTTCTCAAAGTATGCACCTTGAACCAGTATGATCAGTATCACCTGGCACAGGAAAAAAATGAGGCTATTTTGGCTTCTTTTTTTTTTTTCAGTTGGGGCAGAGTAATCCCCTACTCAATTAGAAGGAGTTGTGGTGGTATCCTGTGCTACAAGTTGGGCTGCTCACCACAAGGTCCGCAGTGCAAACTAGCAAGCCACTAAATGGGAGAAAGATGATGCTCTGAGCTGCTCAGAAATGCACAGTTTTACTCGGTCCCTCCTATAGGGTCGTTATGTGTTGGAATTGACTTGATAGTGTTTTTGTTTGTTTGTTTGTTTGTTCTGGGGGGGTTGTTTGTGTGTTTTATTTTACACCTAGTCAGAGACGGAGAGTGAGGCCCAGCCACCAGTTTGTTAGCAAGCCCTGCAGCCAATTCCAATGCAGGATACAAATTGAGAAGTAAATGCTTAACTAATTCTGAACAGGTTTTGAATCTATTCAGCACTTTTGTGTCATGAAGTAAAATGAATGCTCTCTATATATTTGGAAATGTAAGAAAAGTCCGCTGTGGGAAGTATGGATTTGTTTATTCAGTGAGAAGATGTAGAGCAATGTGAAAAAGGAAACAGCAAGAAAGGATTCCAAGTGCACATTGTCTCTGTAACTAAAGATTTCCTTTCTCTCTTGCTCTTCTGATATTCAGATCACATTCGGATTCGTTTTTAATACAGTATCATGCTACTTAGCAAAAGCTTTCATTTAAATTGCCAACACTCTTTCATGCAAAAAAGTATAGTTGAATTTAATGATCTCATTATCTGTGATAAACAATTACTTTGCAGATTTTCAGACAAGCCATGTCTCCCCCGCCCCCCGCCCAGTCTCCCCTTTTAAAAGATGCTTGTTTTACCAGTGATGGGCATTTCTGTTAACAAAAACTGAAAATCCCAAATCAACATGGGTTGTACATAATGAATGGGTGCCACTGTCTACAATGTAAAATTGAGAAGTGACTATAAACCTGAATATTTTGAGTTGCTATTTTCAGCTGAAATCCTAATCAGTCCCAACAGAGGACTTAAAATGCAGGAAGATTCTAGAAAGCTAAGTACCCACAAAAAGGAAAAAAAAAATCAGTGGGGAAAGCCTCTCTGATTTGAAGGCCTGCATTTTTTCCCTTTGTGATTATATTTAAAATGTATTCAGAGAATCACTCGGTTAGAAGCAGAAAATGGAAGAAACATAAGTGTGATTCTTAAAGTGATCATATTTATTCATAAGCACCTCACATGTATGCATTTGTATATATAAACCAAAAAACTCACTGCCATTGAGTCAATTCTGACTGATGACAACCCTATAGGAGTGAGCAAAACTGCCCCTGAGTTTCAGAGGCTGTAAATCTTTATGGGAGAAGAAATACTCATCTTGATGGGAGCAGAGAACCTCATCTTTCTCCCTTGTAGTTACCAGCCCAACATGTAACCCCCTATGCCACCAGAGCTCCTTATATACATGAAAAATGATTATAGAATTATCTGTGTTTATTTCTCAGAAGACATTTTCAAACAGTGATAAATATAAGGGTGATTATAAAAATATTGTTACCAAAGTACAGAAACTTTTATCAAACAAAAATATTCAAATGTCAAACTATTATTTCTCCATATAACCTCTATCTAAATTATATAATTCCAGAGGCACTGTTTCCCAGCTCTCTAATTCCTTTGTAAAGAATGTGGCATTCTTTCATTTATATCACATCAAAACAGTTGATTTGTCCTCAGTGAATGGCAAACTGTGTTCCTTTTTCAAAGTTCTTTGAGATTTGGAAATGAAACAGAAGTCTGAAGTGGAAAGATTAGGGTTGTAGGGTGGATGGGGTAAGTGTCTACAACAAAATTATCTTAGTACAGTCTGTTGCCTGGGAGAATGAGCAGGTCCATTTGTTGTTATTGGGAGGGTTCCTCAAAACAACTCTCCTGAATTTTTCCTAACCAATATAGCCTCCAATTTTAAAAATATTTTTTCATCATTAGCTCCTATGATCATCCTGGGTCCTTGGAGAAAATCCCTGAAGTAAATCACCATAAACTTGTGAGTTGACCTTTCTGCCACAAATGTAAGTGGCCCAGCATATCCCAGAGGAATCAGGATCAGACTCTATTTTTGAAGGCACACTAATTGTACTAAAACAAGTGTTGTCTGTGCCCATCCACTGGCCACTGAAACCTGTTAAATAGGTGATGTTTGGAATTAATCCGTGTATGTATGAACTGGAACCCCAGTAACAAGACATATTGACTTACATATATGTTCTGTTTCATTTTCTATTTAACTTTGAAAAATGAATTCTCCTTTCTTCAAGACTAGTTACCTTAGAATAATGAATATTGAAGCTAGGTGTTTTAGAAGTCTAGTGCTGATATGATAAAAAAGAAACCGTGTTCATAAAAGATACATGTTTAAGAACATGAGTAATCCAAAATAACAAAATAGTGTTTTCACCAGCAACTTTAGAGGAGAAAAGACCAAAAGTTATACCTATCTGTGGTCAGTAGCAAGGGACTGATACAAAGTAGGCTTCCTTCATGGGCATGTCTGTTTTTTTATTGTTTTCCAAAAAGTAAATAAATAAAATGCTGGAGAGCTCTAGAATTCAAATGATCCACTACCTATAGCTTCTCTCAAGTGTTGCCATACTTTAAGATGACTTTGGATTACTTTAAAAATAATTTAACAGTATTATTCTTGTTATTGGGTGCCATTGAATTGTCTCCAACTCATGGCAACCCTGTCTACAACCAGGTGAAACGCCACCCAGTCCTGCGCTATCCTCACAAGGGTTCTCATGCATGAGCCGTAGTTGCAGTCACTGTATCAATCCATCTTGTAGAGGGTCTTTCTCCTTGTCACTGCTCCTCTACTTTACCAAGCATATTGTCCTTCTTCAGGAACTGGTCTTTCCTGATAACATATCCAAAGTATGTGAGACAAAATCTTGGCATCTTTGCCTCTAAGGAGGATAATGGCTGTACTTTTTCCAAATAGGTTTGTGTGTCCTTGTGGAAGTCTGTGATACTTTCAATATTATTCAGTACTATAATTCAAATGTATCAATTCTTCTTCAGTCTTCCTTATTCAATGTCCAATATTCACATGCATAAGAAGTTATTGGTCATACCAGGGTCAGGCATACATTAGTCCCTAACAGTTGTATCAACATATAATTCAAATACCATACAATTAGATGATTTTAGCATATTAAAAAGATTTGTGCAGTCACCACCACAATCAATTTTAGAACAATTTTTCATTCTTATACTCATTATTATTATTAACTCCCCGTCTCCCCTTTCCTGCCATAACCCTAAGAAACTATTAATCCAATTACTGTCTCTGTATATTTATCTATCCTAAGTTTCATATAAAGAGAAATATACAAGCCTCCAAAAAATTTAAAAAACAAAACACAGAAAACCTCAATCCCAAGGAAAACAATAATAATAAAAAAACAAGAATAAATTTAAATTATATCAAAAGAGAGAACGAAGGATTTGATGTTAAATTTTACCTTTCCACTGCCTTCAAGTCAATGTTAACTCATAGGCATCCTATAAGGAAGGGTAGTGAGCCTCTAAGAGACTCACTAAGGCCCCTGTGTGTCTCTGAGCCTGCAAATGTTTACAGAGTGGAAGACCTCATCTATCCCCTGTAGAGCAGGCTGGTGGTTTCAAACTGCTGAGCTTGTGATTAACAGCCCAATGAATAACCCTTACACATTAATAGGGTCATCAGTTTAGGCAATGGTATAGAATTTAAAACACTATTGAGAAAAAGAAATTATATGAGTATAGGCCAGTTATGAACTTCAATGCACGAATTGTTGCCTGGTACAGATTGGGCTGGACACTAGTAACCCAAACAACAGGGGTTGGTGACAGGGCAAATCGTCTAAAATATTCATTCACAGCAGCAGAGCCATATCTACTAGATTAATGCATGTCCTAATGAAGCAAGGAAGGCATTTAAATAATAAGTATATGGTAGTTCCAGGCCACCATTGATTGGGCATCCTCAAGGGAAGAGATTAGACTCAAAAGTTTAACATCTGCCACTTCTATACCCCTGGGCTGGTAGTCATCTCCTTGAGGATGTTGTGCTCCTTGGAAGAACAGAGTCTAAAGTCCCAGTAGTTTACTGCCCACAGATTGGGTCAAAAAGGGCTACATAAGAACTAGGTCAAACGTGTCCAATTAGGAACTTAGTACCACACATATTCTCTCCTTAAGTATCACATAAGTATTATTAAGCATGTTCCCCCATTGAGATGAAGTGTTTGATGATGTTCTCTAACATAAATTGACAATGATGTCTCTAAGGTGAATCAGAGACATATATAAACCTTAGATCCAGAAATGGATCTCAGGCTGGCACTTCATTCTAGCCGCAAGATAATATCAATCCTTCTAACATGGACCTGCTGGATACTAAACTTTATGAAGATATCAATGAAAATATGGGTGCTATAGCAAAGTGTCATGAAGTAACAAGATAGTACTCTGCTATCATAAAGAATAGAGCCTGGAGTCTTAAAAACTTGTTTTCCTACAGTAGCATTCTAAGTGAGGCATCAACTAAATCCAGATGGAAGAAGCACAGCAGCCTGTGTGATCTAAGGATTATAAATAATATAATCCATATCTAAATGAGAGGATCGTCTCAGAGATTAAATTGTGAAACATGGGTTTTCAGAAGACTAAAGATAACAATGGAAGTCCAAAATCCATATACAGGGTCCCCATATGGATTAAGAGTCTGGTGAATTCCCTCTGATCATAGTGAAGGAATGTGTATAGTCCTGTTGTCAGACAGAGGACACTATAAAATTGAGTATGGAAGACATACCTAGATCAAAATGTAATATGTTATCATTTGATATTCCTTTTGACCCTCTTCCAGTTTAAAAAAATAAGTGAAGGGGAAAAACACATGGATTAAATCTCTGAGGAATCTCCTCTGATCATAGACAGGATTGTGAATAGTTTTGCTATCGTCTGAATACAATGGAAAATGGATTCTTACAGATGAAGTTAGGTTAAAATCTAGCACTTTATCATTTGATCTCCCTTATGATTCATTTAAATTTGCTGTAGGTTTTAATATTTTCAGCTGAAGTTTTTCTGTTTTACTTTGTTTTTCTTGCTAGGCTTTTTAGTGTGTTAATTTTTCTGTATATGAAATCCAGAATAGGTTAAATCTATAGAGATAGTAACTAGACTAATGGTTCCTTGGAAGTATGGCAGGTGATGTTGGGGGAAATGCCGAGCTAATAACAAAGACTACATGAATGAAGAAAATGTTCTAAAATTGATTGTGGTGATGGTTGTACAACTAACTAGTTAAGTTTTAACCGAACTATATCTTCATTAATCTATTTTTTCAATGCACTCTGTCTGATAGCAAGGTTATTCACATCTCTTGTTAATGGTTAGAGGGGATTCTCTGGAGGCTTAATCCATGTGGGTACTCTGTAAATGGATGTTGGTTTTCACTATCATCCATAGCCTTCTGCAAATCAGGTGCTCAGGATTTAATTTATAACTCTACAGTTCCCTCCCCCAATTTTGGATTGTATTATTAATAATCATTTATTATTAATAATCATACAGGGTCGTGTACTACTTCCATATGGCTTTAGCTGTGACCTCCCCTAGAGACCGCTTTTTAAAAGATGATCCCTTAAGACCCCAGATGCAGTTATTTCTGCTAGCCATGCTCCATCTGATTTCTTCACAACACTGTGATACAGCACCCATATCTTCAGTAATCTCTTCATGAAGGCAAGTATCAAGCGAATTACTCTTCTTAATGAAATTAGAAAATCATCCATCATATATCCATTAAATGTAAACATTGCCAATGTCCATGTTAGCTTCATCCTAAAAATGCTTTATGTGGGAGTTTATTACTATTGGTATTTCTGTCATAGTCTCTATTCACACTGTTTTCTTTATCATTTACTGGATGTACTCTAGACTCTGTCCTTCCTGATTCTTCAACTATGTTTTCCAAGTGGTTAATAACTTTTCCTTATGAACTTATTTTATGCAACTACCTGTGCTTAATCTGTAAAGGAATTTAAAACAGTGAGCATAAATTGCGCATCCACTATGGATGGCATGAGGATGGTATGACAGCATTACTTGTGAAGATTTTTAAAGCATTAAGATCTTCATTTCAGAGATGAAGAAATGATTCTGGCAAGTTACCTGTCCATATGTTAATTGGTAAATATTTTACATTCATGCAACCAGAAAGTGATAGCATGGGGATCTGATCCTACGCTTGAGGCTGAAACCTATAGATTGTTCTTCTCTATGAGTCCTCTTCTATTCTTTGTGTATGGTGTATAGTCCTATACTGTAAAGTCTCCAGAGCAAGAATCATGGATATTAAATCTTTGTTTTTCCATCCACCAGCACAATACTTAACACCACAAATAAAACTCAAACTCAAACTCATTGCTGTGCTGTTGATCCCAACTAACAGTGCCCCCCACAGGCACGGTAGAACTGCTCCATGGAATTTCCTTCTTTGTGAACAGAAACAGCTTTTCGGGCATTTTCTTCTTTGGGGTCCATGGGTGGATTACAGATGAATTTGAGCTCATACCATTTGTAGGAACCAAAAGTATTTACTGGAATTTACCTGAAGATAAAATCAACTGCTCAAAGAATTTAGTGTCTTGCACAGAACATCTAGTGAGCAATGACAATGTAAAGCAGCCCCTATTAAATGCCAAGAGAAATGCAAATAGCACAGTATGGGGATGCGAAAAGAAATTGAAGTTAATTTTGAGGTACAGAACAGATTACACAGTTGAGGGACATTATTGATATCCCATCTGGATAATCTTAGATTGCTTTCACCAACTCTGAATCTATGGTTTTCACACAATGCTGCCAAAGGGTCCCTCTTTGGGTATTCTGAGTATGGTCTATTGGCTGGAAGTGACTTAACATTGCATAGACTACACATCCCTGGAAGTCCTTTAGCCACTAAATCAGCAGTTCTCAACCTGGGGGTTGAACGACCCTTTCACAGGAGTCACCCGATTCATAACAGTAGCAAAATGACAGTGATGAAGTAGAAACGAAAATAATTTTATGGTTTGGGGGTCACCAGAACATGAGGAACTGTATAAAGGGTCATGCATTAGGAAGGTTGAGAGCCACTGCACTAAGTGAATGATATGCCAGTGTGAGCCCAGACCCTTATTCTGAGGGTCCTCTTTGGTTCAGTTTGGATCTAGGGACTTGGCTTGAAATCAAGCCCTTGCTGAGCTTCTTCCTCTTCTTTATCCTGGTTTCCCAATGTCCTCATTAGAGGTAGAAAGAGTGTCGAGTATAGAAAATGAAAGACTACATTTAGTAAGAAAGAAGCTATGTATTGTGTGTGGGGGTTGCCTAATTTGTAGCAGTAAATAAGGTAAGAGAACATGTTAATGAGATGGAAAGTAAGAACATGAAGCATGCTAAAAGACACAATGAGGTCTTCATTTAGTAGATAAAGGGAAGCCATTGAAGTATTTACCCCTAATGAAATGCAAGTGAGCATGTCTGTTTTATGTTTTGCCTCTCTACTTTTTGTACCGCTGTATTGTGATTATTCTACAAGGCTTGTTCTATGTCTCAATATGATATTTGAACTAGATTCTACAAACATCAAGATATTTTTCTTTCTTGACTCTATCATTTGTGTGTAGTTTTCTCTTATAAAGAAACATTTTCCTTGTTTTATAATGATTTCTATCTTTCTTCTCTTTCTCATACTAAACATGAGCTTCCTCTCAGTAGCATCAATTTCTAATGGCTATAACCTTGAAAGCATCACCACTGGCTCTTCCATAGAAGATATATCAGTTTTTGTAGGGTTATATTGAAAACTGAATATTAACTCTAGATTTGATCACATGTCACCTTCTTGCTCCACTCAGCACGGCTTTTGATAGGAGGGTAAACCAAAATAAACCAACTCATTGTCATCAAGTCAACTCCAACACAGAACTCCAACCCATTAGAACAGACTAGAACTGCTTCTTTGGGGTTTCCTTGGCTATAAATATTTACGGAAGCAGGAAGTGTCAGTTTTTTCACCCGGAGTGGTGGGTTGGTTTGAACCAACGTTCTTGCAGTAGACAGTTCAATGCATAGCCCATTATGTCACCACAGCCCCCTGGAAGAGGCAGGCAAGTTATCAGAAATCATTGTCTCCTTGAACTCTTAATGCCAAGTGGGCTTCTCTTTTGGTGTTTTTCAGTATAGTAAGTTCCTTATCATGGACTACCCAGCTACCTTCTACCATCCACAATCCATGGAGGTGGAGGACAGGGTGGAAATGTGGGTGATACAGAATATTTCACCATTACTTCCTCTATTGTAAAAACAATCTAATGTGGACTCTTCTCCAGCTAAAGCACTGATTAAAAATAAGAGTAAAATAAATCAAATATGACTAGCTTTTAATTATTCTGTACTCTAACAGCAATGGTCTTATTATTTGCAAAGTCTACAAAAATGGTGACTTAATTAAATAATAAATTCTCAGAAAATTGTCATTGAATTACATCTACACGACAGGTTAACTCCATTTTGCAGTGACTAGTTCGGACTATCAGGAACACATTTTACTTAAAACTGTCATCAATATACTATCTTCTACGATAATTCTTTTCCATTGGACAAACTTCTTTACAGTCACATTACTAGTGATAATTTCAAGAAACATGTGGCACATTAAAATAATGTTGCAATTATTTTAATTTAATTCTCTTTCTTCCCTCCCCCCACCAAAATTACTGTGTGGCGCAGTGACTCACATTTGTATGGCTTGTGTAACACAGACTTGTAACTCCCCAAAACAATTGAGTTGATTTTGGCTCAGCACTTTAGTAACTTTAAAGTCAGCAGCTCCTCAGGAGAAAGATGAGGCCAACCACTCTAGTATAGAACTAATCTCAGGAACACACAGGGGCAGTTTAACTTTTTCCTACAGGGTTGCTATGATTTATGAGAGTAGGCCTATGCAAATAAGGTACATTGAACACTTGTAAGGGATTGATTGGTTTTATCATTATAGTAGGCTTTAAAAGACAAAATCCCAGAGGTTGAGCAGGTCCCACATGATCATCAAAAAGAGCTATAAGTGGAGACCTCTTTGGGCCCAAGGTCCCTGTACTGAAAATTGCCTAGCCTCAGGAGACAGAGAAAAGTGTAACACCAGAAATGGCATGTGATGGCACAACCGCCCAGCAGCAGAGAACTGATGACAACAGAAGCATGAGGCCAGATGGAAAGGTGTAAAATAGGTGTGCCAATGTATCAGTGGACAGGCTTGAGGACCTTCAAAAGGAGGTTTGATAGCAGAATGGGGGTGCCTCTGGGCACTAACAGGTTAAGCGTAGTCCAGGAGCAAAAGCCTGCTTGCAGCAGCCAAGAAAAAGCTCTCCTAATAGAATTTGACTTAACCTGCACTGTCCCCCTTACTTCCAAGTTGATCCTTAATACTTCTGCAACAAACTCCATAATCAAGAGTATGGTGTGTGAGTTGTGTGGCCATTGCAATGAATTATTGAATCCAGATAACTCAGCAGAGTATAAAGTGCTGTGGGAGGGTAGATTTGTACCAGAATGGATAAAAATAATGAAAGGTTGGGGAGTGATGGTATGTCTTGATCTCTACATCAAAGGAATCAGCTTTGGGCTGGGTGCTGATCCTGATTCTCATCTATCCCCTAGAAGTTATATCAGGCCCTCGAATGCCACTATTTTACATATTATTACATATTAATATTACATATTATTATTTATGTCAAGAAGCCCTAGGGGTGCTCTCAGGACTGTTAACTGCAAGGTCATAGGATCAAACCCAACAGCCACTTAACGGGAGAAAGATGAGGCTGTCTGCTTCAGTAAATATTCATAGTATCCAAGCCCCTTTATATAGGGTTGCTATGACCCCGAATCAACTTGATGGCAATGAGTTTTTTGGTACAGTATTCCTCATGCTGGAAAAATTAAACACCTATAAAATGTTCATGAGACAAAGATATAATTCTTCATAACAAGACACATAATATATAAATTTGAAATGAGAAGTTTTAGCCTTATAAAAAAAGGTCAACTAAAATATGTTAACAGTAGATTCTAAACATCTGTAATATTGTCTTTTTATATGCTCTTATGCCAAAAATTAGCAGAAAATAGATTTCACCCTTGGCTCGACGATCACTTTCTCCATGGAGCTTTCTCTGGAAGAGCTCATTGAGGTGATCAAAGATTCCATGCACTCACCTACTTTCCCCAGCCTTTCTTACAGTTATGTTGAGGTCATGTGACTAGCTCTGCTCAAAGAATTGCAAAGAGCATTGATAGTTGTCACTTCCAGTCTTAAGTTACTAAGTGCTGGTTAGTGTCTTCCTATCCTCTTTTCCTTAGGCAACTTGAGAACTAAGTGTAACAGATGGTGTAACTACAGGAAGGAGAGTCACCCAGACTATGATCAAATAAATAAAAATTATTTGTAGTAAATCACTGAGTTGTGAAACTCTGCCTGCTTTAGCAATTAGCTTGATTTATTTTAAGCTATACCATTTACCTGATCACCCTACTTATACTAGATCTCCCTATCTTTCTAGATCAAGCTAATCTCCCTTTCCTGCTGCAAATTCTCCATAGCACTTACCATCACCTTAACATACCATGATGGGTGCTGTCAGTGTGACAAGTCAGTGTGATTCACAGTAATCTTACTCATAACAGGACAAAATAGTGTCAGATGTTGAATATTCTTCACAATCATTGCTATGTGTGAGGTCATGGTTATAGCCACTGTGGCAATTCATCTTGTTGAAGCTTCCTCTTTTTCACCAACCCTCTACCACACGATGCCTTCTTCAGGGTCTGATCCCTCATAATAACATATCCAAGGTATGTGAGATAAAGTCTCACCATCCTCTCTTCTAAGGAGTATTCTGGCTATACTTCTCCCAGGATAGATTTGTTCATTCTTTTTCAGTTCAAGCTATAGTCAATATTTTTGGCCAACACTAAAATACAAAGACATCAATTCTTTCATCTTCCTTATTCATCTCCCAGTTTTCACATGCGTATTAGGTGATGGAAACCACTGGGGGTTGAAGGACCCTTTCACAGGGGTTGCCCAATTCACAACAGTAGCAAAATGACAGTGATGAAGTAGCAACAAAACTAATTTTATGGTTGGGGGGTCACCACAACATGAGGAACTGTATGAAAGGGTCATGGCATTACGAAGGTTGAGAACCACTGGACTAGGGCTTGGTTTAGACACATCTTAATCTTGAAAGTGGTATGTTTGCTTTCTTTAATTTAAAAAAGTTCTTTTGCAGTAGATTTGCCCAACACAATAAGTTATTTGATTTCTTGAATAACTGCTTCCAGGGATGTTGACTGTGCACCTAAGTAAAAAACAACAACAAAAACAACAAACCCTTGAACACTTCAATATTGCTCCATTTATCACAATGTTGCTTATTAGTCCAGTTACGAGGATTTTTTTCTTTACATTGTGCTTTAATCCATGCTGAAGACTGTATTCTTTTATTTTCATCAGTAAGTGCTTCCAGTCCTTGTTGCCATCAGCAACTATAACTAATTTATTTATAATAATCCTCAACTATAACAGAAGTTCCATAAAGTGGAGACATACTTTCCCAGTTTATGGCTATAACCCTAGTGACTTAAACTGCACTTAAGATAAAACACACTCCAAAAATTTGCTATTACACAACTTCTCAAGCCTTGGCTATATTTTTCATTCTACTGTTGTGAAAATAAAATGAGAATGTTTGCAGAACTTCTATTCTCGCAAGTAATACATCTTTAATAAAATTTCTAGAGTTCCTTTTTAAGGAAATTTCACCAACCAGCTATAGAATAAGTACTATTATGGATGTTCTCATTATAGAGAAGAAATGTTGACACACACACCACGACAATTTCCATTTTCCCAATAGAAAACAATTGCAAATTTCTAGTTGCAATAATTTCTTAGCCAATTGATCAAGATGAACACACACAAGAACGCATGTAAACGCATTGTGTGTGTGTGTGTGTGTGTGTGTGTGTGTGTGTGTGAGTGTGGAGAGAGAGACAGAAATAGAGAGACGAGAGTAGTAAAGTTCATTTTTCCCCTACATTTCATCTAATGAGTTTAGGATTTCAATTTCCAACAGTATCAAAAGATAAAGAAATGTAAGTGCATGTTAAATGAACATTTATTTTCTCAGGTTGGGATAAAGATATGTGGGGGAGAAAGGGAGAGAAAAGATACTGTGGTGGGCACTGCTTCCACAGCAGCCCATATACTCTTAGAGTTACCCTGTTCACTCGGTAGATCAAATGCAAGCAGCATTTTGCCACTTTTCTAGCAGATGTCACTGCCGATCAAAAGAGTTTTCCTGAAGCGTGACTCAACCTAAAAAGAAAATCAAAGTATTTCAGCATTATCTACAGTGGCAATGGCAACTAAAAGCTGTTGCTTACTGTGAAAATAATCTCTGAGAAGATCTTGCCACTCCAGAAAGTTTCTTCCAGAATAAAGACTAATATCAATAACATGTTTTACCCTCAAAGAGTTCTTGATCATGAGTGGGAAATGCCAACAAAATAAAATAAAATTATGAAGCACCCTGGTATTCTGTGAGCTTCGGAACAAGCCATCACAAAAATATACTTTCCAAATTTACTCAAAGAAAAACAACTACACTGATATATAAATATATTTTATTTTTGACATTTTACATATTTTACAAATTTGAAGAGAGAAAATTCTCCAGAGAACAAAAATAAACCCAACATCTATGAGTCACACATTTTGTTGTGTGCAGTGTCTTAAATTTCGCATGGGTATTTATGATTTTGTTCAGGAAAAAATAAGTTACTATATTCTTCACTTTCATTTAGCCACAAAGGAGGTGGGAACACGAATTATTGAGAAGAAATGGAAAGTGAAAATGTGATGAAAAGATTGTTTGGAGGTCTGTCTGGATAGGACAGGCTGGATGAACAATCTGGAGGAGAAAACAATGGGACTGACAGTTCCGGGGGGACATGGGAGAGAGGGGCATGGGGGGAAGGGAAGAGGTGTTAACAAACCCAGGGACAAGGGAACAACAAGCGATCCAAATTGATGGGGAGGTGGGTGTGAGAGACCTGGTAGGGCATGACCAAGGGGAATGTAACAAAGAGGAAGTGCTGAAATCCTGGTGGGGACT
>NW_022111336.1:6020425-6043206 GCF_000313985.2 Echinops telfairi
GATAAGAGTTGTATGAGTCCCTAATAAAATGATTTTTTAAAAAAGAAAATATTGTTTGGTAGACTTTCAGATAACCTATATGGTTAGACAGAAAGAAATCTTAAACTGATAAGTAATCACTTGCCTAAAAGATGCCCACAGATAAGAGTTATAGAGGAAAGTATCAGAAACTTACATATGTAAGTTATTCTTGCTATTGTTAGTTGCCCTCCACAGAGTTTTCTTAGTTATAATCTTTATAGAGAAGGACATCATGCTTGGTAAAGGAGAGGGAGAGCAAAAAGAGGAAGGCCCTGGACAAAATGTTGCCAAAAGATTTCCCAATCTTTCCATTCTCTTTTTACTGATCTTGGCCAGGTCTTTTGAAGTGGATAGATGTTAATTTGTTGTAGTTGTTGTTAGGTGTCATTGAGTAGGATCTCACTCACAGTGACCCTAGATACAAGTGAATGTCTTGTGTCCTGATCCTAAACCTCACAATCCTTTTGTTTGGGTCCATTGTTGAAACCACATATCAATCCATCTTATCCAGGGGCTTCCTCCTTTTAATAATTCTCTACTTTATCAAGCATGATGCCCTTTTCCAAGGATTGTTCTCTTCTGATAACATATCCAAAGAACATGAGGCAAAGTCTCCCCATCCTTACTTCTACTTTTGCTTCTACTTCCTGTTAAACAAATTTTTTTTGTTCTTCTGCAAAGTTTTAGGCAAAACAAATTGTTTAGTTTGTCTTCTGTTTTATGCATCTTTAGTTATGTTTGATAGTATATTTATTCCATGTAACGGGGCTTCTTTGTTCCTATTTTTCATTGATGATCTTTATAGTTTTAGATTCTACATTGAGATATTTGATCCATCCTAAGATTTTTTTTGCATACAGTGAGAAATATGAACTGTGCTTCATTTTTCTGAAAAATTATCAATGCAAAGGAAGAGTCTGGAAGGTGCACAAGAGGTAAAGACAACAAAATAAATACTATTCCATACATAATATGGAATAGTACCATTCATAATTTATGAATGGAAACATAGATAAACACACAAACTGAACTGGAGTAGAAATATGAGTGAGATATATCCAGGAACATAGAAAGGTTTGACAGAGGATATTTCTACATATGTATTTATATGTGCTGCAAATCTGTCCAAGAATATAGTAGAGCATACTGGGGACAAAATTATGGAAACTACTTAGACATAATCAGACACCTTAGGGAACATGTTATTGGCCCTTGGGGATCAGTGCCAATAGTCTTAAGGGCATTGAGGTCAAGGTCAATTAGCACAGCATCATCCACGATGACAATACCTAAATTGGTGAGTAGCAACTGGGACCTGAAAAGCTGTGAATAGCCAACTGAGGTGTAACTATTGGTCTTTCCTCATCTGAAACAAAGAAAGGTGAAATGGAAATGATGAATGGACCACAAGAACCTCCAGCATCCATGACCAAAAGAGCCCACTCTACTGATTGTGCTTGGCTATCACTGCTCACTGCTCTGAAAGGGATCTTCATAGGAGGTCCTGAATAGATTGTGAGGAAAATGTGGAACAAAATTCACAACCATAAAATTACTAGACTTATTTAACCTCTCATAGAGATGGGTGAAATCCCTGAGATTGTGGCCCTCGGCTGCCTTTCAAGCCTGGAATTGAACTTAATCCGTGACTCAACTTTCAGTGAAACAATATACAGACATATAAGATGAACAATAACACCAGGACATACACACTCCTTCGGATAATCAATGATATGACACCCAAAGGGCTGCATTTTCCTGGGATGAATCTCAGAAGGCAGGAAGGAATAGGAAAGAAGGAGGTAAGGTAATTAGGAACAGAAGGAAGTTGTAAGTGAAGTTACAACTTCACAGATAAACTTTTAGTTCTCATAAGAAAAAGAGGTAGAAATCAAATATTGTAAATAAATATATGTAACACCTTAAAATTGTGTGTGTGCTTTTAAAAATACAACACACAAAGTCAGCGTTTTGACTACAAAAGGATGCAGATTTTTAGTTGTGCCCTCTGTGCTCTGATGGCAAAGCTGTTATTTGTTGCATGCACTGAGGATGCCCAAGAGCTTTCTGCTTTCATTTGGAGCATAGGCATAAAAATTTAAACAGATTACTTTTAAATACATTTTCCTTCTTGTCAACTGATTCATTATATCATCGCATTCACTCCAACTCCATTTATCAGCTATTTCTTACAAACTCAGTGGACCACAGGCTTTTATGCATTATGGTAAATAAGTTAGGTTGACTAGAGAAACAAATTCATAGACACTCATGTGCATAAAGAAAGATTTTTATATAGAAAAATGATTGTATATTGAGAAAGCCTCCAAGCCCAGTCCAGATCAAGTCCATAAGTCTGATATTAGTCCATATATCCAATACCAGACTCACGTGACACATGCAATGACGCCAAATGCAGTAAGATCACAGGCAAGTGGGTGGAAAGTCTTGTGGATCCAGTGGTGGTGGAAGCATCTCAGTGCTGGCAAGGGTCTACACGTGGTTTCTCCAGCCCTAGGGCGCTGGCTTCATCAGTGTAGCTCCATGTTGCTTGTCAACAGGAATGTCTCACAGGGAGTCAAGCAGAGAGTGTATCTAGCCTCCACATGAGGTCATCACGGTGTGACCTGATTGACAGCCTAAACCCCATCCCTTCACTCTTAATAGTCTGACGTTGACACTAGATTATGTAACTATCAAAGTAGCCTACTCTAATTCATGAAATATTAATAAATGATTTAAAAATTTTGGTGTTCTGAGGTACAGGAGTAAGAAGAGGAGATGAGACCTCAAGGGCCACTGTCTTTTGTGACATATTGTGGTTGATGTAATGACAAAGTGGTAAAACCCAGATGGGTCTGTGGGTTATTTTTCAAGGTCAGTGGTTCAACGCCATCTATCACTCTGAAGAAAAAATATGAAGTTTCTTGCTCCCATAAGGATTTACCTCCTCAGAAACTTGCTAAGAGTCAGAATCAACTTAATGGCAATGGCAATGTAATTGAGTTTAATGACAAGGTAACCATTTATTTTATTTTTTTATTTTGCTATTTTGAATGACTTGCTTTTGAGTTAGGCTCCCTTTGAAATTCTAACGGTTAAAAAATATTATCCAGAGGGAAAGTTCTGGTATTCTATGATTTGTACCAGGAGCATCAATCTTTGATGCACCATCAATGTATTATATAGTCATAACATAGCTTAATTAATTCACACAGTAAAGATGGAGGGGAGATTATAGACAAAAAGTGAGAGGCGAAGAACAAAAAAAGAGAAGAAGAAAAAAATCAACCAGGAGGATGCTAGTAAGCTTTTTCACTAAATAAGGCTCTTTCATCAAAGGAATCAGATCTGACTCCACAATACTTTGCCACTTCAAAAATATAATGAAGCATTTTTGTGCTAAAATATGGGTAGGATTTCATTGACTACTAGTAATACAATGTAGCACTACAATTTCTTAATTGGTAAATCATACAATTGAAACCAATCTCAAATTATTCTTTTGAGGGTGGAATGAGATAATATATGTTAAGGCCCTGTGCAATGCTTGACTCATCACAGGAGAACAAAAATTTGGAGCTCATTTTATTATCCACAAGTTTTATCTGTATTTTCCTCTTGTCTAGAATGGCACTAAATCTTTACATAAGTAGAAGTTTGCTTAATAAAAAGGAACAGCCTACACAGGTTGTATCTTTTGAGTTCATGTACCATAAAATGTATAGAAACCACAATGTAATATCTTATAAAATATGACCATTTATGATCTTGAATATCTATGGAAAGCCTGGTGGTTTGAATTTGAAAACTAAACTTTAGGTTGGCAGTCCAAACCCATACCGCAGTGTCACAAAGGAAAAGCCTGATGATGTGCTTCTACGAAGATTACAGCCCCCCCCCCAAAAAAAAAATCCTTGGAGGACAGAACGACTCTGAAACACTTGGGGTGGCCATGAGAAATGATCAACGGATGACATCTAGGTTGTTGTTTTCACTAAGTGTTAGTCTCTGTAATCAGAACTTTATATATCATTTTCTTTAGTCATCACAGTTATGTCATCTATAAAACAGCAAATAAATCACTATTGCTGTTTTACAGAGACAGCTTCTGAATTGCAGAGAACTTTAGTATCATGTGTCAGTTCGGAATTATTACATAGCAATTATGTTCTGTGGAACTTTAAACCTAATGCTTTGTTTGCTTCTGCTTAGGTTACAAAAGTTGATTAAGTAAACAATGGAGCATTCCGTGACTCTGCATTATCTCTGGGTTAATGTCAGGGCTTTCTGGTATCCACAATCCATATTATTATGTATAATATAAAACGCATTCTACTGTGTTGAGAATGGGATATGGCAGCAATGTTGAAACATGACTTCCATTTTGGTAAGTTCCAGATCAGCTCTTTATAACATGCTAGATACTTCCAAGAAGAATAAAAGAACATCTATTTAATAAACACCTTAGTTATTAATTCATTTATCCACTACACGGAGCTTTTGTTACCTCAGCAAAATCCAGTCAAATACAAAATCAAAGAAAGGAAATTGAGCATTGGACTTGCATGAAATAGTTGTTGGACCTTCATGAAATGTCCAATAGTGGTCATTGAATCAGCCCCAAGTCATACCAACCTTATAAATTTATAACAGAATGAAATAATGCCATCATCCTGATCATCGGTATGCTCAAACCTTTTACTTTGTCTATTATATCAGTCCATCTCACTGGATACTAAAACATTCCGTCCTTCTCGAGTGATAAGCATTAGATAATACATGTATTAAAAACAGGCATACATTAATTTCCATTTTCTTGGACGTACCTGTAAATGGTGTGTTCCACTGTAACTAAAAATGTCTGACATGGAAATCACTAGCGATTGTGTCCATTTTCTCCAGTTTCCCTCCTTCCTAGACCAGAGTCTATACAAGCTTCCCAGTCAATTGAAGTGAGTGAGACTGCATGATTTGTTTTCACCAATAAAGTGTGAGTGGCATTTAAGTGTGTCCCTCTGTATCTTGCCTTCCTCTCAAAGGTACTCATGAAAGTAAATGTCATGAAAGTGAATGTCCACCTCCAGGTGCATAACTTAGGTTTCCCAGGGGGAGCAACTATAGAGAGTTGCCTAGAGCCACACAGATTTGGTGTAACAAAGGTCGCCCCAAAATTCTATAAGGCACCTTATTATTATTATAAGTGTAGCTTCCACTTAACTGACTGATGTTTTTGACCTAGTAAAAGACCACATCAGCATTGTAAGATTCATACGTAGCAAGGAAAATGTTCTCAGGAAAATATTTAGCCACAATCAAATTTGGTGTGTTTGATCATTTGTCTCAATGTATTTATTTACTGATTACAGTTTTTCCACAAGTAAGTTTCTAAATTATGCTTACACTATTGGTACTATTTTAAGTATTGTATCTAGTAATATTGTAACTATGGAAATTATGGGGTTTACCCTATCTTCTGTATCTTTAAATTAGTTAATATGATAAATTTGTTAACTAGCCATTTACATATAAACATCACTTTAATTGACCAAAAGAAAAACACAAACTGCAGTAAAATAAAACCAAATATAGTGCAATATTGGATTCTGCATAATGACAATCTTACATAATTACAGTGAATCTTTTCATCCCAAACAACTTACTGCCTCTTCCAATTATAAGCATCACTACTTGTGGTAGTTATATAATCATTTGTCAATTTGAGGATTAAGAATGTAGGGGTGGAGTCTAGCTTCTCAATCAGATCATAGCCAATAAGGCCTCTGTGTGAACATGACCTTCTCATGTGAATTTGGGGAAATCCAGTACTTCCTCCATGGAGGCAGGAGACACTTCTCTCTCTACCACTCCCTGGGAGCCATTGCAGCTGACAAGACACATGGAACTACTTTATTGCCCTGAGCTGGAGAAATCACATGGACCTACCCTGTTACAACCAGACCTCTGAAGCCGGAGAAGCCACATAGAGACCCCTGCCAGCACTGAGATGTTTCCATTGTCACTGGATCCAAAGACTTTCTACCCACTGGCCTGTGATCATCCTGCATTTGGCACCATTGCATGTGCTTTGTGGGTCTGAAGAGGACTTTATAGATTGGTATTGGACATATAGGCTAATATCGGACTTATGGACTTGATCTGGACTGGGCTGGAATGTTTTCTCAATGTTCAATTCCTCTTGTATATAAATCTTGTTTGTTTCTCTAGTCTACCCAGACTAAGACACTACTCAATACACTGAACTCCCTAAATGATCTCTTTGAATCAACACTTGAAGTATAAATAACTTCAAAACCTGAATCATTCATCTACTGAGAAGGAAGAAAACATACCCACATTAGAATACAACTAGTGCATATTAGGTAACCCTGTAATGTGTTACTGGTGATTCTTTACCTAACATGAATGATGTTATGAACTCTCTTAATACATTCTCCCAAAAATCATTTGTTGTAGAAAGTAATCATTGACTTGCTTCAGCACCGTCTCATAAGAATTAACTCCATTACAATGGTCCTATCATGTACACTAAAGGAAACAACCCATTTCTTACTACGTAGTTGATTTCACTGCCTAAGAAAACTTCAATCAAATAATTATTTCAGCCTTCAAAAATCCTTCATGAGAACATTACCAAATTAAAGTATTCCATTTCAAATGTCAAAATATTTTTTAACATGCAACATTTGGTTAGGGGAATTTTCTTTTTTCCTACATTAGCAACTTGCCACCAATTTTGAAGTTTAAGTTAATTAAGAGTGCATGCACTCTCTCATTAGTAATACCACTGAACAAAACTGGGAAATTTGACCACATCTTTCTTAAATGTTACATGATATTCATTGAGTGGGTGTAATTGGTAGTGAAAGATAATAATAATAATTTTTGAACCATTCTTATATTCATTCCTTTTGGTGAGCAATTTGTTTGGTGAATGGATGAGGTTAAGTATGTCATAAACTGTTATGAATCCCTATCAAAAGCTCATTTTTTTGCTACATGGCTGATTCCTTAAAAAATTAAGAGAGTATAGCTACTAGTGATTACTGTAGAATCAGAGAATTATTTCCCCATTTTTATTCCTAGAAAATGGGCTCTTAATATGGTCCAGGATTCCTTGGGATGCTACTCTTCATTCCCCCAAATCTGGTCTATTTTCTAAATGAGGAGCACTTAGTTACCATGGCAACAATCTTTATATGAATAGGTCTATAGAGGACCTAGCTAAGTCTAAAATTTGCTAATAAGCATAGAATGAATAACAAAAGAAATATGCAGGCACTCAAACTTAAGAAATAAAAATACATATTTAAAACATACTGCAAAAAGTCATACAAATGCAGTATAAAATTGAAGAGCAAATCAACACCAAGAATTCAATTGAACATTAATTCTAACTAAGTCAGAGTCTTGTTAGTTTTGCTTGCTATTTTCAATAATAAAAACAAGGAAATACACCTGAAGGACAAATGGAGGATAGATTTAAAATCATGGAATTTGATATCCATGTTTATATCACAGTTAAATCAATAAATGCATTAAAAGAAATTAAGGCTGTATTTTATTTTTTAAAATACCTCTATCTTTACTCTACAGGGGATTGATTTTTTTTTCATGGTAAAACTAAAAGACCAGATTTTGAAAAATATTTTTAAAAGAAATACACAACAAGATCTGTTTCAAGGTATTAACCTATAAATTGATATGTCAGACTTTCTGACTGTTACTTATATGATGATGTGGTAGTTACATAATCTGGTGTCAATTTGAGAGGATTATGAGTGAAGATTTGGAGTCTGGCACGTCAATCAAGATATAATCAATGAGGCCTCTGTATGGGCATGGCCTTCTCTTGAGAATTCTGGGAATTCCTGGATTTCCTTCCTGGAGGCAAGAGTCTCTCTCTCTCTCTCTCTCTCTCTCACACACACACACACACACACACACACCCACACACCCACACTCTGGAAGACACTCTACGACAAGGCACATGGAGCTATGCTAGAGCCCTGAGCTGGAAAAGCCATGTGGAGACCCCTTCCAGCACTGAGATGCTTATACTGCCACTGGATCCAAAGACTTGCTACCCACTGGCCTGTGAATGTATTGCATTCGGTATCATTACATGTGTTTCATGAGTCTGAAGAGGACTTTATAGACTGGTTTCAGACATAAGGGCCAATCTCATCCTTATGAACTTGGACTGAACTGGGTTGGGATGCTTTCTTAATGTGCAATTACCCTTTATATAAGCCTTTTTCTTACTCATATATGAGTCTCTCTGGATTTGTTTCTCTAGTCTACCCAGACTAATACAGATGGACATCAGGACCCACCATGTTTCCTATTCAAGGTAGGATTTTTAGCCTAGCTTTCATTTATCATCCACTTTATAAAACACCTCTATTTCAAAGAGACATACTTTTCAAGGTGATGACCTTCCTGGGCCAGTCCATCCATATTCAATTACCGAACGAAGCAGATGTGTAAGTACTGGCCATTTAGGCCCAACATGAGTGCTCTTGGCTCTCCACAGATTCTTATGGTGACAGCTGAAACTCAGAATAAAAAGAAACTAGACTTCTGCTTTCTCAACTCCCTTTCCACAGGGAGTGATGGCTCAAAACACCCCTTAATAACTATCTTGGACACTGAACTCTGCCTCACAGCTGGCTATTCAAAAATAAAAGGGAATTAAAGAAGTACAATATGGCAACTATAGAAGTGACTCTGATCATCAATGATTGTTCAAAAGGCAAAAAATCTGTTAGCCCTTTAGCACCTACAGTAGCTCAGGTGTTGTAGTAGTTACGTTTTGGGCTGCTAACTGCAAGGTCTGCAGTTCAAAACCCAGGAGAAAGATGTGGCTTTCTACTCCTATAAAGAGTTAGTCTCCATATACTAGAAAACATACCAAAAGAAAAACAACCAACAATAATAACAAAATAAACCAGAGGGGGGGAAAACCCAATTGAGAAAAAAAAAAAGGGAAAATATACTAGAGCAAATTTTAAATGGGTCAAAAGGGATATCAAATGATCAGATATCACATTTTAATCTAATTATATCTGCCATGATCACGTTTAAGATGTTCTCTCTGAAAGTAAGGCTATACACAGCCCCAACTATGGTCAAGGGGATTCATCAGAGGTTTAATCTGTGTAGGAACACTTCAAAATTTAGTTAGATATAAGAGATGTAAATTAATTGTTAACCAGTAGCCATGAACAACCAGGCCTCCTGTCAGGTCCCTAGAAGCTTTAACAATCCCAGTTGTATTTGGAAGCAGTATTTACTCTTGCTGCTTACAGAATTCATAGATAGCATGTCTCTCGTGGCTTGAGTTTAAGAAGAAATGGCTACAAAATAGCTTGCACAGTGATGTACTTCTCAGGCTACCGCTTCATGAACTATCATAATAATAGTAGTGATAAAAATGTGACCTTAACCTTCCATCTAATACAGAAATATTAAATAGCAAACATTGTGATAAAGAGAATGCTTCTGACCCCAGTCAGTCCACAGATGGCTTTTGTAGGAAGATGTATATTGATTAACAGTTTAATAAGGAAAACAACACATGGTAGTGCCCAATGATAAGTTTTATCTATAATGTGTTAGACACCACCACCCAACAAAACCACACAAAATCAGGACTGTGGGATCCTTGCCTGACATAAAGTCAGATACAGATGGAAAATACAGTGGCAACCTGATACACGTGAACATTTAATTATTAATTTAATAATTAGCTATTGAGGAATACTTCATATGTAACATTAGTGAGGAAGAAATGTTCTGTAAGCAAGATGTAACCACTCCCAAAACAATGACAGCAAGGTCAAAGCCTGTACCAGAATATCTGTTGGCATTTGCATTCATGCAAATACGCTGTGAATTGTATATATGGAGTCCATTGCTTGCCAGCATGAGATGATAACAAAGCATCATCTATGAGGGGCGTTCTAAGTCCACTGGTCAAGAGTTTCAATATCAACCTAAATATGACCACTGGAAATCTACAAGAAAAAATACAGTATTCTTGTCTTCAGTTTTGGAATGGATTCAAAATCTAGTCCGTATTCTCCACAATGAATGCAGTTAAGTATAGCTCTACATGATGCCCAAAATGCCACTCAGAAATCTACCAATGATTGGTTTCAAGAAAATTCTTGAAAGTGTAATGTCAAGGAAAAGGTTTAAGGCAAAAATGCCTTTTTGGTCAACATATTCAAACTTTGGATAGATCCAGGCTTTCACGTTTGAAAGTGGCAGATTTCGATTGGTGGGCGAAAGTCAGCTGTATGAAAACAACATGATGAATTCTAGTGTCATGATTGGTACCGTTATAAGACATGGTCCTCATTGTCCTAATTGCTTATGTCATTGGTAAGAACAGAAGTCATGGTTGGCCTCAAACAGCTTAGTATTTGCAATGAGTCAATACCAATGTACATCATCCACACTTGCAAAAGGTCTGTATTCATTTTCCCTGAACTTGAATTGGTTTTGAAACTGGGGCATACTTTCCTGTCAATACCAAAAAACCAACTGCTTTATTAAATGTGAAGTTCATCCTGTAACATTTACTGTGCACAAGAGAGTAAATCTAGAGATGATAGTGTTAGTTTTGCTAACTGGTTAAATATTAATATTTACCAAAGTAGAACTCTTTGAGGTAGCAGTAAGAACGCTTTTCTAAATAGGCACTGATTCCACTATCACTTGACTTTTTGAAAGATCCGGTGTCTTCATTATTTCTTCAGATTTAAGCCTTACCAAGTAAAATATTTAATCTTAGCACTTATCAGAGATAAAGGTTATGAGGTTGTACTGACATATTCAAGAGTTTCCAAATTGCAGAAGAAAAATAAAAAACAAGACTGCAAATGATGACAATGTGAACTACTTAGATTAAGCCTCAAAAATCTGAATAGACCTGGTTCCCACACAAAACGAACCATGCAACAGCCCAGCACTACGGAAGTCACCGGACTTGTCCTTGGTTTTCCAGTTTTGATGTTCTGCTCTGTAAGATATGGCACTTTAATTTTTTTTAAATGGGCCTTATTTTCATTATTTTAGAACGTGATTCACAGTTTCCTGTTCAAAGTTGGTGGTGATACTATTTCAGCATTTGCGTATATCACTTTTATGCTACTGATTTATTCCTGTAAAGTGTGATTGGTTGGTTATGCACTTCTGAAATAAGTTCATAAACAATGCTTTGCCTGTAGCTATGCTAATGAAAAATTTCTTTATTCTTTTGTCAGGAAACAGCAACAAATATCAGTGACCATTTATTTATGGGTCAAGCAGTATGCCATGAGATTTGCATCTATTTTCAAATAGATGGGTTGTTTCCTTGTACTGTAAATATACTTCTGGTCATTTTACAGATAAAGAAAAAGTCACTTTCACATGGTTACAGAGCCAGTGAGTAAAATAACCAAGGTTTGAACCTTGATCTCAGTGTTCAACATCTATGCTCCTGGGGGTGGCACAAAGCCTCTTTCAGCATTGAGAAATAAATTGAAAAAAAGGTATTTCTATTATTTCAAAATGCATGCCTATGTGTTCCTAGGTTAATGACGTTTCTATTCTATTGACCTGCTACAGGATCTAACCCTCCCCCCACCCAGAATATAGAAAGCTCCTGTAAATATAAAGTCCATGATAGACACTTCCTGCTGTTGGACCACATTATCTACTACTCGCCCTCTGCAGTTTTCCATTCAGCCACAAGCCTCAGACCTAATAGTGACTGTCTGCTCTGCTTCATAGACATTTCCTAGCTATTCCAGGGTTATTCGGCCTGAGTGCCAGAATTCTCCTTACAGGCAAGGATGGCAAGGCTTTGTCTCATGTACTTTGGACGCATTTTCAGGAGAGACCAGTTCCTGGAGAAGGACATCATGCTTGGTAAAGTGATAGGAGGGTTGAAAAGAGGAAGGCCCTCCATGAGATGGACTGACACGGTGACTGCAACAATGAGCTCAAACATGACAATTGTGAGCATGGCTCGGAAGCAGTGGGTGTTTCATTCTGTGATACATAGGGTAGCTTCTAGTGAGAGCCAGCTCAGTGGCACTGAACAACTACAACAAATGCCCTGCTTATTGAACTCTGGGGCCCAGTTGATTTCCCCTCTATGAAAAATGTCCACACTCACTGCCATCAAATCAATTCTAACACATGATAACCCTTGAGGACGTATTAGAATTTCCCCTTGGAGTTTCAGAAAAAACAGCAGGTGAATTCGAACTGATGACCTGTGTAGTTAGGAGATCAAGGCATAACCAAATATTGTGTCTTTATTGGAAGTAGGGGGGTGTTGTGAAAACAAAGCCAAGGGGCTTCTTCAGCATGGACATCCTCAAAAGGCTTTTTATTTTGGAAGGGGTGTGTGTTGCTCTACAAGTTATGAGAAGGTATGCCTCCTTTGGGAAAATAATAATAATAATAACTAAATCTATTAAAATCTCCTTTTAAAAATCTATTTTTTCTGATAGTATAGACTGAAACCTATGCTATTAAGATTCTGCACTAGAACAAGATGTAGGCACTGTCAATAAATATTACTACTAGTGCTACTGCTACTTGTAAAAAACCGGTTATATCTGGTTGATTCTAGCACGTGACCCCATGTGTTTCAGTGTAAAAATATGTTCCATAGGGCTCTTTTGGCTGTGACCTCACAGAATCAGATGTGGGCCTTTCTTCTGCATTGCCTCTGGGTGGGTACAAACCATGCACTTCTTGGTTAGTAGCACAGCATTTAACCATTGAACTACCCACAGACTCCATAATACAGGTACTTTTTGCCGATGTCTGCCTGCCTGTACATCTACCAATCCATCTGTCATTGATTTTTCTAGTTCCTTCTGTTACTCATTCAGTGGTAGGGATAATGGTAATAGAGTTGAGAATGCAGAGTAGAATTTGTGGCAATAATGGGCTGTGTCATTGAAGAATGAATTGTTCTAAGTAGAAAACTTACTACAAGCCAATTGAGTTCTTTATCTCTCAAGTTGATTACAAATCTTACTAGAATCAAGCCAATTGAGTTGGTTATCTCTCAAACAGAAAAAGAAAAAAAAGGAAAGAAAGAAAAGAAAATGGTCTCACTTGCATGAGGGGATGAATTTGTTTCACGTTAAAGACCTTATGGAAAATAGAACCTGGGAACATATATCAAGGTATGGAAAAGTACAACTTTACACGAGATAATTTCTATTTTATAATACTTATAGACCCATAGAAGAAGAAGTAAAAAACTGGAATATATGATATTTAACTTCAAGGCCAAGATTAGCAATTGTTCTCTTAAGTTGTATTGAAAATTCAGGTCCTTGTAATGGGGGACAGACAATAGAAAATTGGTTGAAAAGAGATGTCAGACAGTGTAAAACATGAAAAAAATTAACAATTTATAAATTATCAAGGGTTTATGAGGAGGGGTGGGGAGGGAGGGGAAAAATGAGGAGCTGATATCAAGGGTTCAAGTAGAAAGCAAATGTTTTGAGAATGATGATGGCAACAAATGTACAAATGTGCTTGACACAATGGTTATGTGTATGGATTGTGATAAGAGCTGTATGAGCCCCCAATATATGATTAAAAAAAGGAAAATACATTGAAATTTGACAACAGATTTTATGCAAGATATAATTATACATATATCAGTATATATAAGGGTGTATATATGTAGTAGTATTACATAAAGACATACACACATATTGTGTGACATACACACATATTGTGTGACACTGTGGTTTAGGTGCTGGCTTAGCTGCTAACTTCAAGGTCAGAGGTTCACATCTAAGAGTTGGGAGAAACATGAGGCTCCTTTAAAGATTTACCATTTTGGAAACCCTATAGAAAGTAACTGTGAGTTAGAATCACTAAATCACAGTGGGTGGGTAAATACTGAAACAGAGGCTTCAAAATGCTTGTGAAAAATTGAATTAATAGATAATATAATATTTTCACAAACATTTTGCAGTTCCCTCTACCCCGTATACTGTATCTTATATATTGGGGCTCTTTGCAAGCTAAGATAGTGAGACTTTGTCTCAAATTCTTTGGGCATGTTGTCAGAAGAGACCAGGCCTTTATAAAAGGACATCATGCTTGATACAGTGGAAGGGCAGTGCAAAAGGTGAAAACCATCAAGATGATGATGGATTGACAAAGTGGCTGCAAGAATGGGCTCAAACATAACCATGATTATGAGGGTGGTATAAGGCCGTGCAGTGATTCATTCTCTTGTCCAAAGCATTGCTACTAGTTGGAGCCAACTCGATGGCAAATAATTACAACATTTTGGACTCAGAACCAAGTAGAATTAGTGTAGTGGTCCTTGCCACCTTTTTTAGAAAATCTTTTTTAATCAGATACAGATATGAAGGAAAATACACATATGAATATATGAGGGTTAGTGCCTTACAGTCTCACAAAGAAGGCCCGGCATGAAATAGAAAGAGGAAGTGGTTACTATGACTTGTACAATGGCTCCCTCCACGTGATAAAACTAGAATATTTTAAATTAAATACTTGTTGTTAGCTGCTGTCTAATCAATTCCTTCTCCTTGTGAACCCTCCTGTTACAGAGCAAAACTGCTTCATAGGATTTTCCTGGCTATCATCTTAACAAAAGTTGATTACTATAGTAGGCCTATCTTTTGCCACACTGCTAGGTAGGCTCGAACTACTAAACTTTCAAGTCAAGTGTGAATCCTGGAAACCATTAAGAGACATTTCAAATCATATCAAGTTGATTTTGACTCATGGTGGCCCTATAGGGCAGAGCCAAACTGTCCGTAAGATTTCCAGCATTTTAATCTTTATGGGAGTACACCACCAAATCTTTTCTCCTGAAGACCAGCTGATGGGTTCAAACCACTGACTTTTCAGGTAGCTGCTCTCATACAGATTTAGAATCTCAGAACCCCCTATAGAGTGTCTGAATCCGAATCAACTCTATAGCAGTGAATTGTTAAAAAAAAGTCATTAGACATCATTCTGTGATTATTTACAAACATTATAAAACAGAATTTCTCAACCAATAAACTGATAGAAAGCAATCATTCAAAAATGAGTTGAAAATATTCCTTTATACAGTCACCTGAGAATTTAATGAATGTCTTTTCCAGAATCAAAGAAGTCAGTACATGATAGGAGAAATAGGAGAAATCACATAAAATAAGGTCGAGAAATGAATGAAAAAATATAAAGAAAAGCAAAACAAAACATGAGCGAGAAAGAAATAGGATGGCATGGTGTTGAGTTATTGTCATATATATTTAAGTTACAGTTTTATCCCTTTGACTCTTTAATGGAGGACAAAATTATTCCAGGTCCTGCTGTACTTTTCATCAATCTAAAATCGCTATGGTGCTCACAAATCAATTCTGATGATACCAATGTTTTGTGACACTTTAATTTAATTGAATAACCATAATTAAATTTTCCAAGTCATTAAATCACCTTTTATAGAGTATATTACTTTTATTTCAATTATTAATTCAACTTAATGAAGATTTCAAGCTGTCTTTCCTGTATCTTTCCCTAAGCTATCATATGTGCTTCCTTATACCCCACCAGTTCTCCTTAATTTTCCAAAGAGCAATGGGTTCAGGACTCAGTACAATAAACAAGTGTGTGGAGTTCAGTAAGTCTTGAAACCTGTCCATGAAGAGCAAGCAGACAAATGGGAAGTACCTTAGAAAACAGATGAGTAGAGTGTGTGAAATTTACCAAAAATTCAAAGATTATAAGTAAGTGTCTATGAGACTATGCATTTTGATTGATACTGAAACTGTTCGTTTTATTATATTTCTATTATTTAGGATTTAATACATATGTCATATAATTTCAAATTTCAATCACGCCAAGCAGAATTATAGAATTGCTACCACAGTCAGTTTCCAAATAATTTATTTCTACATGGACTTCATGACACCGTTTCTCTTTTACCTCACCCCAACACCACCATGGTACTAACCTCCCCGCAAACTCCTTATTCTACTTGTTGTCCCTATAGGTTCATCAATTCTGGGTTTCATATACCGGAAAGCATATAACACTGCTTCAAGAAGGTGACCTCCATTGACATAACACCTCTAAGCTACATTTTAATATGTACAAATAAAACAATACAAGCCAAAATACAGAAAATTATGGAAACCCGATTAGGTCCGGTCTGCATCATAAGGGGGATCTACTGACATAGTTTTAACTATCAGGTCAGATTTATGCTTTTATTCTTCTACACAGCTCCCTCCCACGCACTCTGTTTAGTGACCACTTTTCTCCCATCCCTCAATTTTAAATAGGGGGAGTTCTATGGAGGTTTATTTCCTACATAGTTGCACTAATGGATCTTGGGCTCCCACTTTCATCCATCACTTTCTGCAGACCAAATTCTCACAATTTAGGCTCTGATCCTGATCCTTCCTTAGACTTCAGATTATATGAATTTCGATCCTTCAGTGACTGATGATGGTGCGTTTTTTCCATGTGGACTTGGTTGATATCTCCCTTAGATGGCTGTTTGTTTGGAGACAAGCCTTTAAATGCCAGACACTATTTTGTCTGATAGTCGGGCACCATCTAAATTCTTCACCATATTTTGCTATAGCACCTGTATCTTCTGTGTTCCCTCCTTGATGCAAGTATCGAGAAGGGGTATGATGTAAGAACTAATTATTCTTAAGTTGGAGCTAGGATTTAATGAGAGCCACAAACCCATTCCTGGATCTATGCCTTTTTCTTTCTTTCTTTCTTTCTTTCTTTCTTTCTTTCTTTCTTTCTTTCTTTCTTTCTTTCTTTCTTTCATTTGCTATAACTTGGGAGTTAATACATACATTCTATCATTCCATAGTTCAATCACTTCAAACAGAATTGTACAATGACTTCCATAGTCAGTCTCTAAACATATTTTCCTTCCTGTACTCTTTGATGTCATCTCCCTCTATATCCCCTTCCCCCTGAAACCCTTGATCTATTTGCTTCCCATATGGACTCAACATCCCTGGGTGAAACTGTACATTTTAAATTGTAAGCCACAAAAGGCAAAAGAGGGAGACGATAAAAAAGTAAAAGAGGCAGAAGCAGTAGGGATTGCTACCACACCCAAATACATATACACAAATTGATGAGAGATTTAAAAAAAATCCCAGAACAAGAAAGTTACTTTCAAGAGGGCCACTAAACCCAAAATAATATACACGCATATTATTTTCATTTAAATATTTTGTCTATTTGTATATTTTAATAGGTTTCCATTTCTGAAAGATAAAATCCTTTGGAGCTAAAGGTAAAACCAATAACCAAAGGTAAACAAAGCTTTTGGGGAAATTAATATTAATAACTTTTAGGGGGCAAATTGAAACTTTCACCCATATCCATTATACACCTCCTTCTATACTAGTAGGAACCCTGGTAGCATAGTGGGTTACTACACGTTGGGCTGTGAACTTCAAGGTCAGCGGTTTGAAATCACCAGCTACTGGATGGGAGAAAGACTAGGCTTTCTACTGTTCATAAAGGGCTACAGTCTCAGAAACCTACACAGGCAGTTCTACCCTGTCATACAGGGTCTCCCTGAGTCAGAATCAACTCAATGGCAAAGAGCTCTATACCAGAAGCTTCACTAGGAACAAAGTTACCTAGATTAAAGGTATATTTTGAAGCCTGCCTGGCATCTCAGTATAGTCTTAATCAAATTTCTGGCCAATAGGGTTTCACTGAGAACAAATCACACTAGCTTTTAATCTTGTTTTGAAAACAATTGTGTGCTGGCTTCTTTAGATGTGTCCACTGTTACTGATCATTAAGGATAGTAAGAACTAGGATTGTCAGTGCTCAGTACCGTGGTGGGAACTGATGCCTGGCCACGGACGTGATCTTCCCTTTGAAAGTAATCCCACATAACAACTGTGGAACCCTACATCAAACAGGTACACCACCCCGCTACCTTCAGGAAGAGTTGGAATTCCTCCAGCCTCACGGACAGGTGATCAAGTCTGTTATCTCCTTACTTACCACTCTGTTTCTTCTCTCTTTATTCACTCGCCCTTCTATCTTTCCCACAGCAGTCAGTCTCAATGAGCTCAGGTTTGTGTGGGTTTTTCTCTCTTTCTTCTTTTTTCTCTTTTCCCGTCTTTCTCCTCTTCTCTCCCACTCTTTCCTATCATACACCACTACTGGCTTCCAGGTCACTACCCTCTGCTTAGGGCAAATAAACCCAAATACCAGGGGGAACTCCAGCTTGCCCTTTGTGGGAGTGCTGTATACCACACAAGGCAGCTGTGACAGCCATCTACACCGTGCTGCACTGGTGAGGAAAGCTCTGTTGGGCTTCTAAGGTGATCTCATCTACTAGAGAAATTCTGCCCAGCACCACTGGGTCCCTGCATTAAAAGGGCACACCAACCTGCCATTATGGGGCAGGGTATAAACCCCTCTGGTCCTACATTCAAGCAAACAGGGATCAGCTATCTCTTTATTCTTTATTTTCTCCTATCTCTCTCTTCACTCTTTATCATCACAGCCAACCTTAGTGAACACAGATGAGTTTTCCCCCTTCTTTCTTTCTTCTCTTTTTCTTTCTTTCCTCTCTCTTTGTTCTCTTCACTTCTTTCTCTCCTTGAAGGATTCTATCTTGTCCCTCACTTTACTTTCACTTGCCACCCCTACCCTCTTCCTAGGGAAACTCTGCCCACCCAGTGGGCAGCCTGACCTCTAAGACAGTGGTACACACAGCACAGCATGGGGTCAGCTAGCTCTTTATCTATTTTTAAAAAATTATCTCTCCTTTTCTTTCTTTCTTTCTTTCTTTCTTTCTTTCTTTCTTTCTTTCTTTCTTTCTGTTCTTCTATTCACATTTCTTCTTTTCTCCTCTTCTCCCAGTTCTTATTTCTTTCCTACCAGAGCCTCAGCAGATTCAGTTCTCCTTTTTATGGTTTGCTCTTCTTTCTTTCTTTTTAATTTTTTATTCTTATATATTTTTTACTGTTTTCACTTTTGTTTACTCTGTGCATTTTAGTTGTGTGTGTGTGAATGGGCAACAGTTTCCTTGGCATTGTTGCTCCAGTCTGTGTCTTCTTCTTACTCTCTTTTTCCTTTCCTGTCACAAGCCACTGGTGGCCTCCAGGCCACTCCCTTCTGCCTAGGGCAACTCTGAAGGCCGAACAGGGAGAGCTCCCACCCGCATTTATAGGCTTTGCAAGCAGCTCGGGAAATCATTCCGGTCCTCTTCCATTCACCAAGCAACAGGGGGTTCACCCTCAAAAAGTGGGGGGGAATCCCTAGCCTAAACCCCGAGGCCCTACAAGTGCTGGGGGAAACGCCTGACCACCACTGTTGGGGCTCCATGCTACTGCGGGAACATTCACCCAATCTGCAAGGCGATCTCTCTGTCTAGGGTAATTCCCCTGCCAGCTACAGAGCTCTACACCAAGGCGGGTATACCCACATGTCCTCCTCAGCACTCCAGTTGCAGAGGAAAACACCACAGGCCAGCTGAGGTGCTCCAAGAACTGTTAAGCCTACTTAGAGATCGGCTAGGGAAACGACACCTCATGGGCCCACAACAACCCTACCAGCATCACATGTGAGGAATATCCAACACACATTCCAAATAATGGAATACTAGATGGCTAGGATAATAGTGAAACCACAGGAAGATATAGCAATAGCCTGACCCTTCAGTACAGCTACCAGAAGTTAGTTCATAGAAGCACTCAAACGAATACCCCAAGAGAGAGCCCAGGGCTTCTAGACTTAGGAAGATGGCTCCAGACTCCTCTAAAACAACACATAAACAGCAACCGGTTCTAACAGTTTCAATGAAAAAGAAGGAGAAACAGAAGACAGTGCCGGAAGAAGTCATGAACCTAATGAAGTCCATAGAAGAAGCAGATATTTTCCTGCCTGGTCTCATAAGGGATATGAGGGAAGCAATGCAGAAAAAAAGATGAAGTGATAGAGGGGATAAAGGCAACACACCAAAGGGAAATTCAAGAGTTAAGGGATGAAATAACAAAATCCAGTGACAAATTGACAGACCTTGCCAACAGACTTGAGGAAGAAGGGAATCACATCAGTGACCTAGAGGATAACCAAGCAGACCTCAGCAAACAGGAAAAGCAGTCAAATAAGAAAATCAGAGAAGCTGAAGAAAGCTTGAGAGCGATGGCTGATGCAATGAAAAGAAACAATATTAGAATAATTGGACTACCGGAACAAGACACAACAAAAAAGTCAACAGTGAAAATAGCAAGGGAATTCTTAAAGGAAAACTTCCCCAGCTTAATAAATGAAAATCAGACAACCATTCAAGAGGCTGAAAGAACACCAGCCAGACTGAATCCCAAGAAGAAGTCACCAAGACACATAATTGTCAAATTATCCAACTATGAGGAAAAGAAGAAGATCATAAAAGCAGCTAGGGAAAAGCAAACAGTCACGTATAAAGATACCCCAATAAGAGTCTGTGCAGACCTATCAGTGGAAATGATGAAAAAGAGGAGGGAATGGAGTAACATATTCCAAAAATTAAAGGAAAACAATGCAAACCCAAGCATACATTGCCCAGCCAAATTATCTATTAAGATAGATAGAGAAGTAAGAGTCTTCCCAGACAAGGACAACCTCAAAGAATACATAAAAATAAACCCAGCCCTTCAAAAGATACTTCCTGATCCAGTATGGGCAGAAGATCAACACTCACCGAGGGCAAATAAGAGACCATCACATGGGACACACAAAGGGCGACAAAGAGGAAATAGCCCCCAGGATAGCATCAGCTCAATATTGAAAGTAGGCAAACATAAGCCACACACACAACAAAAGTGGAGAAGATAGGTATATAGGAAAATATTTGACACAAAATGTACAAGATGACATCACAGAGTTCACAAATGGATATAATAACACTGAATATCAATGGCTTGAAGTCAGGTATTAAAAGGCAGAGGCTAACAGACTGGCTCAGGAAACATAACCCATTGATCTGCTGCCTCCAAGAGACTCATCTCAAGCTTGCAGACAAAAACAGGTTGAGAATTAAAGGCTGGAGAAAAATATACCAAGCAAACGGCAATGCAAATGAACCAGGGCTCTCAATCTTAATATCAGACAAAACTGACCTCAAGATGCAGGCCATAACAAGAGACAAGGAGGGGAAGTATATAATACTCAAGAGAACAATAGACCAAGGACCAGTGAGCAAAATAAACATATATGCACCTAAAGAAAGACCTGTGAAATTTGTAAATCAAACACTCCAAAAATAAACAAGGGCTCACAGTCTCAACAGTTATAGTTGGTGTCTTTAATGCACCAATCTCTGAAAAAGACAGATCTTTGGGAATGAAACTCAACAAGGAGTCTACAGATCTAAATAGCCCAATTGGACGGCTTGACTTGATAGATATTTTCAGAGCTTTCCACCCACATGCAAATAATTCACATTCTTTTCAAGCCAACATGGCACGTACTCAAAAATAGGCCACATGCTGGGACACAAGTCGAATTGAATAAATTCAAGCACATAGAGGTTATACAGACATCTCTCTCCGATCACTGTGCCATAAAGCTGGAAATTAACAGAAGGATGGTAAAGAAAACAAGGGCCAACAATTGGAGGATGAACAATTTCCTATTGCAAAAGGAGTGAGTATTGACCCAGATCAGAGATGAAATCAGGAAGTTTCTAAAAACCAATGATAATGAAAATACAATGTTCCAAAACCTGTGGGATACAGCAAAGTGATTTATCAGAGGAAGGCTGCTAGCAATAAATACACACATTAAAAAAGAAGATAGACTCGTGGAGCATATGCTGGCACAAAACTTACACCAATTAGAGCAGCGTCAACAGAAAAACCCTACTAGTAGCAAGAGGATAGATATAATAATAATCAGAGCCAAGATACAGGAGAGAGAAAACAAGAAAACCATGGAAAATTAATGCCACTAAAATTTGTTCTTTTAAAGAATTAACAGTATTGATAGACTGCTGGCAAACCTAACCAAAGAAAGGAAGGAACAAACGACATTTGCAAGGATGAGGGATGAAACAGGGGACATTACAATGGACCCTAATTAAATCAAAAGGATAATTACACAGTACTATGAAGGCCTATACTCTAACGAATTCAACAATTTGGAAGACATGGACAAATATTTGGAAACACAATCCCTCCCTAGACTACTCCAGATAGATGTCAAGAACCTCCACAGACCCATAGCAATGGAAGAAATAGACAAGGTAATCAAGGGATTACAAACAAAAAATCCCCCGGGCAAGATGGCTTCACAGGAGAATTCTACCAAGCATTCAGGGAAGAACTGACACCAATCCTATACAAACTCTTCCAGAACATGGAAAAAGACAGAAAACTCACAAACTCTTTCTATGGAGCTAGTATAACTCTGATACCTAAAGTGGGCAAAGATACCATAAGAATCAAGAACTACAGACCAATATCCCTAATGGACATTGATGTAAAAATCCTTAACAAACTACTGGCCTGTAGGGTGATTTCCCACTTCTTCCCCATGGTCTTAGGGAACGGAGAGGGTGAAAACCCTATCCTAACCGGCCTAATGGGTATAAAGAGTGGGACTTCACCCTTAGTTAAAAGTTCTCATGGGAGCTGTATGAACTTTTGTCTTTAGCAAAATGACTTTGCTTCTTGGATCTGCTAAGATGTTTTGGAACAAACTCT
>NW_022111336.1:6047001-6048532 GCF_000313985.2 Echinops telfairi
CACCAAAAATTAACATTGATATAGCCAAAGAAGCTGAAAATTTTATTAATCATTTGCGTATGTCTTTTCCGAGCCTTTCTGATATGACATATATGATTGTAATGATTATTGGTTTAGCTGTGTTTGTTTTGATGCTTTGTCTATGCTTGCCGTGTATTATGAGATGTTTTATTTGGCAGATTAAGAATGTTCAAAGCCAAATAATGAAAATGAAATTAGAACATAAAAATGAAATGTTATATATAAATAAAAAAGGGGGAATTGTAGGGTGATTTCCCACTTCTTCCCCATGGTCTTAGGGAACGGAGAGGGTGAAAACCCTATCCTAACCGGCCTAATGGGTATAAAGAGTGGGACTTCACCCTTAGTTAAAAGTTCTCATGGGAGCTGTATGAACTTTTGTCTTTAGCAAAATGACTTTGCTTCTTGGATCTGCTAAGATGTTTTGGAACAAACTCTTTTGCTTAATCTTGACTTGCAAGGACGGTGGCTGCAAAGTGCAGATGTTTTTGTCTGGACTTGGTTGTTTTCCAAGAAGGAGCCAAGAAATGGGGTATATAAGAAAACACAGCTTTTAATAAAGTGCCATTGCATACATTCACGTTTCAGGATGTTTCTTTGGTCCTCCTGAACCCTACTTTTCTATATTCTCTTTTTTCTCAAGACCACTCACCCAACTTCAGCTTTCTGTGAGGAACACTCCGGAGCTGGTCTCCAGCACTGGCCAATAGATTAAAAAAGCATATTAAAAAAATACTTCACTGTGACCAAGTAGGATTCATACCAGGGATGCAGGAATGGTTCAACATACGAAAACCCATCAGCATAATTCACCACATTGGCAGGAAAAATGATAAGAAACACATGATAATATCGATAGATGCAGAAAAAGCATTCGACAACATCCAACACGCATTCCTGCTTAAGACACTCAAGAAGACAGGAATAGAAGGAAAATTCCTCAATATTATACAAGCCATTCATGAAAAACCAATAGCCAATGTTGTAGTTAATGGAGAAAAGACGAAAACAATTCTACTGAAAAAGAGGACCAGACAAGGAGGCCCCTTGTCTACACTCCTACTTAACATCGTCCTGGAGGTTCAAGCTAACAGTCAACGGAAAGATATTTAAGGTATTCATCTGGGGAAGAAAGAGGCGAAATTATCATTATTTGCAGACTATATGATTCTATATATCGAAGATCCCTTAAACTCCACAAGTGGAGTGTTGGAAGCAACAGAGGAATATGGCAGAGTGGCAGGATACAATATCAACAAACAGAAGTCTATTGGACTGCTCCACACATCAGACAAGATCACAGAAAAGACGATTATAAAGGTAGTACCCTTTACAAAAGCCAAGCACAAATTGAAATAACTAGGGATATACCTGACTAGAAAAACAGAAGATTTGTATGAGGAAAATTATAAAACACTATTACAAGTAATCAAGAGTGACCTCAACAAATGGAAGACTACCTCATGCTTGTGGATTGGCAGACTCAATATAGTAAAGATGTCAGTTCTGC
>NW_022111336.1:6049624-6075656 GCF_000313985.2 Echinops telfairi
AAACCACGGCCAGACATCTGTGCTCCAATGTTCATTGCGGCACAGTTCACAATCGTAAGGAGTTGGAAACAACCCAAATTTCCATCAACAGATGACTGGATTAAAAAATTGTAGTACATACATACAATGGAGTACTATGCATCGTTAAATAGCAGTGATGAATGCATGAAGCATATTGCCACATGAGAAGAACTGGAGGAAATTGTGCTAAGTGAAGTAAGCCAAGCACAAAAGGACAAGTATAACATAAATCCACTGAGGTAAGTTTATATATATATAAAAAGAAAGAACAGAAAAGTAAATGCAAAAGGCACACAGGGAAAAAGTTACTGTATACAAACACTCCAGGGCTGAGGTCCAGGTAGTATGGCAGGGGCCAGACCAAATCTAGGGGTACATATGGTGGCCAACTAAAAAGGAGGCTGGGAGGGAGGAAAAGGGAAAGAAAAAAAAAGATGTGTGGCGGGGGAATAGGGCACTAACCCGCCCAAGGGGAGGCTATTTTTAGTGTCTCCACCGGAAAGAGGGACCAGACTTAAAGCCAGTGCCAGACGAATGCAGCATGCTGGCAAGGAGTGGGGAGCCAGTTAAGGGGCCTGAGGGCTCGGCCCCATACCAGCTATGTGGACAACTGCCCCTCCACCCAAAGAATTTACTTTAGAGGATGGCATTGAAGCTGCAGCTAATGGCGAGGGGCATGTCTGATCAGAGCACAAGGGAGCAAATGAAGGGGGAGGAAGAGACTGTGGCGCACATCCTGGCCCACCAGGCCTGGAGGATGATACCCCACTCTGAACAACCAATGCACAGAGTGAACCATACGGCTCATCTCACTATGAGACAACCCATCCCTTGCTGGCCCAGGGCCCTAAGGGAGACAACACTGGAGACTCAGTGTCAGGACTGGCCCAGACTGACCCCGTGACACCTAGGCAAACCACTAAAGGCGTACAGCAGATCAACCATGGGAGCAGAGCAGGGAGCCCCCAGTGGAGTACAAAGGACAGACTCTGGGGCTAGAGCATGGCACCCCATCAGACCTGATTGAAGGACATGACTAGAGATCAAAAATCAGACCTTAATCTATTTCAGGTTTTTCTTTCTTTAAAAATTTTTTTCTTTTAATTAATTTATTCTTCTATGGGTCATTGGTTTTCTTTCTTGTTGTCATTGCTATGTTCTCATTCATCGCCTATCTTGCTATGGCTTGATTTTTGGTGCATATTATTATCTCTACAGATCTATCTAGATAAGATAGGTTGGGTGAATAGTCTAGAGGAGAAAACTACGGGACCAATGGTTCCTGGGGGACATGTGAGAGGGGGAGGCAGGGGTAAGGAGGTGGTGCTGATCAACCCAGGGACAGGGGAGCAACAAGTGATCCAGAATCAGTGGCAAGGAGGGTGTGAGAGACCTGGTAGGGATTCAGCAAGGGCAATGTAACTGAGAGAAATTACTGAAACCCAAATGAAGGCTGAGCATGATAGTTAGACAAGAGGAAAGTAAAAGGAAATAGAAGAAAGAACTAGGGGACAAAGGGTATTTATAGAGGTCTAAATACTGACATGTACGTATTTATAGAGGTCTAAATGCTGATATGTACATATGTATATATATTTATGTAGGAGGGTGGGGGTATAGATGTATGTGCATATATTTATAGGTTTAGTATTAAGGCAGCAGATGGACATTGGGCCTCCACTCAAGTACTTACTCAATGCAAGAATACATTGTTCTATTAAATGGGCATTCCACGATGCATACCTTCCAGACACAATTGCTGAAGACAAACATGTGCATAAGCAAATGTGGTGAACAAAGCTTATGGTGCCAGTCTATCAAAAGATATAGCATCTGGGGTCTTAAAGGATTGAAGATAAACAAGCGGCCATCTAGCTCAAAAGCAACAAAGCCCACATGGAAGAAGCACACCAGCCTGTGTGACCACGAGCTCTCAAATGGATCAGGTATCAAGCATCAAAGAACAAAAATCATATCATTGTAAATGTGGGTGAGTGCAGAGTGGAGACTCAAAGTCCATCAGTAGGCAACTGGACACCCCCTTACTGAAGGGTTGTGGGGAGGAGATGAGACAGTCAGAGTGCAGGGTAGCAACGATGAAACATATAACTTTCCTCCCCTCCACTATCATGATCCCAATTCTACCTTACAAATCTGGCTAGACCAGAGGATGTGCATTGGTACAGATAGCAACTGGAAACACAGGGAATCCAGGACAGACGTCGCCTTCAGGACTAGTGCTGAGAGTGGCGATGCCTGGAGGGTGGAGGGAATGTGGGGTGGAAAGGGGGAACTGATTACAAGAATCTACATATAGCCACCTCCCTCGGGGATGGACAGCAGAGAAAAGGGCGGGGGGAGACATCAAACAGTGTAACAACTGACAAAATAATAATAATTTATGAATTATGAAGGGTTCATGAGGAATAGAGTGTGAGGAGGGAGGGGAAAATGAGGAGCTGATATTAAGGGCTCAAAGAGAAGGCTAATGTTTTCAGAATGATGATGGCAACAAATGTACATCTGTGCTTGACACAATGGATGTATGTAAGGATTGTGATAAAAATTGTATGAACCCCCAATAAAATGATTTAAAAAAGAAAAAAGAACTAGGATTGTCATCTAGGGCCCATAAATAAAGTTGATTTGTTGACATTTGTATAATGTGTCTCTGTCAGGACACAACAAAAAACATATAAAATAAAATTGTTCACAGAAAATAAAATAAAAATCAATCTCAAATATTGCTTGAAGAGTCTATAATCTCACAAAAAATAAAGAATAACAACATTTTGATGTTAGGAAAGAGCTGAAGGTCTAGAAATATGTTATGTTCATGAGAAAACATATACTCATTCATTATTGATTGGCATATGAGTATAAGGTACATACACACAAGTATACATATTTTTTCACCTAGCAATTTAACTTGCAGGAATTATTTATGTAGGTATATATGAGCAAATGATGTGGGACATATAGAAAGTAATCAAACATTTTTATATTAGCAAAAGATAAGAAATGACCCAAATATCCATTGGTAGGAGAATGGTTAACAGAACTATGCCATGCCCCCATATTGAAATGTTATACAGTGGTAAGAACTCCTGAGAGAGTTCTTATACTCTGAAATGGTGTGAGCTCCAAGATATACTGAGAAGTGAAAATAGCAAGGTACAGAACAGTATCTAACACCATCTAGCCTTCCTGTTAAATTAGAAAAATATATTAGTTATCAATCAATTCTAATCATAGATTATTTCTGTATTTCCAAAAATATAGGGGAGAAAAGGGTAACATTATTTACTTCTGAAGAGGGGAATTAGGTTGACAGAAATGGAAGAAGGTAAGTCACCCACTTATAATCTTTAAATCTTATTTACTAAAATATGTTATTGATGGTTTTTCCAGAAATCCTAAGAGTGATATAATCTCATTTGAATAAAATAACTTGTCTAATCTTTATTTTAAAAGCATTATACCATAGGACAGATGCTATATTTAAAATACTGAAGGTAAAATGCAGCAAACACATCAGCTTGTTGATTGTATTGGTAGAATAATCTAATTATTGGTGCAATATGCAACAAATTATAAAGCAGTAAGAATAAGAGAAATTCTGAAAACTTTGCCTTAAACACGTTAAAATTAGAAAGATACCTTTTGTGAGTTTCAAGAGACAAATGCCTTTTCCAAGGAGAATGGAATGAGAATAAATACATGAAAATGCACATCAATTATTTGTCCTTCTCACCTTTTAGTTACAAGGTTGGTATGAAGTCTTGTTTCTGAATTTGTAATTAAAATTATGTCTGCTTACGCTAATTGTCAATGTAAATATATTCCACGTATTGAATGTTTACTTTATCACATTTGTAGTGAAAAAGAAAAGCACTGGAAGAATTTCTGAAATATGCTATTTGAAATATTCATTTGGCAAATAGCATAATTTTGCCTTTAGGTTATCTAGAAAATTCTCCGACTTATAAAGGTTCTAAATGTTGTTATTAGGTGCCATTGAGTCAGCCACCAACCATAGTGACGCTCTGCATAACAGAACAAAACACTGCATGATCCTGTGCCATCCTCATCATTCCTGTGCCTGAACACATTGATGCAGCCACTGTACCAGTCTATCTTTTAAGGGCCTTCTTTTTCATTGCCCTTCCACTTTACAAAAAAAGATGTCCTTCTCCAGTTCTCTCCTGACAACATGTCCAAAGTATGTAAGACAAAGTCTTGTCATCTTGCTTCTAAGGAGCACTCAAGCCATACTTTTTTCAACACAGATCGATCCATTTGTCCTTTTAGCAAGGCTCAGTACTTTCAATATTCTTCTACAGCAATACAATTCCAATTCATACATTTTTTTCTTTGGCCTTTCTTATTCAATGTACAACTTTGAGATTCATATGATGCAGTGGAGAATATCATGGCTTGGGTCAGGCACACTTCAATCCTTTGAGTAACATCCTTGCTTTTCAATGCTCTAAAGAGGTCCTGTGCAGCAGATTTACCTAATGCAATATGTCTTTTGATCTCTTGACAGCTGCTTCTGTGAGCATTATCTGTGGACCTTGACCACTTCAACTTTTTGCCCATTTATCATATTACTTATTGGTCCAGTTGTTTTTGGTCTTCCTTACATTGAGTTGTAATACATACTGAAGGCTACAATCCTTGATCTCCATCAGCAAGTACTTCCATTTCTCCTCATTTTCAGCAAGCAAGGTTTAGTTATTTTCATATCACAGGTTGTTTATAAGCCTTCCTCCAATCCTGATGCTACATCCTTCTTTACATAATGTAGCTTCTCTGATGACTTGTCAAGAATAAGGCTCCAAGAATTGATGGAATACTCATTGTAATATTTCAAGAAGTTGAAGCAGCACTGGAAGCACTGCCTATGTCATGGAATGTGGAATACAGCTACTATGCCAACTGACTGAAAGAGATCCATCTTTATGACCATTCCAAAGTAAGATGAGCCAACAGAATGCTCACACTATGGAACAATATCACTGATGCCACATTCAAGTACAATTTTGCTGAAGATCATCTAACAAAGTTTGCAGCAGTATATTGATAAGGAATTGCCAGAACTTCAGATTGAATTCAGAAGAGACATGGAACAAGGGACATTACTGGTGCTGCCAGATGGATCTTGGCTCAAAGCAGAGCATACCAGAAGAGATGTCTACTTGTGTTCCATTAACTATGCAGAGGCATTCGACAGTGTGACCACAATACACTCTAGATAACCTGGGGAAGAATGGGAATTCTGGAACAATTCATTGTAATCATCCAAAACATGTATGTGGACCAATAGGCAGTGTGCGAACAGAACTAGGGGACACTGTATCATTTAAAATCAGGAAAAATGTATATCAGGGTCATATCCTGTTATCACACTTGTTTAAATATGTAAGGCCTAGCAAATAATATGCAAAGTAACTAAGCTATTTTTTCTCACCTAGTAGTGGTGGGTGTCTATTATAGAAAAAGTAAAATGATCACTGTGTTCCAACAAATGTCTTCAGTTGACAAAAGCCAATTCATCTACATAAAACTAATCTGAGGATTTTGTTTAAATGTAGTACAGCTGGGGTGGAAACACAAATTCTCGGCAAGGGGTAGAGACAGAACAAACCTGGTCAAAGTTCTGCTTTTAACAAGCCCACCTGATAATCATAATTTGAGACCAATGATTTAAATTATCACTAAGAATCAGTATTGTGTGGCACCAATGCAGTAATTTCAGCAATACATTGACAGGAACTTCCAGACCTTCAGGCTGGATTCAGAAGAGGATGTGGAACAAGGGATATCATTGCTGTTATCAGTTGTATCTTGGCTCAAAGCAGAGAATATCAGAACGATGTTTACTTGGATTTTATTGACTATGCCAAGACATTTGACTATGTGAAACATATTGAACTGGACTATGGCGATTGGAACTAGCTACAATGTGATACTTGATCATTTGATCTCCATCTTTACCCAATTTGCTACTGTTCTAATTTAAAATTTATCTTTCTTTTTTTTTCTAGGAGCAGGTCTTTTCTCTGGCTCATTTTAATATTGCCAGTTGTCCTTTCTTTATGATTTTGTAGGGTTTTTTTTGGTTGTTGTTGTTGTTGTTTCCCAATTTCTGAAAGATGTGAGGGGTGGAAGTACAGAGACAATAATTGATATAACGGTTCATCAGGGATGGGGGAGGTTGGAGACAGACATTGAAGAGCAGACAATGAATACAGTGGTGATTATAAATACAGAACTGATTGTGGTGATGTATATACAATGCTTTTAAAATAGAACTGAATTATGGAAGTGTAGGATATGTGACTTAAATTTCAATGAAATATTCGTGGGGAAAATTCTGAGAGCAGTTCAGGGAAAAAGAATAGTAAGAAAGAAAGAGAGAGAGAAGAACAGTCAGAGAGAGAGAGAAGCGGAAGCATCCTCTGACCCCAAGATTCCTGAACTCTGAACCGCAAGGAGACAAAGCAGTGATGGCAGAGGAGTACCTGCAGCAGAACCAAGAGTACAAAATTGAGCACCAGGCTTCCCGGAGTACAGAGCAATAAAAAATGAGCGTCCTTAGGCAGGAGGTTTGCTTGTGGAGTGGGGTGACTGTAGGTATTTAATTTGGGCTAAATTCTTTATCACACCACACTAATAGACAATACTCATATTCAGAAAAGGCATCCATCTCTCATGGGCAATATCTGGTCTACATGCACTTTGATAACTAAGGTGTGTCTGAATAGAAAGTATAACACACGTAATGAAGTCACCCTATTTTACATATGTCATCTTCTTGTTGTGGAGGTTAATACCCATGTAAGTGGTAATGAGGCAGTCAAGACAATTAAGACTTCCAGCAAGTATCACATTTGAATGCCACACAAGTAAGTATTATATCTCTGTGCTCTCAATTATCACTTTAAAACATCAAATCTTTTTGTAAGAAACAATACACTTTCACCAAGGTTTTCACTCACTCAAAAAGCAAAACATCATTTACAAAAGAATAAATCAGCCAAGGTTTTTGCCAGGCCATGCCAGAAACAGCTATTCTTCTCTCACATGTAACATATCATTCCTCATATCCATTACAAGTAACTCTCTCTCACTGCTACCCAGTCAATTCTGATTCATAGCAACCCTATAGAACAGGATAGAACTGTCCCTATGGGTTTCAAGTCTGTAACTCTTTAAAGGAGTAGAAAGCCCCGTCTTTCTCCCAAGAAGGGACTGGTGGTTTCAAACTGCTGACCTTGCACTTAGCAGTCCAATGTGTAACCACTATGTCACTAGGATCCTTTACGAACAACAGTAACAATATAACCATTTAACAAAACTCACTGCCATCAAGTCAATTTGAATTCCTAGTGACTTTGTAGGACAGTGTAGAACTACATCTGTGAGTTTCTGGGACTGTAAATGTTTATAGGAGTAGAAAGACTCATCTTTCTCCAGTGGGGCAGCGGGTAGATCTGAACTGCTTAGCAGCCCAACAGGTAACCCAAGAAGACATCAAGGCTCCTCATACCTTTAACTGAAAGCAGATCTTAAGCTCATCCTATTCCTGTTCCTTGTCAAAAAATGCTCTCCTGGAACTATAGCAACAGGTATATCAAATCTAGAATTATAATATCACACGAGGGATTATGGATAGAAGGGTAATATGACTTGGGTCTAATTTACCATCTCTACCATTGTTTTTGGTGGTAATTGCCTTGGAATTGTCCTTACGGCAACCCTGTGTACAACAAAATAAAACACCATCGGTTGCTGCTCCATATTCACAACAGTGGGTATGTTTCAGCCAAATGTTGTAGCCACTGTGTTAATCTATTTCCTTGGGGGTCTTCTTACTTTTCACTGGCCCTACATTTTATCAAGCATGATGCCCTTTTCCAGAGACTGGTCTCTCCTGACAACATCTCAAATCCTTGCTTCTAAGAAGCATTCTGGCTGTATTTCTTCTAAGATACATTTGTTTGTTCTTCTAGCAGTCCACAATACTTTCTGTATTCTCTGTCAACACTATAGTGTAAACGAATCAATTCTTCTAAGGTCTTCTTCCCTAAATACTTGATGTTCTGTTTTTCTGACCAATCTCAGACATTTATAGGAATAAGGTCATTAATTATACCAGGTTAGGCTGGCTTAAATATTTTTTCCTATATTACATCTCTTTTTATATTGTTTTTTCATTTTTATTTCATTTTTTATATTCTCATTTAAATGACTGGCATTGACATTAGCAACCTAGCTTCATTCAACAATACAGGAAATTAATGAAAAAAGAACTAATATATATATATAGCATATTAGAACTAGTATGTTAAAATTTAGAAGGAAAGAAAAACCAGTATAAGCCCTTCTAATAAACACAATGTATGTCTGCTGTACCTTCGACCCTAGAATTACAAGAAGTAAGACAACAGCCTTCATAGTAATAGAACTTTTCTGGAAAGGGGATTGAAGCCATTCCTCAAAAATTCAAACAAGTCATCCTCTGCCACTTCAGTCAAGGATGGCAAATAGATAAAACCAATACTTAAAAAATCAGATGGGGAAAAACACAGTATGAAGTGACACTCATTGGCTGCAATAATGGAGAATGGTAAGCCCCATGATTTCACCTCAAAACAAGTGTGTATTCCTGCAGATATCTAAGAAGGTTGAATATAATTGTCACTCCTACTTGTTTCTCTTGAGAGACACTTCATGTTATGGCAGTGTCACCGGCTACCTTCCTTTTTTCCTGTCTCAATGACTGGCCCAAATCCGATGCTCACTCTTTAAAAAATGTCCATCATTAAATAAAGTCTAAAACTTAAATATTACAAAAGGAAAGTTAGGTGCTCTGAATAGTTTTCCTGGTAAAACTCAGACAAAATCAGTAAATACCTTGTAACCATAAAGTTAAAAATCCTTACTTTAACCGATCTATCATTCCCTTTTATTTCATTAGCATTTATTGTATTTTAAATGCCATATATGAGTTAATAAGTTTACCATACAAGCCAGTGAACACAATTTGAGGAATAAATGATAAAGGGGTAAAAACCACAAAGAAATTCTCATACAGTATCAATAATTGAAGCAGAATCATGGAAGGTTCATTTATTTCCATTGAATATTTTAGAATATGCTTAAGCTCATTTGTGGACATAGAGTGGTACCCAGGAAACTGTCCGCAGAGTGCTACAAGAACTCTACCATTTTCTAGCTATGAGACCTTGGCTAATTCAAACAATCTTGATACCTTGAGTATCTGTAGTCACAAAATAGGTATATTATTATGTATGTTTTCAGCAACTTATAAGGATTAGAGATTAGTTTGAGTATTGGTACACCTTGTGTATGACACTAAGTAAAACGTGTTGCTACAAAACCATACAAATTGTTAGCAATTAAATATTAAAAAATGCACAGCTATTGTGGCTTGACAATTCTCCATCTTGGTCTATACATTTCTGTTAGAGCAGTTCTATCGCTCCAACCCTTCCTGGGAGAATTTTGAGATATTTAATGTATAACACTTTAAAATAACAGTTTGTACATCCTCAAGGAACTCAAAACTGGTTCCCTTTAAATCTTCTTTGAGTTTTTTTCACCACTGCAGTTTTCAATTTTCCTAAACTTTCTTCACAATAAGCCTCAGTGATTGTCCTGTGTCACTCAAGAAAATCTATCAATGGCAAGTTTTCAGAATAACAATAACAACAAAAATTCATAACCTTCAGAGCTGACCCCTGCCATGAATTTAACTGACCCAGCAGATCTCCTAGGAAACCATTCTTTCGATTGGACATTGCTCTCCATATCTTATTGGAAATCCAAGACTTGACCCTAGTTATGATTCTTTTCATAAAATTGTCTTCCTCATCTTAGATCCTGCTTCAAGCACTGATAGAAAGGTCAGCTTTTAGAGTTAGGTAATTTTTTACACAACACTTTTGACACCCATCAAAATGAAAGCTGGTTGGATACCAAAGGCTTACTGAGGCATGATGTTCACTTAAAATAGAAAACATCTACCCATTTGGTATCCCAACTTCAGCAGTTACTGCATCGGTGGTATTGCTACTGTCTTCTTCGTCCACTAGTTTCAGTCCTTCAGCCACAGTTTCTTCATTGCTTGAGGTGAATGGTGCACCTTCTCTTGACTCATCTTGGAAGCCTTCCCAACTCTCCTTAAAATCCCCGATCCCTCTAAAAAATGGTTGCTTAATGTGGGGGAGCATTCCTCAAAGTTTATTGCAAACTTTCAATTATTTGGAAGATACAAACTTGAGTTTTGTTTAAAATTTTATATAGCCCTGACCTCAAAATATTTTCCACCTATGTCCCAAAGATACCCCTTTTTTTAATTGAAGACATTCTAATGAGACTAAGACAAATAGATGACTGAGAGAATTTTTTTGGAGCTATCAATGATCATAAAACTTGCTGTCATCGAGACAATTCCAACTAATAGCAACTCTAAAGGACAGAATAGAATTGCCCCTGTGGGTTTCTGCAACTGTAACTCTTTACAATTGTATAATTCTATACAATTGTCCTTCTCCCATGGGAGCAGGTAGTGAAGTCAAACTGCTGACCTTTCAGTTAGCAGCCCAATATGTGACTCAGTATGACACCAGGGCTCTTCCGGTAGTTTAGTGGTTACATGTTGGGTTGCTAATAATTTTACTGTACTTATTCAATCTGTATCCTGAGAATACAAAACAAAACAAAAAAAAATAATAACAATAATCCAAGAAGGGTGCTACATCAGGCTTGGACTGTCTGAGATATGCTGGCAACTCAACCTTGCTTGCTGAATGTGAAGAGGACTTGAAACCCTTAATTGATGAAGATAAAAGCTACACCTTTAGTACAGACTGCACCTTAACATTAAAAAAAAACCAACAACTCTTACAACTGGACCAATAAAGAACATCTTGATAAATGAACAAACGATTGAAGTTGTCAAGAATTTCATGTCTCTTTGATTCACAATCAAGTCCCATGGAAACATCAATCAGGAAATCAAAAAATGTGTCACACTGGGCAAATCTTGTGCAAAAGATTTCTTTAAAATATTAAAGAGCAAAGATGTCATTTTGAGGCCTAAAGAGCACCTTAGCCTTACTCAACTTATGAAATTTCAAATTAGTTAATGGATAAAGAAGGCCTGGAAAAGAATTGATGTAATTGAATTCTTATTATTATCAATTATTAATTATTATTTTGCAAAGGATATTGAAATTACTACAGACTGCCGGAAGAACTAACAAATATAACTTGGAAGAAATACAGCTGGAAATTTCCTTAGAAGTGAGGATGGTGAAACTTAGTCCCACTTACTTTAGATATGTTATCAGGCGGGACCAACCCCTGGCTTGTTAAAGAATCTCTCTCGGCCATCATGTCCATACTGACTCATACGGAGCCCTATAGGACAGGGTAGAACTACCCTTGTGGGTTTCCAAGACTTAAACTCTCTGAGGTAGTAGAAAGCCCCATCTTTCTCCCTGGAGCAGTTGGTTTAGAACTGCTGACCTTATGATTAGCAGCCCAAGGATTAACCACTACTTCACCAGGCTCCTGGCAAAGAATGGGGTCACTCAAAAAGAGGAAGCTCCCCAAGAAGCTGGATTGACACAGGGCTACCCTAAACGTGAGGCTGGTGGAGGACAGCATGTGTTTCAGCCTGTTGTTCATGGGGTTATGATGAGTCCCAGTGGCCCCAGTGACAACTAACAACCACAACAACCTGGGTGCATTGAAACTCTTTCCAGAGTTCTTTTTACTTGTCAAGCAATTGTCAGCCAAAAGACATTGGTTTGTTGAGGGGTCAATAGCTGTCAGCATCTAAAGAAGTTTGTTACCTTCGTTGGCACTCCTATCACAAAACTCTTTATCAACTTTGGTTTGTGATCATATATGTTACAGTCAAGTGATTTTGTCTGACTCTAATATATGCCAGCCTGTCTTTTCCACTGATTGCTAAGAGTCAATCAAAGTTTTGTGGAGCCTGACATTTACACAATTTGGGTGGCCTGGCTTAATTTTTTTTAAATTTCAATGTAAAACTATTTAGATGTAGAATGTTTATTTAACATGTGAAAGGAAATCCCAACAAATTTGTAAAAAGCTAACAGGAACCTTGAAGAGAAATTTCAGAAAGTTTTTATTCGTTCACTTCTTGATATACCTCAATAATGGTCTAGGCTGCATGTGCTGATATCCTTTTCACAGGTGAATATATCTCATTGTTCACAGTGGTAAAGGCCTAAATATCTAGTCTTTCTTCTGGCATGGTGATGTATTGTTTTTTTAATGCATGGCATAAAACATGATTTTTCAGCTTTACACATTACATTGGTAAGTTATTTAAATGTCTAAACATCTTCTATATGAACAATAAGATTTCAGTACATTTGGAATTATATTAAATGACCCTAAATATTGTTTTCATTGATAATGCTCATTAAGCAACTCGTTGTCAATATCTTCCTGTGGAGGCATTGCATATGCCCTAGTTATTTTTGTTGATGTCAGGATTCCCAATCAATGGAGTAAGAGTTTAATTATATTTAAATATAATTCATACGAGGCTTCAATTGTAATACATAGTCGCCATCATTCCTCTTCATTAATTGGCTTATCAGATGAGAACTTAGTCCTTACTTCTAATAGAAATCCATCTCTCCCATAAACTACCATTCTACTGTATGATTTGAATTTTGTTACAATTTCTGTGGATCTGTTCTTTGTTTTTTGGTGTCGAAATTATTTCTACTGATTTTTTTACTCTTTATTACTTTTGTTTCATACACCATTAGATATGTATTTGAATGTTCACTGATGTCTTCAATAAATAAATGTAAAGATGACAAAAATGATATGCTTCACATATTCCAAATTAGGAACTTATTGTTTCCTACTAGATTTTTATCAAAACTTTCAAAATATATATTTCAATTTCTAGTTGAAATGGAATATTCCAAACTCCATGATGCTTTAGTTACACTCCCCCAAATGTGCATATTTCTCTAGTATGATTGGAAATCTGAGTGTGTGTAGGCACCGTGGTCATAAGAATGTATTATTATATTTTACTTTTTGATCTTTAACAAAAATATACCAGAAAAGAGACACTCTTCTGGGGCCCTCTTCTAGATCTTGACATTTGATCTTCATTAGTTAGCTTGATTGAGTCTCTGGATGATAAAATAAACTGCTTGACTACTAATCATAAGGTTAGTAGTTCAAACCCATCCAGGGTTCAAACCAGGTTGAACCCATTCCTGGGTTAAAAGGTCTGGTGCTCTATTCTCCGTGAAGCCCAGTTCTAATCTGACATTGGCCAGATTCAGAGTATATTTGCCTCTATTGCCTCTATCATTCAGATTTTAGATATGTCTGTATCTTGTTCACTGTATGATAAAATGTACTTTCTGCTTTGCAAACCTTTTAAGTTTCTCGCATCCATTTCCTTCATAGACAAATTCCTCTAAATTTATTTTTAAAAATTGGTCACTTGGCCAATATGATCGGTTTTCTGGCCATGATGTTTTGTATGAAATGAAACATATTAAGGATAACAAAGCTGTCCTACTTAGACAATATATGATAAACTCCTTCTCTGATTATGTCACAACACCTGACCACTGGCCATTTTAGTTAGTTGTTCTCTGGTTCTTAAAAATCTGTCCTCCTTGGGTTATCATTAATCCTCTGGTGTCTAATTTCATTTTCTTCTGATCATTCTTCCTTGGTTCCATTTATTGTGTTTCTGTCCTCTGTTTTTCTTTATAGGTTGATAAATCTCAAGACTCTTTCAGTGATCTTCTACTTTCCTCACTCAAAGCTTTCTGCCTGGTAACGTTCATTCACTGCCGTTTTTCCCCCTTTGAAGTTCTAACTGTATTGGAGAATTCTCCAATTTTTTCTTCTAATCCAAACTATTTGCTCCAACCTATTGTCTCTGAAAAAGTTAAAACTCAGAAAATGTCCAAATGAATTAATCTTCCCTAATCTGCTTCTTACTTGTATATGTTATATCTCAGTGAATTTACCACCATCTTGAGTCATGTTGGTTTGTAATCATGTTGATTTAGGGAGCACCCATGGTCATGTTTATCTGGAGCACCTATATAGAGCTGTAGTCCTGTAGGCGTGTTTATTTCAGGGAAGAAGCCTGCAGTCAGGTGTATTTGGGGGATCACATTTATTTCTTTGGGAGTCATGTTTATTTGGGGGATTCATAGAAAACTCAGTATTTGTCACCTGAGAAGGAAATATGCTTGAGAGTATATATAGAACCCACATATTCATTCTTATCTCTAAGGGTTAATTTTTGCTTTCATACATTGACTCTCTCTCCCCGCCGCCCCCCACCCCCACCCCCCGGCCTTCTCCCAACCCTCATGATATAGCTACTCCCATTACTGTACCTGAGGTGTTTATTTGTCCTGGATTCTGTGTGTCCAGAGCTCTTATCTGTGCCAGTATATATGCTCCAGTCTAGCTGTATTTATCAGGTAGAACTGGGGTCATGATATTGGGAGTGGGGTGGGGAGGAAGCATTAAAGATGAGAGGAATGTTGTGTGCTTCGTTGGTGTAAATAAGTTTTAGATCGAGCAATTATTAACTCACAGGGAAACCAAATGTTAACAATAAAGGAATGAAATATTAAACAACTTGCATCAACTCAAAAATAATTACACAGAAAAATAAAGATTACGAAATATACATTTAATTAAACTTTTCATATAATAAAAATAATGGAGAGTGGTTGGAGAGAGTTCCTCCAACTGCATGCTTCCCCTTTGGTTTTCTAGCTACACATCTTTACACATTTCATTACAATACTTTGTCTTGGCAAGCTGCCTTTGAAATTTGTTGAGATCTTTGATTTCATTGTTTATTTCACCCTATTTAGCTACTCTGTCCAAGACTAAGGTTCAGAATCTCTTCTGGCATCCATTTTTGCCCTTTCTTCCTTTCCTGTCTTTTTAATGGCCTTTTGCTTTGTGCATGCTTTATATCCTTGATGCCATCCCACATTTCAACTGGCCTTTGGTCATTCATATATATGGGAAATCTATTATTGAAATGGTTTCTAAAATCAGATGGAATATACTCGAGGTCATACTTTGGTTCTAATGGTCTTGATTTCATTTTCTTCCACTTCGCCAATTGGTCTACTCAGTAATTGGCCCCTAGCCTTGTTCTGATGGATGATATCAAGCTTATGCATACTCTCTTTCCATTGTAGTTGATTTGATTCCTGTGAATCCATCCAGCAAGATCAGTGTGTATAGTTGTCATTTACACTGTTGAAAAATATTTTTTCAGTGAGTGAGACATTGGTCTTGTCACATTCTATCATGAAATCTCCAACTTCCTTTCTATAACCAAGGACGTATTTTCTAGCCACCGAGCCTTCTTTGTTTGCAACATGCACATTCCAATCACAAGTAATATCAATGCACCTTGATTGCACATTTGCTCAATTTCAGACTGCAGTAATTGGTAAAAATTCTTGTCTCTTCATCTTTGACATTAGTGAATGGTGTATAAATTTAAATAGCAGTCATATTAGCTGGTTTTCATGGTAGACATATGGATACTGTCCCACTACTTAACAGCATTGTACTTCAGGAGAGATCCGGAAATGTTCTCTTTGATGGTGAATATAGTTCCATTCCTCTTCAATTTGTCATTCCCAGCATAGTAGATAATAGGATTGCCTGATTCAAAATGTTTACTAGAGGTCTACACTTGCTTACTAATCCAGAAGATAACATTTCATTTCTTATAACTTCCAATTTTCTTCGATTTATGCTTTGTGCCTTCCACTTTCTGATTATCAGTGGATATGTTCAGCTGTTTCTCCCCTTTGAGTCATGTTACATCAACAAATGCAGGTTTTAAAATTGATGGCACTCCATTCATGCCATCTTGTCATCAACTCTACTTTAAAAGGCACTTGACTACATTTGAGTGCCTGCTATTTTGAGTGACTGCCAATCTGTGGGGCTCATTCTCTAGCACTATATGAGGCAAGAGTCTGCTGTTATCCATTAAGTTTTCACTGTTCCAGTATTTTATGGCTCATTTGTCCTAGTAAGTCTTAGTCTGCAAGTGCCACTGAACTTTGTCCTCCATGGATGATCTTCGTGGTATTTTAAATACGATTGGCCAAGCTTTATAGAACCATGTAAAAGCACAGTGTGAAAAATTGATAGATGAGTGGTGGGGAAACTAGGCTAATGCAGGAAACCTAGTATTATGCAATAAAAAAAATTCATTCATGTTGTATTATGTTTTGAGAATGCTTCATTTTAAAAGTTCTTTGATATTCCATCATGTATATGTTTATCTATTCATACATTCATCCATTCAAATGGGCACCTAGGCTGTTTCCATCTTTTGGCGATTGTGAATAATGCTCCAGTTACCACAAGTGTGCATATGCTTATTTAGGTCACTGCTTTCATATCTCTAGGGTATATACCTAAGGAGTAGAAGTACTGTATAATGAGATCTTTCTATGTCTAGCTTTTAAAGAAAGTGCCTTAGTAGTGGCTCAGGGTTAGAATCGCCCCACAACCTCACCAGCATTTGTTGTTTGCTGTGGTTTTTATCTGTGTCATTTTTGAAGGAGTGAGATTGTATATCATTGTAGTTTTGATTTACATTCTTCTAATGGCTGACGATTTTGAGCATCTTTTAATATATTTGTTGGCTGCTAGGAAGTCCTCTTTGGTGAAGTATCTTTTCATGTCCTTTGCTCATTTTTCAATTTGATTGATTGACTTTTTATTTTTGAATTGTTGAAGTTTTCTATATATTTTAGATCAGATTCTTGTCAGATAAGCCAGGAGCAAATACTTTTTAAAAAAAAGCATTTTATTGGGAGCTTGTAAAACTCTTATCACATCCATCCATCCATTGTGTGTCAAAATATTTGTCCATTTGTTGCCCTCATCATTCTCAAAACATTTGCTTTCTTCTTGAGCCCTTGATATCAGCTCCTCATTTTCCCGCTGCTTTCCTGCTCCCCACTCCCTCATGAAAACTTGATAATTCATAAATTATTATTATTTTGCCATATCTTACTGTCTGATGTCTGCCTTCACCCACTTTTCTGTTGTCCGTCCCCCAGGGAGGAGGTTATATGTAGATCCTTGTAATCAGTTCCCCCTTTCTACCTTATCTTCCCTCCATCCTCCCGGTATCGCCACTCTCACCACTGGTCCTCAAGGAATCATCTCTCCTGGATTCCCTGTTTTTCCAGTTCCTATCTGTACCAGTGTACATCCTCTGGTCTAGCCAAATTTGTAAGGTAGAATTGGGATCATGATCGTGGTGGGATGGGGAGGAAGCGTTAAAGCGTTAAAGAACTAGAGGAAAGTTGTATTTTTCATCATTGCTACACTACACCCTGACTAGCTCATCTCCTCCCTGTGACCCTTCTTTAAGTGGATGTCCAGTTGCCTACAGATGGGCTTTGGGTTTCCACTCTTTGACACCTCATGATCACACAGGCTGGTGTGCTTCCTCTATATGGGCTAAACATTCCTGGGGTGGGTTCCAGGTAGTATGGCAGGGGCCAGACCAAATCCAGGGGTACATATGGTAGCCAACTTAAAAGGGGATGGGGAAGAAAAAAGAGAGAGAGAAATGGGTAGTGGGGGAACATGAGCAAATACTTTTGGCCAGTTTGTAGAATCACTTTTTACTCTTTTGGCATGTCTTCTAATGAGCATAAATACTTTGATTTTATGAGGTTCCAGCTATCTACTTTGTGTCTTCTACTGTTCATATGTTTGACAATCTATTTCTAAAGAAAACTAAGTCCAATAGTTTTGTACTTATATTATCTTCCAGGAAGTTCATCATATTAGCTTTAACATTTAGGGGTATTAATTTTTTATATAAGGTGTGAAGTATGGGTTCTGTTCCCTTTTTATTGAAATGGATACTCAGATTTGCCAGCACTATTTATATACAGTTACTTTCCCATTTAAAGAACACTAATCCCTGGTTGTAAGTCAGCTGCCTATTGATGGATGGACTTACTTCAGGTTTCTCAATTAATGATTCTCCACTTTTCTTACTGTGGATTCAAGTTACCATGGGGTATCATTACCTTTCTCCAAGATAGATTTATTTTTACTTGCCTTCTTCATGCTATTACATTAAAAATATCTTTAAGCAATATATCCAGTAACAAAATTATTACATATTATTTATGCAATTGTTTTAAATATATATTAGGAAAAATATTTTAGAGGAAGAAATATGCACATATGTATTATTATTTGCACAATTACCAATATCAGTATTTTTTTATTTTTGGACATAATATTATTTACCTCCACTAATTATTAATTGATTTATGTATTGTTTGCCACAATGTATTCTGGCAAAATTTGCTCCACATTAAATCACAATTCCTTGGCAGGGCAAAGTGTTGTAATATTTTCATGATTGCTCCAAATTACCCCTGGGAATACTTTTATGGTTTGAAGATCCATTCACCAAGTTATCTGGTGCAGCTCTTCTACAACACAGATGTGTACTTCAAAGGAGCCATTTGTCTTAACCAGGTGTCCAACCTGAATCCATCTTATTTAGCTAGAGTTTAGGGTGGGAGGTAAAAGAGCCATCCAGCTGTTTTGGGCGTTTGATCCTAGTTGCTGGATGCTGGCTGATTGCTGTTGGCTTATAGATAATAACCTTTCATAATGCAGATATGTGAGATATGAACTGATAATGTTCACTATGAAAATCTCTGGGTGGTGCAAATCATTAATGCACTAATCTGCTAACAAGAAAGTTGGTAACTCAAGTTCACCCAAAGACCTTTTTGAAAGAAAGATCTGGCTATATACTTCTGGAAAATCAGCTCCAGGACCATTCTGGAATACAGTTCTACTCTGGTTCACCAATCAGAAATAAGAGTTCTAACACTGGATGTTGGTAGTTTCAGTCTCGAATTCAAAGGCAATGACCTCCTGCTATTCTCACCCACTTACCACAGATTTTGTATAATAAATTGTTCTCAAAGTATTAGAAAACCTTTGCTCAAGTTACAAAGACAAAGTTATGGACATTACTAATTCTGAACAGCTGAATAGAAGTATTCCCAGAGAAAAGATTTCCCTAAGCTCCTTTCACCATTTCTAAAGTCTCACCCAGCCACTATTGAATGCAACTGTCTGAATTAACCCAGTAAGGCCATCCAGCTGAGTTCAATTGATCCATAAAATTGGAAGAAACAATAATTCATTTTTGTTTCAAGCCACTGATTTTAGGGTGGTTTCCTAGGCAGTAATAGATAATCAATATATATGGCAAGATTTACTTTCCCCCGCTGTTGTCTCTAGTGCCTGTGACAAGGCTGTAAATCTTTACTAAAAAGAAAAAGTTAACACAATAATTAGTTTTCATACCTAAATATATTTGTGAAAATAACTATGTTCACACATTTTTTGAAGTGAAATACAATATTCTATCATCACTTGGTTTCTTTGATGATCTTTTCCAGGAAAAAGAAAGTTCAATCAAGATATTTATAGTCTCATTTAGTTATTTATTTCAGCAGGTACATATTAGATTTCTCTCTTGGTTTTCAACTGTAAATTAAATGAAAATTTATAGATCATACTAATTTTCCATTTAATAATTCATATATAGTATGTTTCTGATAATGGTTGTTAATTCCTTCAATTGACAACACTCTTCTCACTACTCTTGAGGGTTCTCTGTTTCTTTTACTCCTTCTTCTGTCTATTTCTCTCTGTTGAGTTGTGTTTTGGTGCAAATTATTACAGTTTGTTTCTATATGGTTGATTGTACTGAGTACACTACTTCCTGGTGTCATTGGTCATTCTATAGACTTGTCAATTGTTTGGCTGAAAATTGAGCCTCCAGGGTGACTTCAATACAGGTTTAAAGACTGTCTATAGGCCACAGTCTCAGGGTTCCACCAATCTATCAGACCATTTTAATCAAGAAACTCCAGGTTGCCTTTGGAAGTGCCAGGAGTCCTCAGAATAGAATAGCCATAATCCTTTAGTCGTTGTCCATTGCATTTCCTCTATTATAATAAAGGAGATAATGACAGTCCTCCCTAAAAACAATCCTTATTGATGTGGGTTTCATGTAATTACATATTTCTTTCTCCTTTATATTTTGTTTTTCACAAGGCCTGTACACAAAGTCCCCTGTATGTAACATTCACCTATTTCAAAGGGACCCATAACCACTACAATTGTCTATGAAATGTGGATGAACTTCATCTTAGCATATAATAACTAATGTATTCAACTTGGATAACCTCCCTTTCCAACACTTTGAAATTCCTAAACATCTCATTTTAAATCCAGTAATCTAGTCTTAAAATACACTATAGTTTTTCTAGGTGCTCTAGTAGGGTAGTGGTTTATGTGTTGGGTTACTGCTCCCATAAACCATAAACAGTTAACACATTCGAAACCCACAGGTGGAGTTTTATCCTGTCTTGTAGGGTTACACTGAGTTGGAATCAACTCAATGGTAGTAATTCTAAAACTAAGAACTGTTTATTGAGTTGGGTAAATCTTATGCAAAAGATCTATTAAAAGTGTTAATATGGAGCAAAGATGTCATTTGGAGGACTGAAGTGTATGTGACCCAATTCTTGATCTTTGCAATCATCTCATTTGCAGGCAAAAGTTGGACAACGAATAAGAGAAATGAAAAAAAATCAATTCTTTTGACTTAATATATTGGCAATTAATATTTAATATGCATGGACAGCTAGAAGAAAATTCAAATATCTGTCTTGGTAGAAGTATATTCTGATTCCATATAAAAATACAGCCAGAATACTCTTTGGATAAATATACAGAATATTATTTTTTAAGAGATATATAAAATAAATACATAAGACCCATAATGAAGAAGGATTTTTATTGTAGGTTTTTGATTATTTTTAAGGTGTGTCATTATCTCTTTTCTTATGATGGATGAGACAGAAATTTGTCTTGATTGTGGTCTATATGGAAGCAAATTTCTTGCCCTTTTTTCTGCAGTACTACTGGATATGCTTGAGTGGCCAAACTTTAGGTAAAATAGTCACATACAAACTCTTGATTCCAAGCAGGCACAAGGAAAAAAACAGTTTGTAGGTTTTATATTAAAGTATTTTAATAATTTTAATATTTGTGAAAATAGGCACCACCTTATTCTAGAATAGGATAACAAATGCATACGATTTTTTTAGAAGACAAAAAGTACAAAGTTTCAATGGAATTGCATTGTGTTTTCCATCCACCTGGTAATAAGGCCTTTCACTTCCAAAGAGTATATAAACCTGCTGTCAATGGGTTGCTTCTGAAACACTGCTGCCCCGAATAGAGTTTTTGAGACTGCAGACATTTACAGGAGCAGAAAGTATCATTTCTCTACCTCCAGATAACTAGAGGGTTCATATTTGAGGATCTAGAGGCTAACAGCCTAACAAGTAACCCATCTTGGCACCAGGGCTACGTAACGAGTGTAAAATTATATCTAAATTCTGAAACAACAACAACAACAAGATTAAGGATTAACAAATCATTAAAATGTGGGTTTTGGGGAGCTAATTCAAACTTTAAATAATTAATTTCTCACTAATATTTGTCTTCTGTATATTAACATCCCTCAAATCTTGCTCAGTAGTATTAGATTTGAATTGAAAAAATAAATCAAGCTCAGATGACTGAGGAGCACAGATGACTAAATTGGACAATATGCAGGTTTAGTCAGTGAAACTGTATAGTAAAGGGTCTATTTTACTTACCTGGATCAAAAAAAAAAAAGCCAGAATGTTTTTCAGTCAAGGAGTTCTAGAAATATTTAATAATTGCTATACCAGTGAATGAAATGCATCATATTTTAAGGGAAATATTTTGAAGGAGAATGCTTTGAGCACTTAAGCTGGATTGGTTTGGTAAATGCTCACTGATTTATTACTTTAATTTTACTTTTAACATGATAATCACAATGAAAACCATTATTATGGCTATTATAATTACTAAATGTCATCTGCATATGTCTGTACTCCATTAAGACTCGGAGCCTTCCAACTGTTCTTAAGAAAGCTATGTTTCTCTGTGGTTTGCACTTGTCTACTAACCTGAAGGTAGGCTGCGTTGAGTGGGGATTTAGGTTTCAGCTAAGTCAGTCCAAATGAATGGTCCGTATTCCCATTTCTGTCTAAATGCCATACCTAGCTTACCTAGAAGAGTCTGTCTTTTTGTCAGTGCATTAGATGCCATGGTGGATAAAATACTTGTTCCTCATTACAATATGCTAACAAAAGTCTGGTGTGTATTGCATAATTCAAAGTTAGTTTTAATTTACCTTGGGGCAAACTACACAGTAAACAATAAAAAATCAGACATCCTCGTTTGTAGAAAATGTATTAACAATTACTTCTCAGACAGTTCCACATTATTTAAATCTCAGGGTAAGTTTACAAGTTACTGAGATACTTCAGAATATTGTCATCATGCTTTTTGCAGTTGGGTGCTGTAGAGTTGGGTTTGCCTTATAGTGACCATCTAGAAGGAAACACTACCTGGTCCTGCCCCATTCTCACAGTCATTTCTGTTTTTGAATCCAATGTTACAGAAATTGCTTCAATCCATCTACTAGAGGATGTTCCTTCTTTTTTTTTGGTGACCTTCTACATTATCAAGCATGATATCCTTCTTCCGTAACTAGACTCAACTGATAATAGGTCCAAAGTACATTTGAAGGACTGCTTTATTTTGCCTCTGAACTGATTACAGGTTCCCCATGAGCACAATTAAATTTCCTCACCATTCTCACTTCCAAGGAGCATTCTGGCTAGACATTTTGCAAGACATATTTGATCATCTTTCTGGCAGTCCATAATATATTTAATATTCTTAAATAAAATTATAATTCAAAGATATTAATTCTTTCATCTTTCCCATTTATTATCCAGCTTTCAATTGCATGTGAGGTGATTTTAAAATACCATGGCTTGGCCCAGGTACACCTTACTAATCAAAGAGACATTGCTCTTTGACACTTTAATCTTCTAGCAGATTTTCCCAGTGCAATAATTCATTTTACTTCATTGGAAGTTGTTTGTGGATCCAAGTAAAAAGAAATCCCTGAAAGCATCAATATTTTTTCAGTTTACCATGATGTTGCTTATTAGTCTAGTTGTGAAGATGTTCCTTTTCTTCATGTTGAAGTGAAATCCATAACGAGGGGTACATAATCTTTGATCGCTGTGCTAGGTTGGGTTCTCCAGTGAAGCAAAACCAGTGACCCATGTATGTATGTGTATGTATATGAAATTATTTTATGTGTATGTGTATTGAATGAATTTTATATTAAGAAATGGCTCATACAGTGGTAGAAGTGGCTAAATCCTCCAGTTCAAGTCCATGAGTCAGATGTAAGCTGAGGAGTTCTCCTGACTCCTGTAACTGCAGGAGCTGAAGAATAGGAATCAGGTAGATGAAACATGAAGACTACAGGCTGGTGGGTGTAGAGCTGAATGAATCTGAGATCAGCCAAGTGAATCCAAGGTCAAAAGTCCAGTGCTAGCTCCTGGGAACACTAAGTATTATAATAGGACGTCGATGACAAGAGGTAGGATACAAATCCAGCAGTAGAAGTGAGTGAACTTGCAATTATCGGCTATTTATATGCCCTGAATGAAACCTTTTTCAAAGTAAAAGACTGTAACCGGATTAAAGAGGTTTCCCCACAACTGCTAGGCTGCTTCACAGAAGAGTCCATCATGGAGCTGACCATGCTATCTTAAATCATATCATGGGAAAACTATAGCCTATTCAAATTGACAGAAAACCTATCAAAATTTTCAAGCACTCCTGGTTTACAATCTGTACATCTTGGGTTGTTAATGAGTCTGAATGATGTGTTATTCTTCATATAATCCAACTTCTCTGATTAGACGTTCAGCATAGAGATGGAATAAATATGGTGAAAGAACACAACCCTGCCATACACCTTTCCTGTTTGAATGATGTCCTTGTTTTATTTAAATGACTTCCTCTTTATCTATGTATAGGTTCCATTTAGGCACAATTATGTGTTCTTAAATTCCTGTTCTTCACAATGGTATCTGTAACTTTTTCTGGCCCACACAGACAAATACCTTTGGGTAAACCAAAAAGTACCTCACAAATAAATATCTTTCTAGTATTCTCTTTCATCCAAGATCCACCTGGCATCAGTAATGCTGTAGTTCATTCCATGTTCTCTTCTGAATTCAACTTGAAATCCTGGATATCAATGCAAAGTTGTAACAATTTTGAAATTACCTTCAGTAAAATTTTACTTGTGCATGATAATAATAACATACTTTGATAATATCCAAACATCCAAATTCCATTGGATCACGTTTATTCAGAAAAGACAGGAATATATGTCTCTTCCAGTCAGGTGGCCAGGTAGCTGTCTACCAATTTCTTTGTATATATAAGTGAAAGTGTTAAATGTAGCACCAATTTTTTTAAACATCACAGACACATGTGTGGGGATGGACTCAATTTTTTGGAATAAAAAAGTCCATTGCAGTTCAACAAGTTTTCTGTCTTAAAAATAGAACAATGATCCCTTAGATTTATTGTATGAAACCCCTACTCATTACCCTACTCAAACAATAAAATATCTAAAACATTTTCTTGGAGTCCATATTTTGTAATGTTGTCTCATTGTGTTTTACATATGCTAATTAATGCATGTATTTATGTAAGTGCTTGATTTGAAATTTCTGAATCTGTTTGGTAAAGCCATTTGATAGAAGTTGGAAATGAATATAACCTGGCCTGGGATTTTGCTGTACACATCCTTGTTGGAGGGTGAGATCTATTATAATACAAAAGATATAGTAATACAATTTGATGAGTACTATTAAAGAGGTATAAAATATGGATGCCATTACAGTAAAGAGAATTTCCAAAGTTGTCCTTTAAAAACTAATCAAAGACTTTCACCTTTGGCGTAGATGAAACAGCATGAGATAAGTGATTTGACTCTTCTGTCTCTCTGCTCCCAAAACAACTCGAAAATGGAAAAAAGAAAAACAGCCCTCAAAGCTGTGGACATCAGGCAACAAAGACAATAATCCCTAAGGTTAGAGAATCTGACAGGGTGGGCCTTATGATTGACCAACTTAGTTCCCGTTGAGTCTCCAGGAGAAGGCACAGAGTGGGGACTGCAGAAGGGGTTCCAGACCTGAGAAAATGGAGCTGTGATTCAAATGATGCCTAGGTGATTTGGGTTTTCATAGAATTGTGCTAGAAAGGAGACAGTCTGCATAGAGGAAAAGCACTAGAAATAGGCAAATAATTCTCATCTGAGTATAGATGAGTACATAAGGTAATAAAAATAACGAAGATATTGGGAAGAGTGGTCCAAAAGAATCAGAGTTAATATTAACTGAGGCTCACTCCGGTACAAGAAATAGGCAGAGGGTTATTAGGTGCCATCGAATGAATTCCGACCCATAGGGAACCTATGCACAATAGAACCAAACACTGTTCAATCCTGTGCCATCTTTGCAAATGTTCCTATGCTTGAGCCTAACGATAAGCCACTGTGTTGATCCATTTAGTTGTCTGACTCTAGATCTTTTCAGATTTCATTATAGTATTTAACTTTGTCTTCTTGAGTTGCCTTTTGAAATTTTCTGTTCAGCTTTTTTTTTTTTAACATGAAACATGGTTTTATTCATTTCAGTAAGAGAAATTACCAATTGAAGTCATCATATTTGGAAAAAAGAGTCACTAGACTAACCATGTACATTTCATGAAATCTGTCATTTAAGCCATGAGACAAATAAAACAACCCATCAAAAGATATATACAACCTTTTAAAAAAACTACAATAAATCCAGAGTGAGACTAATGACTTGGAACTCTCAGCTCTTCGCCTCTAGTCGGTGACCTTGGACTGACT
>NW_022111336.1:6077733-6101358 GCF_000313985.2 Echinops telfairi
ATATAGCGTCTGGGGTCTTAAAAGCTTGAAGGTAAACAAGCGGCCATCTAGCTCAGAAGCAACAAAGCCCACATGGAACAACATATCAACCTGTTCAGCTTTTTTACATCATCATTTCTTCCATTTGCTTTAGCTATTCTACAACGAAGAACAAGGTTCAGAGTCTCGTTTGACATCCAGTTTAATTGTTTCTTAATTTCTTGTCTTTTTTATTTTTTTTCCTTTCCACACGAATGATGTTATTGATGTTCTCCCACAACTCATCCGCTCTTCTACCATTAATGTTTCATGTATTGAATATACTCTTTAGATATTCTAGGAATTCAGGTAGGATAGACTCAAGGTGGCTCATGTGGACTTGTTTTAACTTTTTCACCAAAACTAACACTTTGCTGTGGCACAAATCAAAGGTCACATAATTCTTAAAATAAGAGTTAGACAGATGGATATAACACATTCAGAAGTTTATAGACCTAGATGGAAGATATGTAAAAAAACAATTCCACATTTTAAATGTTTTGGTTTAATAAATGTAAGATTGTGTAGCAGTATTTTTTTAATCCTCATCTAGTGAGACCAAGTTCATTGGTAGTTAATAGGATAAGAAAGAGTGGAGAAAATGCACATTATAGAGTATAGACTAATTTTTTTGATGATAGGAATTTTAACACCTATTGTGGATGTAGTGAATGAGAACTAAACAACTAAAGTAACAATGAACATTTAGGTACATATGGATGGGCTTAGGCAAAATTGCATATTGGCACGGACTTCGTAAGAACAGATATAGTATCTATAGATATGTGTAGGAGCAGACACATTGAAGGCACAAATACAGATCCTCCTCAAACAAAACCTAACACTTTCCAAAATTGGTATTCTGGCTTGAAAATTTAGGACTAAAGTCTCATGGGACCGCTGACTCAGCTGGCACACTATCATTCACAAAAGTCATGATCTATATCCTCGTGATTGCAGAAATAACTGAGGTTTTAAAAGCTTTCAAGCAGCCATCTAAGATGCACCTACAGGTCTTGACACCCCTGAAACAAAACAGTAAGACGTAAAGTAACAAAATAAGTCTACAAGAGCTGCTACCCCCTCTATTCTGAAACCAAAACTAGATGGTGCCTCTCTCCCACTAGTGAGCAATCTGATTCTGAAAACCAAAATCCAAAACCACTATCATTAAGTCAAATTCAACTCCTAGCAACCTTATATAGGTTTTCTTAGGCTGTAAAAATTTATGGGAGCAGACAGCCTCATTTTTCTCCAACAGAATGCTAGTAAGTTTGAACCACCAACCTCACAGTTAGTAGTCCATTGCTTACCTGGCAGTGTCTTTGACCATTCTGATTCATTCATTGTCATGAAGTCAATTCTGATTCGTACTGGAGCCACAATAATCAAGAGAATGATAAGAAAAAGATGGCCAGAATTCCAAAACTTATTTTAAAAGTCAGACATATTGAATAAAAACAGAACAGAGGAGCCTTTAAAAATAGGGTCCTAAGATACTCTTTAAATCTAGAACAGTCTATGCTCTGAAATCTGCTTTTAGCAAATAAATAGGGTGGCATGTCAAAACACGGATTTAAGTTGTTAAAAATTTCATCGTGCTTGGATCCAGAATCAATACTCCTGGGATCAGCAGTCAAAAAATCAAACGATGCATGGCATTGGATAAATCTGATGCACAAGACCTCTTTAAAGCATCGAAAAGCAGGAATGCAACTTTGAGCACGAAGGTGTGCCTTACCTAAGGTATTTTCATTTGGCTTCTATGCAAGTGAAAGTTGAAGAATGAATTAGGAAGATGAAAGAAAACGTGATATTTTAAAATAATGATGCTGGTCAAGAATATTTAAAGTACCATGAACTGACAAAAGAACCAACAAATCTGTTTTGTAAGAAGTACACCCAGAATGCTCCTCAGAAGCAAGGATGGTGAGACTGGGTATCACATGCTTTGGGCATGTTTTTAGGAGAGACCAGTTCCTGGAAAAAAGACATCATGCTTGGTCAAGTAGAAGTGCAGCAAAAATGAGGAAGATCCTTGATCAGATGGATTGACACAATGGTTGCAACAATGGGCTCAAACATAACAACTCTTTTAAAGATGGGGCAAGACTAAGTATTGTTTCATTTTGTTGCACATTGGATCATTATGAGTTGGAGCTGATTCAATAGCACCTAACAACAGCAACCCCATCAGTATGAGACCAAAAGTTCAATAATTTATGGAAAGCAAAGGAGAGAAGAGCAGTGGGCAGGGGAACTGGAGCACTGGAATGGGAACAAGTAGAACACAAAGAGAATGCTGACGTATTGTGATCAACATGACCAATGTCTGGGAATAAGCTCTATGATCCTGCCAAACAGGAACCCAATTTGCTGTGTAAACTTTCACCAAATACTCAATAAAATGTATTTTTAAATGGAAAATATTTATAATTTGATGACAATTATAAACCCAAAGATTCTAGCTTAACTAACATGAAGCCCCCAAAGTCAGAAAATAGATAAACTACAATTAAGAAAGCAATAAAAATGAAAACCAAATCCATGGTTGTCATGAAAATTCCAATTAACAGCAACCCTATAAGACAGATTTCCATGCCTTTAGTCTGTACAGAAGCAGACTGCCACAACTTTTTCCTAATGACTTCCTGGTGAGCACTCAGTACACTTTTCAGCCAGCAGTTGGGTACTTAGCCATGGTGTCACCAGAATCCCATAGAAGTGCTAATAAACATAATAATCCCATTGCTTAGAACATTGATAAAGATCTTAAAAAGAATTAGAAAATAAAAGACAGGAAATAAAGAAACTAAGAAAGGAATGACAGCAAATTTCTTGTCAGAAACAATGCTACCAAGAAGCCAATGTCTTTAAAGTACTGGGAAAAAATACAACTGTCAAGTTAAAATTCTATATCTAGTAAAAACATCTTTCTAAAGTGAAGGCTAACAAAGCCTATTAGCGATTAGCAGTAATAGGATAGATAAGAGCTATTGCTTAGGGTGTACTGAATTTCTGTCCATGTTGGTAGAATAATTTGAGAAAATAATGGTAATGGTTTCATAACATGATTGGTCTAATAAATGCCATTGAATTGAAAATGTAAAAAGTGCTGATTTGGCCAAAGTTTCATTATATATAATATTACCACCATAAAACTTTTATATTGAAGGTTAATTAAAGGCACTTGAGACATACAGAAACTTCAAGAAATGTTCATTCTAAAACTTGCTCCCTCCATCCGTCAATTTTTTGCACTGTAGTGACTTACATGTTTTTGTGATACTGGAAGGTACACCACTGGTATTTCAAATCCCAGCAGGGTTATAGCTCATGGACATGTATCAGTAGCATGTTTGGATCAAGACTGACAAGGAAAAAGGAAAAGGGAAGTCCACTTCTGAAAACTTAATCAAGGAAAAGCTTATGAGTAGCAGCAGAACATCGTTGATTATAGTTCCAGATGAATTTGTCAGGTTGGGACTGATGAAGAGCTGTTCCTCTATGTAGTCTTTCCCTTAATGACATGGATGGAGCACAGATTTCAGGGCCTTCATTTGTTGATGTGTCATGACGCAAAATGAGCAAAAATCACTGGCAACCAGTCATTGCTGATCAGAACATGAAATGTATGACACAGAATCTAGGAACATTGGAAGTTGACAAAAATAAAATAGAAGGTAGAGGATGGATATGATAAGCATCAGTGAATTGGCATTGCCCATTTTAATCAGACAATCATATGGTCTGCTACATCAGTATGAAAAATTGTAGAGGAATAGACTTGCACACATTTTAAAAAAGAAGGTTTGAAAAGCTCTGGAAATGAAAACAATGTGCATAAATGTCAATGTAAATTTTATGATTATTGAAATATCTCTTAAAAATCATCTAAGATAAAAATAATAGCAAGATTTACTGGATTTGTGTAAAACTGTGTATCATAATGCTAATACAAAGATTGTATGGAGAGAAAAGGAAAGATAGTGTAATAAAACACAAATTCTTAATAGCAGCAGTAAGAGAAGTGAAATCCTAACATTCCATAGATATTAGAAGGATAATATGGAAATACTATGAAGTAGCTTATGCCAATAAATTTAGTTGTAATTGACAAGTTCCTTGAAAAACATGAAATACTCCAGAAGTAATAGGAACCTTGAATAGTTTAATATGTACTGAAGAAATTGAATTTGCTGGTGAAAATTTCATATGAAGAGAACTCCAGACCCTGATGATTTCACAGGAAAAATCTACAAAAGGCTTACAGAAGAAATGATCGCATTTCTACACAAACTCTTACAGAAAGCTGAAGAGAATGGAATTCCTCTTCTATGGGGGAATTTCTCTGAAATCAGGACTACAAAAATGGTATTATGAATAAAGGAAACTGCAAAACAATATCTCTCAAAAATCTAAAAGTATATGCGAAAAAAGTCAGTAAAATTTTAGCAACTCAAATCCAGCAATACATAAAAAGCCTAGTATATTATGATCCAAGAATTCAAGGTTTCTTAGTCATTGATTGATGCAAATCAATCTATGTAATATCCTGTGTTAACCATCTAGTCTGTAGAAGAAGAGGAGGAGGAGAAAGAGGACGATGACAACACAGAACTACCTTAATAGATCTATAGATGCAGCTGCAGCATTTAACATAATCCAACATCCATCTCTGATTAAAAATAACTGTCAACAAAATAGGAATAAGGGAGAACTTTATAACATTAATAAAGTACATCAACAAAAATTTAATTGTAAAATATGAAAAGTTTCCACACCTCTGGGTTCTAAAATCCCCCAGACACCCAAACTCAATGTTATAAAATCGACACAGATGCATAGCAACCCTATAGGACAGGGTAGAACTTCTCTTGCAGGTTTCCCACACTGTAACTTTATGGGAATAGAAAGCCTCATGGAGCAGCTGGTGAATTCGAACTGCTGACCTTGGGGTTAGCAGTCCAATAAGTAGCCACCATGTTAACAGGCCTCAAGTTCAGGAGCAAGAATATATTTCTCTCTCATCATTTCTATTTAACATTATACATGATATTCTACTCAGTATAAATCAGGAAAAGGAAAAAGATGGTCTTTATATTAAAATGTAGGAAGTTCTTTTTCGCAGATGAAAGTATGATCATCTGTATACAATAATCCTTCACCATCTACAAAAAAGTTACTGAAATGCATAAGTAAGTTTAGTGAGGCTGAATAATACAATATCAATTTATAAAGATTAATAGCATTTGCATTTGCTCCAATAAAAATTGAAAAATGAAATAAAAATATGATGTAAAATAGCAATAAAATATGAGTTCCTTACAGATGTCAATGAGATGAATCTGACAAAAGAGATTCTACACGTTTAGACATAAAACTTCAAAATAATGCTAAAAAAAACAACCTAAAGAAGACCTACTTATACAGTTAATCCATCTCCTTGAGGGTCTTTGTCTTTGTGTGGGGATTCTCAACCAAACACGATGCCCCTTTCCAGGGACTGGTCCCTCCTGATAACATGGTAAAAGCATATGAGAATCTCATCCTCCTTGCTTCCAAGGAGCATACTGGTTGTACTTCCTTCAAAATAGATTTGTTTTAACAATGTCCAGATCAAAATATAAGTACTATAGTTACTGTTCACAAATTCCACTCTATACTTATTTGTTACATATCAGACTTTTCTGGGGGAATTTCCCAGTTCCATATCCAAATCTTGGGATTTAATTCTTGGGATGCACTTTGATTAAGCCCTAGTCTTCGGTTGATGTATTACAGATATTAATAACTGCCCACTAATTGGAAATAATAGTACACTTTAAAATTCCTAAATTTCCCAAGGTCTAAAATTATTTAGAATGTGAGATTAATAAAGAGACGAAAAATTTTGTAAACAATGGTCTATTGCTATTTAGGAGGCTGTCTTTCTGATAACCTTCATATTTTTTCTGTCATACTGCAAATAAAATGTTGTTTACATATTGCTCCAAATACTTCTTGTTTAAATGGAAAGTTTAACTATGAGACTAGGTTTCAAGTTCAAAAAATAAGCAGTAAATCAGTAATGAGGAGAGCCACAAACATATATTCTGAAGTTTGATAATCTGAGCATCTCATGATCAAAGTCCATAGAGAAATTCAAAATATAACAGACAGTTACAACTTCTCAGAAATTTTAAAGTTGCACAAAACACTATCTGGTCAGCATTATTTCAATTTTGCAGATGAGGTCACTGAAATAAGAATCATTAAGATATACTACACAGGGGTTATTCAGTACACTCTTCAAATTTCCTTTGGATTGAAATAAAATCTATCTGAGCATAGCACAGTTTTGACTCCTAAAAAATCTCACATTTCATAAACTATAATCAGATGAAAGCTTATGGATTTTGATTCCTAGCCTTCACCTTTCCTATCCCCATTATATACAAAAGAAAAATTGATTCTGACCTTGAAGTCAGGGTGTTAAAAATAAATCTCTACTGCACTTATGTTGATTTTCTCTCTTTCTGAAATAACTGCTTAAATTCACTCAGGGGATTACTCTAATGATCCACTAGCTTTTTATAAGTACTGAAAAGAAGTGAAAGAGATGTTTGTGCAGGGAAGTGTTTATCGGTTCCTAACGCATTTCAAGGGAAAATAGAGGGGGGTTTATATGATGCTGAGAAGTCCCACATAGATATTCCATGTGACCTCTTGGTCTCAGGATGATCTCTAATGTTGAGAAGCTTTGCCAATTCTAAACACTTTGGGGAATGTTTTATAGACACAAATATTTATAACTCCTAACAACAGAATATTTCTTTAAAAAATGTACCTCAAGGCCAATATTATTTTCAATTAATAGGGTACAGAAATGATGTGATACATCAAGGCTAGTGATGAAGAAACACTTTTTAATTTTATTCATCTCTGTAATTATAACATATAATTAAGCCTAGATATAAACTTACTTTCCCCAAAATTTTTCTTAAAATAATGGAGTATTTGATATCTGAAGCCCCACTTGTTAAAAGTCTCAACTATTTCTTATCAGAGTTTCCTCTTAGAAGATCCCATGGGAAAGGTCAGAAGTTTCTGCTCCACTCACAATCAGATTAGTCCATCTGGCTTCCTGCCATTTCTGAATACTGTTCTCGGAACAACAGTCACATGCAGATGGACACTCAAGTGACTTTCTATAGTTTTACCCAAGGAAGAAAATACAGTCCACAGTAGTGAAATATCATGTTGGCAATGTATACAGGAAATATATTATCTCCACTGAAACTATAGGGTGAATTTTTAACATTGTTTGACTAGGGGATTTGAGATTTCCAAAATTATATCCTGTATATTATTCCCTTTCCAAGCAAGAATTTCCAAGATCAACACACTAGAAAGTATAGTAAATAATAAAACTACACTTCCTTTGTAGTTGAGCTGTCTCCAATACTTTTAAAAAGAGCTCCAAAATATTTAGCTTATAACGCACAGCCTGGTGTGAAGGTGTATGCCAGAAACATGCTTCTCACATGCCAGTCTGCATCCACCTTTTACCACACTCCGTCTGGCCAACATTCAGGCCGAAAAACAAAAGGAAATTTTACCAATAACATTACAAAGCTCTTCTCAATTTACTAGTTTCAAGGCCTAGAAAAGCGGTGACCAGATTCAACAGTCTGTGCATGGCTTCTGAAACACAGTGACCTTGGCCATTATTGAACCTTTTCAACATTGGGCTCTAAACTATGAGTCAGCAAACCATGGCCCACTGGCTAAATCCAGTCCACCTCCCGTTTTGAGCAATAGATATGACAATTACATCATATTTTATCTATGACTACTATCACTCTAAAGGGGCACAGTTGAATCATTGTCACAGAAATCATATAGTCAGCAGTGCCAAAAGAGGTAATTTCCTTCTTTTTACAGAAAAATGGTGCTTTTTAAAAACAAATCTGTTTCTAAACAAACAGATTTACTAATTATCCTCCCTTATGAAAAGCAAGGAATGGACAACAAAGCCAGCAAAATAGTAGGGACATTTCATTCTTACTCTCCTTTGCCATTTCTGTTTATGTCACCTTATTATCATCATTATTAATAATAACTCCAAGACTGGAAGCATCTAATGTATATACAAGGTGCTTCTGAAAGTTCATTGAAAAATAGCGTCAAAAGATAATGGAATATTGCCATGAACTTTTAGAAGCCTCCTCTTACAATGGGAACATGAAACAGACACATTAAAATATGGTACTGAATACAGTGTCTTTGAGATTATGTAATATTCCATTCATTTCAAAATTCCAAGTAAAAGGTGTTATAAATTCAAATAGATAAATCTCATTAATATCATCATAATTTATCACCGTAGTACACATTGAATGTTTTAAAATCTAAAATAATAATATATATCTAATTATTAGAAATTAAAACAAGAACATGATGAATTTCAAAAAACAACATTAAAATGAATATGTATATAATGTTTATATATATATATCACATCAAAGTCTTATGATATACCAAGTATGGGTAAAGTAATTTGGAATCTATCAGTTGATATTTCAAAAAGGATAAAAGCTGTCAAAGAAAAAACTTGTAGACATTATTGTGAACACAGCCTGTTAAACTATGGCTTTATCCCAGATGTTATGACAAAAGGAGATATATAAAGGCAATGTAGATTGGAAAAAGCTATCAGAAGTGGTTAATACATAATTAAAGGAAATGAAGTTAAAGTCCATTGTCATAGCTTGTTAGTCTGGGAGCAGGTGCTGTAATTCAATGCATAAGGTGGCAAAGTTATTGGGGAAAAAACCCACAGTGTTTCTGGTTTGGATAGATAGAAAAAACAGAAACCGGAGAAACTGTGACTGCTGAGAGTAAGAGGGAAGTCTAAAAGGGAAACAAATGTCGGAGAGTAACATCTCTGTTTTTCTATTCATATTTCTGTACAGCATGAAGCAATTCATCTAAGGACAAAGATCTGGATTGAGACTACAGATATGTCTCAGGAAGAGTTTGCAATTCACATCCAATAAAGATAATAAACCTGTTAAAAGTAAAGAAGCGTGATTCATCAGAAAGAAAGGAAAAAATCCAAAAACTGAACATCTAACTAATACTAGGAGAAAAATGAGGTTTTCTACTCTTGTGAAGTGTAGCAGTCTCAGAAACCAAGAGGGCCACTTCTACCCTGGCCTGTAGGGTCTCTACGAGTAGAAACTGCCTCAATGGCAATGAGTTTGGTTTTGGATTATGTATAATGTACAACAAAAAATTGCCTAGAAAAACTAGAACTACAGAAATGGGGCATGGAAAATCCAAGTTAACCCACAGATCAACTCTGAAATGACTTCACTTTTGGAACGAATGAACAAGATTTGAGTCGGCATAGACTGGATGGCAGTTTGGTTTGAGTACAGTAAGGTGGGCCTGACCGAAGCCATGAGCCATGATATTTTCAATGACCTCAGACGCAAATGAAAGCTAGACAATGACTGGAGAACAGTTGATGCATTTGAATATGGTGTTGGTAAAACATATTGAGAGTGCCTTGCACTGTCAGAAGAATGAACACATAGGTCTTGTAAGAATACAACCAGAAAGCTCCGTAGCATGTTGAAGTTGGCTAGCATTTATCTAACATACTTTGGACACGTTATCAAGGAGAGATCAGTCCCCGGTAAACAACATCATGCTTGGTAAAGCAGAGGGTTAGCAAAATAAAGGACAATGTTCCACAAGATACAGTGGAAGAGGGTTTACAGTGTCTGCAAGAAAGGACTCAAAAATAACAATGATGGAGATGGTGCAGGACTGGGCCATGTTTCATTGTTGTGCATCAAGCCCCTGTGAATTGGAATAAATTCAATGGCACCTAGCAACAGCAGCAAGCACAACAGCCCTCCCTGAAGTAAACAAAATATTCTTACCATGGATGAGAACATAGAATCACAAAAATAGAAATAAAAACCGACATAAATTATATGTTATGTATATATATAAATCAACTTCATGTATTTATCAGACAAATGGAAACAACAGAGGAAAGATTATGCAATGTTAAAAAAAACAACAGTCAATATAAATTACCAAACTGTGAAGAAAACAGTTTAAAAAGTATTTTAAAAATTAAACAGAGCCTCAAATGCCTTCTAAGCAATAGTCAACAGTGTAACATATATGAAATTAGAATCCCAGAAAGAGAAGAATGAGAAAATATAGCAGAAAACACATTTGAAGAAATACTGTACAAAAATTTCCTAAATTGTATTAAAAACTGAAAATGATGAACAAGGACCAAGAAAACTGTTGAAAGCTAGAGAAAAGGGAAAATCTTGAAAGTATGAAGAGAACAATCTGTTACATTCAAAGCAACAACAGTTCAATTAAGGAAATTGGATTTTCACTAGGTACCATTAGGGCCAGAGAAGGGAAGAACAGCCACCAAAGTCTATCAACCATGAATTATAAATGCAGAAAAAAATATTTTTCAAGTGACAGCAAAAAACATTGTCAGTTTAACCAAATAAATAAACAAATGCACATAAAAACAAAAACACCTGTCACCAGCAGACCTATATTAGTTGATGAAAATGGTTTGACCTTGCCTACCAAATGATAGGTTGAAAATTCAAACCCAGCTGTGGGGGGAGGTCAGATGCACAGGCATTCATTGTAAAAGTTTGAATAATACTGAAATATGTAAAGTATAAATTATTAAAAGCTTCTCTATCCTGCTATTTATTCTCTTTTTGTTCCCTATCCCTAACCACAACAATGAACATTGTGAACATTATCAGACCTTGCTACTCTTCAGCAAAATTTAATAACCTCTATAACTTAAAGAGAGAGAGAGAAGAGGGTGTGGAGACACTCTGGTATCAAACTGAAAAATTAGGATCTATTATTATTTTTCAATATTCAAATAAAGATATAACTCTCAGAGAGGACAAGCATAAAACCTCCAAAGTAAATGCCAATTGTCTTTCCAATTAATATAAAGTCATAATATAGTTTATCTGGACATTTATGTGTAAGGAACATAAGCTAAAATATTTGTTCCAATCAGTGTAATAAAAATTAATGTTGAATTAGACTGGAATAAAGGGAAATGAGTTAATCAAAGCACTGGTCTACAGCACTCAGTCAATCACAGCCTATGAGGTAGGCTGCAACACAGATAGGAAAGCTCAAATCTCACCTCCATATTGCTGTTGGTAGCAAATTCTAATTGGATAAGAATGGGAGACCAGTGGACTTTAGTGTACAATCTATAAGTAGGTGGCCAGTATTGATTTCAAGGAAAAAACCAAAAACTTCCTGGGTAATGCAAAACATACTGACATTGACCACAAATCAGCATGGCAGTGCTGTGGCTAAATCAAGCCTTTGAATCAAAATCCCAAACAACAGTAAATATATCCTACTCCTTTATATTACCTATATGTGAAAAGAGAGGGCCTTAATCCACAATGCCTAGGGACTAACTAAATGACTCTATCTGAGTTATCCTTAAATTAAGTAACTATTGTCCCCAAAGATCTCTAGCAGTTTAGCTCCACAGGGGAGTAGAGCTGCTCTGCGTCTGAGCAAGACTCAGTGTCAGATCACCCACCATTCCTAACAGAACGCCAGTTGCTGCCCATGCATGCTCAGGGCCTAATAAAGTATATTGCTCTCTTGAGTCAACAACACAGATAATCAACACTTTGGGCTTCTGTCAGAGATTTCAGCCATAAACTGAGAGAATCCGTGGCTTGCCAATATCTTGTTGGCAGCATCTGTTGCTTGTGGGATATCATTAAGTATTTAACTAGTTAAGTACCCAGCTACATTTTAAGGAAAAATTAGGCATTAGTAGTGGTACAAGAACTTTGGGAAGGACAAAAGTCTAGATTCACATTCTTGGAGGAAGGCCTAGTAGAAATGAGAAAGGTTTGGCCAATGTGCTAGTGGTGAGGGGAAGCCTGATTTATACCAATAATTTCGATTATGTAGAAAATTATTATTCAAGTAAATAGTAACTTATTATTGCCTAATATTGCTAGAAAAATTAAAACATGAAGATACCATACTCTCATTTATGTATTTTGTGCTGATGCAGTGGGGAAAATTTAAGCATAGTTTAATGTTGAAGATGAGTTGTTAATATTTGAATGGAAAATGATTAATTGTGAGTTGAAGATAGATCAGGTATATAATTCCTCCTCTGCATCTAGTTAAAGCAGATGATAATTTCATATATAATAAACATATAATAATCTAAATAATAGACCTACACAATAATATACATTATTTTATTGTTGCTGTAAGATGCCATCAAATTAATTCTGACTCATAGCCACCTTACGTTCCAGGATCTAAACCCTGCCGGATCCTGCACCATCATCAAAATCATTGTTATGTTGAGCCCATTATTGCAGCCACTATGTCACTCTATGTCATTGTGAGTCTTCCCTGTTTTTACTGTCTGTTTACTTTACCAAGCATAACATCCTTTTCAGGGACCATTTTTTTTCAAAGATATCACTGAATATATGGGAGCTATAGCAAGGTGTAGTGAAGAAATCAGATAGTGTTCAGCAACCGGAAAGACTAGCATATGGAGTCTTAAAGGCTTGTTTTAAAACAAGTAGCCATCTAAGTGAGGTGCCAGCTAAGTCCACATCAGCCTGTGCAATTCAAGGACCATAAAAAATTAAGTACAAGACCAGAGCAAAGAACTGTATTAGAGCTTAAATTCTCAGCACCGGTGTACAGAAGAATATATATGACAGTAAAAGTTCAAAATCTATTTCCAAATCCCTCACACAGATTATGCTCCTAGTGTATTCCTTTTGACATTGACCAGGGTTGTAAATAGCCTTTATATTAGAGATAGTGCATTGGAAAGTGGACTGATAGAGATATAGGTAGGTTAAAATTTAACACAGTATCATTTGTTTTCCCTTTTAACTTATTTTAAATTTGTTCTAGTTCTTATTTTCTGCATTCTTTTAGATTGAGATTGTTCTGTGTTTTATTTTGTTATTGCTGTTGGGGTTTGTTTTGTAATGCATATTAAATTGAAATCCAGGAGAGGTAAATCTATAGAGACAGTAACTGGTTTAATAGATTCTTAGGGTATAGCAGAGGAGGGTAGGGGGAAGTGGGGAGTTAGTAATAGTGAGGACAAGAATGAAGAAAACATTCTAAAATTGATTGTGGTGATAATTGTACAACTCTTTTTAATATATTTAAACAACTGAATTCTATGTTAAAATATTAAAATTTAAAAAGAAAATAAGCATTCTCCCTGTACTTCTTTAAGATAAATTGGCTCCAGAGGGTGCACAGCGGTGCAGATGGAAACTGGAAACACAGAGAATCCAGCACAGATGAACCCCTCAGGACCAGTGGTGAAAGTGGTGATACTGGGAGGGAAGTGGGGAGGCGGGTAGAAAGGATCTACATATAACCTCCTCCCTGGGCCATGGGCAACAGAAAAGTGGGTGAAGGGAGATATCGATCAGTGGATAAAATAATTATAAATTATCAAGGGTTGATGAGAGAGGGGGGAGCGGGGAGGGAGAGGGAGGAAGGAAAATGAGGAGCTGATTCCAGGAACCCAAGCGGAAAGCGAGTTTTGAGAATGAGGAGGGCAACAAATGTATGTGTGCTTTACACAATTGATGCTGTGTGAATTGTGATAAGAGTTATATGAGCCCCAATAAAATGATTTAAAAAAAGACATGACAAAATAATAAAAATGTATAAATTATCAAGTGTTCATGAGGGAGGGGGGAGCGTGGAGGGAGGGGGAAAATGAGGAGCTGATACCAAGGGCTTCAGTGGAGAGAAAATATTTTGAGAATGATGAGGGCAACGAATGTACAAATGTGTTTGACACAATGTATGTATATATGGATTGTGATAAGAGTTGTATGAGCCCCCAGTAAAATGAATTTAAAAAAAGATAAATTGGCTCATTGTTCTGTTATTTCCAATATTCTTCATTTTGCACCAATATAATAATTTTATTTTCTATCAGATTACCTATAATGTACATACAATTCCCTTCTTCTATGGGTACAAATATGGTTATTATTTTCTACAATTATATTAATATACTATCTAAATTTACTTATGGTAAAACTGATTTCTCAGCTATCAATAGATTTTCTAACATCAGTGCAACCACCATACTTAGTAATTCTGTTATCTACAAAAATCCAGAGATAAAACATAAGCACTCTCTCTTAGCATATATTTGAATCATATGCTCGCACCACCCCTACTTCATGGCAACCATTTATCGATCCACCATCGCTATAGTGTTTCCTTTTTCCCATGTCATATAACTGGAACCATACCACAAGTAACCTTTTGTGACTGGCTTCTTACATTCAGCATCATGTCTTTATGATTAATCCAACTTTTTACAATGTATTATTAGTTTGAACCTTTTTATTGATCAGAAATATTACATTGCACTGTTGGTACACTCACCATTTCCAGGACTCCCGGGCTGTTTCCAGATTGGACAATTATGAATAGAGCTCTTATAAACAATACATCTTTTTCATGTTTATCGAGCAAAAAGGAATGGGATTGCTGATCAGGACCACGTAGTAAGAGGAAGTTAAACTTATAAAGAGCTGCCAACCTATTTTCTAAAGTGTCTACACCTTTATGTATCTTCACAAATCAGATATGGGGGTTCCATTTGCCTTTCATGTTTAATCAAAGTTGCTAGAGTAAAGTTTTGGGATTAATTTGGATTTGTTTTCCGTCATGCTGTATAAAATCCGTGTGACCAACTGATTATGAATTTGGTTGTTATCAAAAATCTTGGTGGGTTGGACTCTATACAGAGATGCTTCATAAGAAAGACCTTGCTAATCTACTTCTGAAAAATCACCCTTTGAAAATTCTATGGAGCACAGTTCTAGTCTGACACACTATGAATCAGAATTGACTCACAGCTAAATGTATTATTTTTTTGTAGGTATTTAGTGGTATAACATTAGGGTTTTGCTTCTCATTTCTCTATTTACTCATAATTTGGGGCATCTTCTCAAGTGTTTATTTAGCATATGTATATCTTCTTTGGTAATCTCATTGCCATTAAGTTGATTTCAACTTATAGCGACCCTATAGGACAGAGTAGAACTGCTTGTGTGGGTTTCCAAGACTAAAGCTTTATGGGAGTAGAAAGCGTATTGTTTCTCCTGAGAATGGCTTGGTGTGTTTGAGCTGCTGACCTGGTGGTTAGCAGCCCAACGTGTTACCCACTACACCATCAAAAAAAATGATGCTTTTTACTCCAAGTTTATAGCCTTGGAATCCCACTGGGGTAGTTCTACTCTGGCCCATCTGGTCACTAGGAGTCAGAGTTGACTCAATGGTTGTTGCATTTGGTGATGCATCTGTTCAAATGTTTTGCTATTTTACTTAGTTTTTGAATTGTTGTTGTTTATGAGAGTTATAATTTGTGAGAGTTCTTTATATATTTCCGGTTTGAGTCCTCTATTAAATAGGTATTCTGCAAGCATTTTCTCCATCTTCCTTGCGTGCTTTAAAATTTTCATAACACTTTCTTTAATTGCAAATATTTTATTCATTCAATTTCATTTTAATTTTTTCCAGTTATGGATAATTTTTTTTAACTGTTATACCTTAGAATTATTTGCCTAATCTTTAAAATATTTTGCCTACAGTAAGGTCATGAAGATTTTCTCCTAAAAGCTTCATAGTTTTCCATTTAGATCTAACATACATTTTGAGATGAGTATTGCATAAGGTTAAGTTTAAGTTAAGAATCATTGCTTTGCATTTGGATATTTGAGAGTTCCAATATCATTTATTGAAAGTCCTATTCTCTTTCCACTGAATTTTCTTTAGATCTTTATTAAACACAATTGACACATGTGGGTACAACTAATCCTTCAAACTCTCCAAACTCCATTAAGTCAGCCCCCAATTATAGATATCTTACACATCCATTATGTTGCATGAATGAATGCTGCTTTGCCAATACTACAATTGTGTTAGAGAGGGTTCTCTAGAGAAACAAGACCAGGACGCTTATGATTCTATAGATAAATAGATGATAGATAGATAGAAAGAGCTATATATATATATATATATATATATATATATATATATATATATACATAACACAATGAAATAAAGAGCTAATTAGTCCACAGAGCAGTATAAATGACTCAGTTGAACTCATATCCATGTAAAAGTTAATACACTGACAGTCCATCAACTCACAAGGGCCACTGGGTACAAGTCAAGGAAGCAGACAGCTGAGTCTTCTGTAGAGCAATATAGGCAGTCTGGCCACAGGCAGCAAACAACAGGACAGGTCACCAACAGTCAGCCAGATGACAGGGTCCGACAGTCCCCAGCTCAAGTGATGTATACACCAGCAGTGTGGTGAAGCAGGTCTTGAAGGAACTTCAAACTATAGCGACACAGTCCATGGGTTGGGTGCAAGTTTAGGCAGAGAACTAGCTAAGGTAGCCTCACACTGTTCCGATCATCAGACAGTAAGAGACAGAAAGGCAGCGAGGCTCGCTGAGCCATTTATCTCTTTGCCCTTCAATTAAATTGCAACCTTATGGCCAGGTTGGCACAATAAACCTACCTATCATAACACTGTTTTGATTGCTTTTATCCCAAAACTCACTGTCATAGAGTCAATTCCAATTCATAGTGACCCTAAAGGTCAGAGTGGAACTTACCCCTGTGAATTTTCAAGGCTATAAATTTCTGGGGGTAGAAAGCCTCATCTTACTCCCAGGGAGTAGCTGGTGGTTTCAAACAATTGATCTTGTAGTCAGTAGATCAACACATAAACCACCAGGATTCTGTTGCTGTAACTTTATAATAAGTTTTTAAAATGTGTAGCACAAGTGTTCCACCTTTATTCTTTTCCAAAATTGTATTGGCTAATCAAGTTCTTTCATATTCCAATATAAATTTCAGGATCAGTTTGATTATATCTTCAAAAGTTCCCGGTGGGAATATAAATTCCATTACATCTATTAATCAATTTGGGTAGAGCTAATATTTTAACAATATTGAGTACTTCAATCAATGAATGCAGTGTATGTCCATTTATTTAGCTCTTTTTTACTTCTTTATATTTCAAGCCTACCATATATTTTCCAAAATATCTATCAATTACATAATTTTAGCTTCTTTCAATATCTTTTCAATTATTAATCATTAATTTATAGAAATACAATCGATTTGTGAAAGTAAACTGAATTTTGTTATTGAATATGCAATGGTGTTCAACTGTGTTGGCTATAAGAAATTATGGATAGACTTGAGAAAAATTGGAATTCTAGAACACTGCATTGTTCTCATGAGGAACTTGTACATGGATCAAGAGGCAGTTGTGCAAACAGAACAAGGGCATTGTGCCTGATTTCAAATCAGGAAAGGTGTGCATCAGTGTTGTATCATCTCCTCATTCATATTCGATCTGTATGTTGAGCAAATTGTCAGATAAACTGGATTATATGAAGGAGAATGTGGCTTCAGGATTGGAGGGTTTATTAACAATCTTTAATATGCAGGTGATACAATCTTGTATGCTGACAGTGAGGATGACATGAAGTACTTGTTGATGAAGATAAAGGATTGCAGCCTTCTCAATATAAAGAAAATAAAATTTCTCACAACTGAACCAATAGGTAACATCGCAATAAATGGAGAAAAGATTGATGTCGTAAAGGGATTCATCTTGCTTGAAACCACAATCAATGCTCATGGACGCAGAAATCAAGATATCAGGCAACACATTGCTCTGGGTAGACCTGTTGCAGAAGACCTCTTTAAAGTGTTGAAAAGCAAGGAAGGTATTTTGAGAACTAAGGTGAACCTGACCCAAGTCATGGTACTTTTAATCATTTCATATGCATGTGAAATGTGGACATTGAATAAGGAATATCTAAGAAGAAGGGATACATTTGATTTATGATGCTAGCAAAGAATAGGGAAAGTCACCAGCGCTGCCAAAAGAAGAAACAAATTTGTCTTGGACACCATATGTGGCAATACCAATCTGTCTTAAGGGATTGCTCTGAGTATGAATTGACTGGGTAACAACAAGTTTTTGGTTTGTTGTGCTTGTTATATGTGGAGTGTATCATTTTATATATTTTAATTTATATATTACTACAATATATTTTATATATTATTCGATTATTTATAATTACTCTTGCTGTTTCCTCACTCCTGATGTTCTTATACCAGTTGCTTTCTACCTACAGAACTTCATATATATCTATATAATGACTTCAAATGACAGAGTAGAACTTAATAGAGATTCTTAAGTTAGGATCTTTATGGGAGCATATTGACAGGTGTTTTTTTTCTCCGTAAAGCCCTTGCATATGTTAAAATAACCTGCTTTCAGGTTAGCAGACAAGTGCTTAATACTTCAGGGGTCCTTGTCTATATGAGCGTATGTGTTCACACACATGAAGGGGCTCTGAAAAGCAAATAGAAAACAGACAGAACAATGCTTTTACATTAACTTTTGAAAGCCCCTGCCTGTGTTTATATGTGTGTGTAAACATAATTCATCAGCTTGATATTCCTAAAAAAAATGTACACAATGTTAACTTTTTGTAAATACAGTTGGGTCTTTAAATTTATTTATTTTCATTCCTTCTTGTTACCCTTTATACTCACTCTCACCTAGTGTACTTTCTCTTTATGTATTTCTCCTTGGTACTTGAACCATACATTAATATGTTATTCATTGCTATACACCCTTGTAAGAAGCTTATGCTAAATCACATCAAAGTTCTTCACTTTATCCCTGGATTTCTTCTCCCCTGGACATTCTATTTGATCTATCAAACCTTGGGTCAATTTTATCTTTTAAAGAATATTTGTAATGAAAAAATTGAATTTATAAAAGAAATTTCAGAATAAATTTGCATTCAAATTAATTTGGCCTTCATCATTACTGAGTATTCCTTCCATTTATTCATTTATTTCTACAACAATTATTGCCTATCTGTGTCAATGTCACAGCTTACAGGGATTCAAAAGTCTTAAAAGGAAAGTTTTAGAAAATGTTCTAGAAAATGATGCTTAGTAGTAACATGCCTAAAACTATTCTACCTATTGATATCTAAAAAAATGCACTTATTAACCATCATGTTTCCTTATGTATTTAAGGAAAACATGAAGGGCATCTCACATGTGCTTTTCAGACTCTCTTGGAATATCAACAGTATTTTGTATTCATGCTTCATTTTTTTTTTTCCTGACTCACAAAATGGCATTTCTCTCTTCAATAAATATCCTCATCTCTCAATTCTGGGTCACATTTCCATCCATAACCTACAGAATCATATGTTCTTAAAGAATCCTTGTTTAGATCAAATTGTTAGTCTTCTCCATTGACTCTTAATCGCTTACTCTTCACGCATGATCAAAAAGTTCATTTAAAAGTGCACATGCACAAATATATCAGCTTCCTTGAATGTTTTTTTTTTTGTGAGGACCTAAGTACTCGAAAGAATAGACTGGTGTTTTTAATCTATCATTGACAAGTGGTGTTCACTTGTTAAGCCAAGCCCTGTCAGAATAGCACCTTCTCTCATTTCACCTAATTTCTCTTCCAATTCATGTTAGATCATCTACTTCTCTACATTATAATGGATTATTCTATGGCTTGGATATTCCTTACGTATCTATTATAAAGAGATGGTCTTTTTCTACATTTTAGTTCTTCCCTCAAATTCCTTCACTAGTCTTGATGTGCATTCTACACCCCTCATTAGATCTCATAACTGTATTCATCACACCTCAAAACTGTTCTATATTCATATCTCCACAGTTGAACTCCATCTTATGCTCTAATATTTTATTTTTAATTACCTGTTCGATATCTCCATGCAAATATCTATCAGCCTCATTGCCAAACTTCAAATTAAGATGTTTTGAAATAAGTGGATTTTATTTCCTACTGCTTTCCTCCTACCCATTTTCTCTATTGCAATCAGGATTGCACCATTCTTCCATCTTTTGTCAAAATGATCCTTTCAAGCCATTATTTTCCCATTCCAAGGCCAAATCATCATTGTTTTTCAGTCTTGTTCAAATTATAAGGTATGTAGGAATTTAATGATTTATTAATTATTTATCCTTGAAACTGGAGGCATATTTTCTTTTATAAATTTTTATATACTTGCAATGATATTGTTCTGCTTTGTACAGTGATTTAGAGAAATTAATGTGTATGTTTCTTTTAGAGATAGTATATATTTATTCATCAACCTATTCCTTTATCTGCATTACATACTGCATGAAACACTATTAAAAATAAAACAAATCTCACGTTTTCTTAATAAACAATAGACTTCAAGTCCTAAAAACATTCACTTATTCTATTATTATTTACTAAGTAAACCCTAAAAATCACTCAGTATAAAATGATGACAAATAAGCACGATAAGTTTTTCATAAAACTGCAGGTTAGTTATGAAGGCATAATGCAGAAAGTTGATAAAAATATTTATTTTTGAAAAATAACATAATTCTATGGCAAATAAAAAGTATAATTGAGATAATGTGCTCAATGGAATGGGACATTTTGCTAAAGAGTTGACATTGAGAAAGGAGTCAATCATATGACATAATGGAGACAGATAACGTAAGTGAGAGATTTATTTTAACTGTAAGATAATTTTTAAAAAATTATTCGAACTGCCACAAAGTGTCTCGCCTATGTCTGATAAGAAACAGAGTACACTTAGCAAGCATTAGGACAGAGACAAAAAGATGTCTTCATTACTATCCTTTAGCAGTACTCAGTACTTGGCATTTATAGGAATATGTGTTGACAGGATTGCTGGATTTTATTTGCCAGCAGATACTTTTGTGTCTTCCTGGTGAACCCAAGGATTTAAATAATCAAGCATTCAATCTGGTGTTTCTTATAATTCTTAATAGAATGCTATGCTGATGTAAACTAAAGAAAATAGTGGCCCCTTCTTCCTGTAGTCTCCATGTGACAGTGCTTCTATTCTACCTACCTACTAGTTTGTTGAGTAATAACTTGGGTCTTGAAAGCTTGCAAGAGACTATACAAGAAAGGATAACTGATCTCTATTCACTTAGAGTAGCAGAGGAAGAAGGTGAGTGCAGACTAAGAGAAGAATATGGCAAATTGCCCTCAGAAACAACTGCCTCCTTTGAGATTAGATTTTGAAGGAACCCAACTATCATTATTGAATGTTTCCATGGAGGAACTCTGACCAAAAGGAAGAAAATGCAAAACAGAATTTCAAATTCTCATGGAATATAGATTTTTTTCTGGAGCCACGGATGCTGGGTGAACCCCCTAAAACTATTTCTCTAAGACAATATTTAAACTTGAAACCTCAAAACAACACCTCTTGAAATCATCTTTAAACCAAACAGCCAAACAAAACCAAATCTAGTGCCATTGAGTCTCTTCCGATTTACATTGAACCTACAAAGTCTCTGAGGCTGTCAAATAGCTTCATCTTCCTCCCTGAGAGGTTTGAATCATTACCCTTGCAGTTGGTAGCCTAACATCTACCCCACAATGCCACCAGGACTCCATAGAGCAAACAACTGTTTAATTAGTACAGAATGTTTGCCTCTTTTAATTATCTGTATACCATCAAATAGACAAGAGTAACTCACAAGGAAGTTGAGAATGGATGCACAAATTGAACACCATCAATGTTACGTAATCATACACATAGAAGTTGTTAAATTGATGTATGCTTTGCTGTGTATATTTTCAACAATAATAAACATGGTATTTTATATTAAAAAACAAAACAAATCCAAATGGTATTCTAAGAATAGAGAATTTTTTTCTGCCTATATGCTTCATTGTAAACACTGAAAGCTCGGTATATTTGTTTCAAGAAAATAGAAACTGGGCCTTTCGCCTTTTATTTTCTTTTCTCTTACCATTTCAGCAAATATGAAATTTACAGCTGGTCTCTCTTATGCTGTCAGAGCAATTTGGCTTTTCTCTGTGGATTTGACAAGAGAGACTATTCTTGTCTTGATTGCCATTAATAGCAATGTTACACGTGTACATCAAGTATGAATGAATCCCTAACGCTTTAAATAGGTCTATGGAAAGAAATGCATGGAACAAAGGATAAAAAGAAAGTGCTACCAAGGGAAAGGGAGCTGCCGTTTTATTCTACTACATTCTTAAACATCAATTGATATTGAGGTTCTGCATGACTTAAAGAAAGAAATAAAACACCCTCTGCATATGAGCTATTAAGGGACAACTACATTAAGACCAACTATTTATTTTAACACAAACACCTAAAGGTACTAAGTACGCCATAAAGAAAAATCTTATCGGTCACAACTTCTATATTGCTAATAAACACCTTTCTAATACAATAGTCCCTTAAAAAATAAAATACCTACGGATCAAAGTATTTTAAATATATTAATGAACCCAGATTTAATCAGATGCCTTTATAAATATTACAAATATTTTAAAAATCATATCAAAAGTTGCCATTGAGGCCAGTAGTAGCATATATAGAAAGGATGGGATTGCATTTAATTGTCCTAACCTTTAAAGCACTTTCCTCACATACTCTTCTTTGATGTAAAAGTCTGTTAAAACATGTATCCAGATTAGGTAGTACGTGATCACTCTTGTAAGCTAAGAGGCATCTCTAAGTACTCACAACAAGTAGATAAGAGCATTACATTCTTACACTGAGTAAGAATGACAAGTTGAGAAGTTGAGCACAGCTTAAGTTAAATTTCAGTCAACACCTTCAATAATATATAGTTCTTTAGTAGATAATTTATTATCACATGACAGTGGATTTAATTGTGCTTCACCCCCCCCAACACACACACACAAAGAAACGTGAAAATCCTAACCCCTATGCCTATAAATACGACTGGTTTGAAAATAAGGGGTTTTGTTTACAATATTAATGAGGTCATACAAAAGTGACTCGGGTTCTACACTTAATTACCTTTGAGCAACCAAAACAACTGCCATCCAGTCTGTTCCCATTCATAGTGGCACTATTTAGGGTTTCTGGGACTGTAAATTTTTACTCTTATACTTGATCTTAGAATAGTGAAACCAAATGGAAGAAATAATGAAGTAAAAGAGCTGGAGAGAAAATTTCAAAGGGCAGCTAAAGAATAGAAAATAAAGCCTTGGGGACAGGGAGTGGTGCCCCAACAGACTGGACTGGAAAACACTCTTAAAGGCCAGCGATCCCTGAACTAACTACAAGCTTTTATTTCTTGGTATATTTTAATTTGTTCTTTGTCAGTGGCTTGATGTTGTTGTTGTTTTGTTGTACACTGTTGCTTGGTTTTGCTCTGTCTTGTTTTTGTGCATGTTGTTGTCTCCGCAGGTCTGTCTGGATAGGACAGGCTGGATGAACAATCTGGAGGAGAAAACAATGGGACTGACAGTTCCGGGGAGACTGGGAGAGGGGGAGGTGGGGGGAAGGGAAGAGGTGTTAACAAACCAAGGGACAAGGGAACAACAAGCGATCCAAATTGGTGGGGAGGTGGGTGTGGGAGACCTGGTAGGGCATGATCAAG
>NW_022111336.1:6102345-6148119 GCF_000313985.2 Echinops telfairi
GGATGAGCCCTACAGGACCAGTGGTGTGAGTGGTGAAACAGGGAGGGTAGAGGGAGAGTGGGTAGGAAAGAGGGAACCGATTACAAGAACTATATGTGACCTCCTCCCTGGGGGACGTACAACAGAAAAGTGGGTCAAGGGAGACATCGGAAAGGGCAAGATATGACAAAATAACAATTTATAAACTATCAAGGGCTCATGAGGGAGGGGCGGGGAAGGAGGGGAAAAATGAGGACCTAATGCCGGGGGTTTAAGTGGAGAGAAAATGTTTTGAGAATGATGAGGGAAGTGAATGTACAAATGCGCTTTACACAATTTATGTGTGTATGGATTGTGATAAAGTTGTATGAGCCCCTAATAAAATGATTAAAAAAACAAAACAAAAAAAGAAAGTAAAGCCTTATGATAAAATTTGAAAAGACCAAGAATTAGAAACAAAAAGGGAACACATACTCACCATATTTAAAACGGAAAGAACTGAAGAAAAAAATGCAAGTCTCAAGTTTCAATATTGAAAGAATTTATGGGCAAAATATTGAATGATGCCTGAAGCATCAAAAGAAAATAGAAAGACTACGTAGTCACTGTACCAAAAAGAACTAGTTGACATTCAACCTTTTCAAGAGGTAGCGTATGATCAAGAACCAATGGTATTTAAGGAAAAGGTCCAAGCTGCACTGAAGGCATTATCTGATAAAGTGCTGGAAGCACTTACCTACCTATATCAAGAAATTTTGAAGATAGGTAACTTGCCAACTGACTATAAAGACTCACTGACTGAAAGATGCTGGAAATTCAAGCAGGAAGAGGACATGGCACAAGGGATGTCATTGCTGATGTCTGAAGGTTCTTGACAGAAAGTAGGGAATACGAGAAAAATGATTGTGATTCATTGAGTATGCAAAGGAATTTGACTATGTTGACCATAAAGAACTATGAATAGCATGAAAAATGGAAATTCCAGAACACTTCATTGTGCTCATGTGGAAATTGTACATGGAGTCATCAAGGGAATCCTACATGGTTTAAAAATCATGTCAGGTTTTATCCTGTTGTCACACATATTCAATCTATATGCTGAGCAAATAATCAGAGTAGCTATACTATATGAGAAAGAACTTGGCATTACATGTTAGGAAGGCTTACTAACAAACGGAGATATGGAGGTGATACAACCTTTCTTGCTGAAAGTGAGGAGGATTTGAAGCACTCGCTGCTGAAGATCAAGGATTACAGTCTTCTACATGGATAACAATTTAAAGGAACAAAAATCCTCACAAATGGACCAATAGGTTACATCATGGTAAACAGAAATAATATTGAAGTTGGCAAATATTTCATCTCACTTGGCTCCAAAATCATACCCATGGATAAGCAGTCAAGAGACCAAGTTTATCATTACATTGGGTAAATCTGCTACGCAAGATCTATTTAAGGTGATGAAGAGCTAGGATGTCTCCTGGAAGACTAAGGTGCACCTACCCTGATCCAAGCCAGGGTACTTTGTATTACCTCACGTGCATGTGAAAATCAGACATTTAATAAGGAAAACCCAAGAAGAATCAATGCATTTGAGTTATAATGCTGGGAAAAATCTTGAAAGTACCATGGACTGCTAAAAGAATAAACAAATTTGTCATGGAAGAGGTACAACCAGAATGATCCTTGAAACCAAGGATGGTCAGACTTTGTCTCACATCCTTTGGACATATTATGAAGTGTGTTCATCTGGGTAGACTAGAGAAACAACTCCATAGAGACTCATATGTGTCTAATAAAGAGGTTTATATACAAGAGCGGTTAGATATTGAGAAAACATCCCAGCCTAGCCCATATCAAGTCCTTAAGTCCAGTATTAGCCCATATGTCCCATACCAATCTATAAAATCCTCTTCAGACTCATGCAACACATGCAATGGTGCTGAATGCAGAACAATCACAGGCAAGTGGATAGAAAGTCTTCGGATCCAGTGGCGTTGTAAGCATCTCAGCGCTGGCAGGGGTCTCTACATGACTTCTCCAGCTTCAGAGGTTTGGTTGCTTCAGGGTAGGTCCATGTGCCTTCTTCCAGCTAAGGGCACTAGCATAGTTTCATATGTCTTGTCATTAGAGTCTCTCAGGGAGTCAGTGTTGTCAGTAGAGTCTGTCTCCCACCTCCAAGGAGGAAATCCTAGAGTTTTCCCAGATTTCTCAGGAGAAGGCCATGCCCATACAGAGGCCTCATTGGCTATACAATGATTGACAGGCTAGATTCCACCTCATCACTCATAATCCTCTCAAGTACCAAATTGACACCAGGATATGTGATTACCACATCCAGAGAGACAAGGTCCTAGAAAAAAAAATGTCATGCTTAGGAAAGTGTAAGTGTAGTGAAACACAGGGTCTTCCTGTTTCAAAGAGACTGATGGACACAGTAGGTGAAACAATGGACTCAAACATAACAACCATTATGAGGATGGCATAGGACCAGGTAGTGTTTTGTTTTGATGTGCATAGGGTTGTTCTGAGTTCCTACTTGAGAGGACCTAACAACAATTTTTTTTAACAAGGAAAATACCCTTATCTTTTTATAATGGAGTTGATGGTGGGTTTGAACCAAGAACCTTAAAGTTAGCAGTCAATGCTTACCCAACAGCATCATCACCATGGATCTTTCTTTTACTTCTGAGTAGTATCTTATAAACAGAACAAAACAGATACGGAGGTATGAATCATAGAGGGAAGATTCTATATGATGACAGATACACATATGACAAATGCATGTCCATGCACAGAAACACCAAGTGTTGCTGGTAGGTACTAAAAAAAAAAAAAAGAAAGAAAGAAAACCAAGAATGAAAGAATAAATATATCCCAAACTCACTGCCATTAGTCTATTCTTACTCATTGTGAACCTGTAATGCAGAGTAGAACTACTCCTTCAGATTTCCATGACTGAAAACTTTTATGGGTGTAGAGCGTTTCATCTTTCCAGCAGAGTGTCTAGTGGTTTCGAAGTGCTGTTATCAGCCCAATGCATAACCCACCATGCCACTATCTACTAGAAACTGAAATACACAAAGCAGGGCCCCTGTCTAACATCATACCCTGAGTTCACATTGCTAGTATCCTAAATTGTGAGAAAATAAAATGTTTTTCCATTAAAACTATCATCTTGTGTCATTTGTTGTTACCACATCTCTAGGTAACTAAGATATTAGATTTACTCCCTCTCTGGTATTCATAAGGGTGTGGCTAGAGGTCCCATGCCCTAGTGGTTATGAGCACATGCTCTAATTCATTCAGTCTAATTTCATATCCTATCTCAAACTCTGACTAATTGAATAATGACTTAATCTTGCTAATGTTCCATTTCTGATCTATATAACTTAGTAAAATAGACATATCTACCTCATGACTCAACTATGAAGATCAAAATTTCACTACCATCCCACGAGCACACTACCTAACACATCTACTCACATAATCAATTACAGTTTTAGAAACCCACAGGGGCAATTCTACTCTGTCCTATAGGATTGCTCTATGTCAAAATAGATTCCAAGGCTGTGAGATTTCTACAGATGAAAAGTGGAATGCCATTATTAAAGATTTAATTGTGCCTCTCCTCCAATTATGTATTCAATCCTTATCTCTTATGCCTGAGAAAGTGATCTTCTTTGTAAATATAGATTTCCTTTTGTTATGTTAATGAGTCAAATACCAGTGTAGGGGGGGCGGTTTTAAAAATACTTTTACTGTGGGCTCTTACATATCTTATCACAAGCCATGCATTCCTCCAGTGTGTCAAGCACATTTGCACATATGCCGCCATCATTTTCAAAGCATTCTCTTCCCACTTGAGCTCCTGATATCAGCTCCTCATTTCTTTCCCCTTCCTCCCCCGCCCTCCCTCATGAACCCTTGATAAGTTATAGATTATCATTTTTATATCTCCATAGACCCTCACCCACTTTTCCATTATTCATCCCCCTGGGAGGGAATTCTAAATTGATCCTTGTGATCGATTCCCCCTTTCTCCCACCACCCTCCCCTAATCCTCCTGGTATTTCTACTCATATTGTTAGCCCTGAGGGGTTTATATATACTGGATTCCATTCCCTGTGTTGTGGGCTCCTATGTGTAGCAGTATGCATGTTCTGGTCTAATCCGATTTGTAAGGTAGAATTGAGGTCATGATAATGGGATGAAGGAAGCACCAAAGAACTAGAGGAAAGTTATGTTTCATAACAGGGTGCTATACTGCACCCTGACTGGCTCATCCCTTCCCTGTAACCCCTCTGTGAGGGAGTATCCAATTGTCCACAGATGGACATTGGGTCTCCACTCCATGACCCCCACCCCCTTCACTTTGAGTACGGTTTTGTTCTGGGTGTTAGATGCCTGATACCTGATCCCATCAACAACTCATGATCACACAGGCTGGTGTGCTTCTTTCATGTGGGCTTTGTTGCTTCTCAGCTAGATGGTTGCTTGTTTATCTTCTAGCCTTTAAGACCCCAGATGCTGTATCTTTTGATAACCAGGCACCATCAGCTTTCTTCACCACATTTACTTATGCACCCATTTTGTCTTCTGTGATCGTGTTGGGAAGATGAGCATCACAGAATGCCGGATTGTAGAACAAAGTATTATTGTGTTAAGGGAGTACTTGAGTTGAGATCCAATGACCATCTGCAACCTTAAGTCTTAACATATAGTATGATTACATATTTCTATTTCACTCTCATTTTATGTATATATATTTGCATATGTACACATCTGTATTTAGGCCTCTATACATGTCCTTTGCCTCCTGGTTCTTTCCTCTATTTTCTTTTACTTTTCTCTTGTCCCACCATCATGTTTGCCCTTCATTTGGGTTTACTAATTCCTTGCTGCTACATTGCCCTTAATTGAGTCCCACTAGGCATCCTACGGCCTTACTTCCATTGATTTTAGTTCACTTGTTTTTCCCTTGTCCCTGGGTTGGTTACCCCCCTATTCCTTTGTCCCACCTCCCTTTCTCCCTTATCCCCCCAGAATTATTGGTCTCGTTATTTTCATCTCTGAATTATTTATCCCACCTATCTTATCTACATAGATATACAGATACATTAATAAGTACAAAAACCAGGCAAAGTCAAATAAAACAATAAAATAAGTCAATGCCAACAAAACAATAACAACAAAAAAAAACAAAATCAAAATAACAATAACAAAAAGAAATCCACTGATAAAAATGGAAAAGCCTATAAATAGTACAAGGTCTGTTTATTGGCTTTTACGAGTGTTTCCCTATTGAGTGTGATGGGGTGCCACACTCTGTCTCCAAAATCTATTTTTGGTATTCCCCGGGGGGTTTCATCACCACTGTGCTTACCCTGCTGTTCTGCTACATGCCCTCAGTGCCTCTTCCCAGCATGATGGGGCCAGACTGTGGACCATTCCCAAACTGTTTCTCCAGTGCTGTCTCTGGCAGGGCCATGGTTCTGTGAGAGACACCATGTCCTGTGGTGGGACTGGCCCTATGTTCCTCCCCATACATTGTCTGCTCCAAGATGGAACATTGTCCTTGGGGCTTGGTGGGCCAGGATGTCCTCTCCTCCTTCTCCATCATTTTTTCATTTCTTCCATGTACTCTAATTCGATGTGCCCCTCTCACCAAACTATAGCCCCAGTGCTGTCCTCTGAAGTGCTTTTCTTCTGAGGGTGGGGGTTATCCACATAGTTGGAATTGGGGCCGGCTCTAGGGGGAGGGATCTTAAGCCTAATTATTTCTGGGATATAAAAATAACAATCTAGACACAAAGATACATGTTACAGAAGACAGAGCATAAGAGTAACATCTTCAAGCCAAGGACCATCAAGAAACCAAAGAAAATCCAAGGCTACTGACAAGAAAGAAATAGCCACAACTGAGAAACTAGTTCAGATTTTCACCTTCTAGAACTGTCAGGAAATAAATGTCTGTTCCTTAAAGCCCCCACTTGTGGTATTTCTTTTATAGCAGCATTAAGTAATTAAAATACAGTGAACCCTCGCCACTTCGCGCTTCGACTTCCGCAGCTTCACTCTATCACGGTTTTTGCGTAACAGCGCATGCTCTGTCATTACTGCCACTGATTGGCTCATACTGTACACTCTTCTGTCTGCATCGCTACGTATCGGAGCTACGTATCAGATGCATTTTTGCTTTTGTACAGTGCACTGTAATTGTTTGCAATTTTAAAGAAATTTTATCTAAGCCCTATGATGGCTCCTAAACGAGCTGCTTCTTCTAAGCCTTCTGACAATAAAAATAAGTGCCAGAGGAAGATGCTCACCATCCAGGAAAAGGTAAAACTTTTGGATATAAGGAATCCTACTTCGCGGAATTTCATTTATCATGGTAGGGTCTAGAACCGATTAACCACGATAAACGAGGGTTCACTGTAGTCATATAAATGCAAGTCATATTTAGAATAAGTATTCTAAAATGCATAGTTACCCCTACATACAAATTTTCGATTCAACAAATTAAGCAATCAATGTGAAATAAAAGCCAGGGTTGAAATAAATTGTGTTTTTAGATATTTCCATATTTAACAATTTATTAGAAACATTTTCATTCCAAAAGTTGGTTTCTTAATAGGACAAGCAAATTTACTCCTTCTCACAGACACTTATTTACTACATATTATATTTTTCACAAAATAGTAAATGTTATAGATTCTATTTCTCCCAAAGCAATTAGGCTTCTTTTGAGCCTCTAGCATAACATTCAAGTTTTATTTTCAAATAGAAAATGTTTGGAGATAATTTATGCTAACAAAGGTTACATGAAAATATGAGATGAAAAATGTCACCTTTCTCTGGGTTATATATATCAGACTTTATTTTCTTAAAAGGAGCATGGGGTTGCACACTATCTAAATTAGACAATTTTGATTCTAATTTTCAACAATAAGATACACATACTCCTCACTTGGAACCCTAGTGGTGTAGTGGTTAAGTGTTGGGCTGAGAACCAAAATGTCAGCAGTTCAAGACCAGCAGTTGCTCTGTGATGAGTTACAGTATCAGAAACCCACAAGGGCAATTCTACCTGGACTATAAGGTCACTATGATTCAGAGTCAACTCGTTGAGCAGTGAGTTTGGATTCGTTTTATTTTACTCTTTTCTAACCACAGAGTCAGTGATTCAAACTCACAAGTCCAGGGAGACAGATGATGCCGCCTGTCTCCATAACGACAGCCTCACAATCCCCACGTAGGGTCACTAGGAGTTGGATCAATTCAATGGCACTTATCGACTTTCTTGTTATTTGACATTTCTCATTTACAACGATACTAAAATATGTGCTAACTATTTTACATGTGAACCTTGGTTTCCTCCTGGCATCCAGCTCTTGGCCATCATGTTTATCAGGTTGGTAGCTGAGGCAGCCAGCTCTCCGGAAAGCCTGTTGTCAATGCCATTCCTGCCACCGGGTCACTATTGCAACTGTTAGTCTCTTGGTTCTCAACCTCAACCAAACCCTCTGAGAACAGTGATGTGGTGCACATTTCTGTGAGGTTCTAATTGCCTTTGGCGTGGCAGTGGACAGTGAGGGGCATCTGTGGTGTGCATAGACACTGGCTACAGCTCTCACTGACTGTCCTGAATCCAGGTCCTGCCAGTTGCCCAGAGCTCAAAGACAGAAAATGTGTCTCTGGGCCAGCCATCAGGTCCACTTGAGCACCAACACTTACGGCAGGACCTTGGGGTCCAGAGGACAGCAATGCTGGGGGCACAGCGGTAATGAGGTTCCAGACTCCAGGACCACATCAACACTCTCTTCCTCATATAATTATAATTTTGCACAACAACCTCGGTTTGGAGACATAGCCTTGCCAATACGTAAAGATTGGCATTATTTGCTTTGATTGATGAGAGAAATGCATAATTTGAAATGTGTGATATCTTTTAACTGTTTGTAAAATTTATGACTTTCTCAAGTAAAAATGTATTTAATTTTTTAGGAAGAGTTTATCATAATTTTTTAATATGGAGAAAATATTAAATACACAATCTTGACTTCACATGACCCTTGTACTACCTCTCCTTTAAAACAGTATGGTTGTTATTGTATTGCCTTTTTATAGCTAATGAAATGCCGCAGTAGAAAATGACTTCTCCTTTCTCACTGATAATATGATGTAAAAGTGAAAAAAGACACAAGTAGCATAACTTCCCAACACTTGTCCAGAAATTCATAAATTCTCAGTCCTAAATCCACTACACTATAAAACATCAATATTCCTCAAAGTAGATGATGAAGACAGTGGCATATATTGAGCACTTGCTATATGTCAGGCACAGTGCTAAACATGTATACCTATCATAATTTCATCATCATCTTATTTTAAAGATAAAAGAATGACAGCTGAAAGCGGTTAATCAACTTAAGTCATAGAGTGTTTTAATGATATTAAGCATATTAGGAAGGGTTGTGAATAAATTAATTCAATAATCTATACTATAGATTATATAACCACACACATATATAGATTATATAACCCTATATATACACAGATTATATAACCCTAACCTATAGTGTCTCCAAGGTTATGAATCTTTATGGGAAAAGATGGCTTGATTTTTTCTCTTGGAAGCAGCTGGTAGATTTGACCTGACAAGCCTTTGGTTGGCAGTACAAAGCTTACCCAACAGCACCACCAGGGATCTCTCTCAGTGCTATTTATTTTAACCTCAAGGAGCACACACACATAAAGATAATATTTGTGTTGCACATTTTGAAGATGTGGAGGTGAAAACTACATATGAAATCAATCTGTCCATTTTCTTTTCAGATAATGATGGTAACAGAAATATAATATTAAGGAAGATGCAACATGCATTGATTTAATCACTTGGCTGCTAACCCAAGGGTAAGTACTTTGAGGGCACCAGCAGGATAAGAAGATGTGGTCGTCTGCTTCCATAAAGATAAGAGCTTTAGGAATCATGTAGAGGGAAGTTTTATTCTATCCTACAGGATCTCTATGAGTTGGAAACAAGTCAACTGAAATGAGATTGATATTGAAATTCATAATTTTATGCCCTCATGAAGAGATTACTGAAAATAGGAGGAAGTGAGCCATGAGCTAAGTCCACACAGAAGAAAACTGTGTAATCCAAGAATTATAAATAATAACATCTAAGATGAGAATAAAAAACTGTATTAGAGCTTAAACTCTGAGTCCCTCACCTACATAAGGCTACATATGACAGTGAAAGCCCAAAATCCATTTGCAGGGTCCTCGTGTGAATTAAGCCTGCCTCTGACCACTGAGCAGGGATGTGAATGGCCTTGCTAAAAGCATGAGTGCTTTAGAAAGCAAACGAGTGCAGGTGCAATTAGGTTACGTATAGCACCTCATTATTTGTTCTCAATTTTCATCCTTTTTGAAATTGTTCTCGATATTTTTTTCTGCTTTCTTTTTGATTGAAGTTTTTCTGTTTTATTTTGTTATTATTGTTAGCTTATTTTATCTCTGTTTTCATATGTTTTTCTTTACATGAAATCTAGGATGGATAGATTATAAGGACAGTGACAGGATCGAGTTTATTGATGTGTTTTCTCTTTTAATGTGTGTTCCCTTTATGTGTTTGAACCATTGAGTTGTGTGATATGTGAATTATATGTCAATAAAATTCTTTAAAAGTTTAAATAAAAATAGGTTCCTAAAGTTACTTTAAAAAAATCATTTTATTCAGGGCTCGTACAATTCTTATCACAATCCATACATACATCCATTGTGTCAAGCACATTTCTCCATTTGTTGCCATCATCATTCTCAAAACATTTGTTTTCTACTTGAGCCCTTGATATCAGCCCCTCATTTCCCCCCTCCTTCCCCAAATTTTGAGATAAAATTAATTTTTATTTTACATATCAGATTTTAGGATTAAAATGACTCCAATTTTGGCTCGTTATATTTTCACTGTCATTTTTTTTAAATCCCAAGAATTCACAATCAATGAGACCAAACCAAAATCGAAATTGGTGCCATTAAGTCAATTCTGACTCAGGGTGATCCTACAGGACAGGGGAGGGCTGGCCCTGTGGGTGTCTGAGACTGTAATTCTTTATGGGAGTAGAAAACCTCATCTTTCTCGTGTGGAGCAGCTGGTGGTTTTGAACCGTTTAGCAGCATAATGAGAAAAGGACTGTAAAATAGGGATATATATATATGTAATATATATATCCTTATTTATATATTATATATATAATCATTTAAAAACTTTCAAAGCTTTAAAGATCTAACAGTTTTTGTTGCTGCTGGAAGCAATGCTATTGGCATTTCAAATATCAGCACTGTACAGCCAGAATACATCCTGGAAGCAAGAATGGCGAGGCTTCACTTCAAGTACTTTTGATGTGTTATCAAGTGATAGCAGTCCTTGGGAAAGTCCATCATACTTTGTCAAGAAGAGGGGCATCGAAAAGGAGGCAGCCACTCAACAAAATGGGTTGCCATGGTGGCTGCAACAATGGGTTCCAACATGACGATGGTGAGGACGGTGCAGGACCGGCTGGTATTTCGTTCTGGTATATACAGAGTCAATTGACTTCCAACCAACTTGATGGCACCAAACAACAATAGCAGAAAACAAATGCCGAGGAATGGATTATAAGCATGTGAGCTTAGAGTGACATAAGGCAACATATATCGAGGAGACTGTGTATGAGGTACTATAGCCACAAATTGGAGCATTGTCTTATATAACACAGCATATTTCCTCACATATTGTCTTTCTTTAATATAGTAATGCAATTGAATCAGCTGAGAGCTGTCTGCTGGAAGTCAAAAGCTAGGTTCCATCATTTAGTTGAACAATATTCAAAAGTTTACCCAGTTTTACATTTTGTCTAAAATTGTAAATGATTTAGGTATACCTTAAATCAAAAGTTGACAAACTACAATCAGTGGGAGAAACATAGCCTGCCTCCTATTTTTTATAAATAAAATTGTATTGGAACACTGTACTTGTATTGGTCACCAATTCTCTGGTGAATTCTTATTATTGTTTTTATGGTCAAACAGCATCAGAACTGCTGCCAAACTTAAAACACTTATGATCTGCTCCTTTAAAGAAAACCGTCTGTCAATCACTGCCTTAAATAAATATTTAGTCCAACAAAACGCTGAAAATCCCTTTCCCTCCAGATATTTACCATATCTATGTATAAACAAGCGATCCTAAAATCTTTTCTTTTTAATTTCTTACAGTATAAAAGGAAGTCATGATACACAAACACAATAGCCACTCACATCTCTAAGCAATATAACACTTTATAAACAACATACAGGCTCTGTTCTAGGTTACTTATGTTTTAGGAAAAATATTAAATCAAATATAACAAATTTGGTAGCTTGGCCCTTTTGATAACTTTAATCAAATTCACAAAGACTGAAATATCTCCTAGCATGGACATATAATGGGTTCGGTTCTGGGTATAATGAGGATTACAACTCAATGTACAGAAAGCCAAAATCCTCACGACTGGACCAATAGGTAACATCATGATAAATGGAGAATGAGTATATATTCATTGAGGTTTGGTGCAGCAGATTTACTCATTGAAATGTGGCATTTTATCTCTTGACTGCTGCTTTTGTGAGCATTGATTATGGATCCTATCTCAATAACAACTCTGTGGGGGAGGGAGCATGCAAATTTGGTGAAATCAACAGTATTAGAACTCTGACATCAACTGTTGGTGTCACAGTATGCCGAACAAATCTAGAAAAGGAAAAAATATAAATGGTGGAATGGCTCTTCATTTGTTCATGATCTGCTTGCCTCCCTGGCTCAGAACAGCCATCTTGAGGCTGCAGCAACTGGCACCCCAGGCTGGGAGAATAGCCCTGCACAGGCAGGGAATGTGATAGTCAAACATTGAAACTAGCAAGGAATGACTACTATTGCTCCCTGACAAGGACTCTGGGGATGAATCCAGGATAGCTGGCCCCCCTAAGTGGGGTTTCTGGCAGTGAATTTGATACAGTTTCCACAACCAAGCAATGAGTTAACTGTTCAAGTACGATAGGTGGAGCTCCAAAATGGAGAATCAAGTGAATATGCAAAACTCCTGTTTCCCAGTGGAAAATGGTACAGGACTCCACAGCAAGTGTTAAATATATCCTCATGATAATCTTATAATAAAGAAACCATTAAATCCCAATAGTGATTTTCAACACATTAATCAAGCATCGCTATGCGTTGGCAACAACTCGATGGCAGTGAGTTTGTTTTGGAATTTTTTGGAATGGTCCATACGTTACTACAAAAATTACATAAAAGACATAATTGTGGGGTGGGGGAGAGAATGATATATACGGAGGGTTTAATAGGATATTGTCATTTATTTCATTTCTTGAGATGAACTGTGTAAATATATACAGTGTGCTTCTTTGAAAATAAACAAACACAAAATCCCTCCATATTCCTTATCCCGCAACTTAAATAGTGGTCTTAGTTACTTAATAAAATAAATAAATGAAGGAGAAAAATAAAATGGAAATGGACTTGGAGTCTTTAGTGACAAACAAGCTAACATATATACTCGAGTATAAGCCAAATTTTTCAGCATATTTTTTTATGCAGGTTTGTGGTAAAATTAGGTGCCTTGCCTGATATTCAGGTTGGCTTATACTCGAGTATATATGGTAATCTCAAATAAAACTAGATAGATAGATAGATGACAAAAGAAGAAAGCATTTTTGAAAGAATATGAGTGATAAAGAAAACACACATGCACAAATACAACAACAAACAATCTAACCCACAAAACAAACAGCAAAAGAACAGTTTTTTGTTTTGTTTTTTTAATCAATTTATTGGGGCTCATAAAATTCATCACAATACATAGATCAATTGTGTGGAGCACATCTATACATTTGTTGCCCTCATCATTCCCAAAATTCGCTTGCCTCTTGGGTTCACGGAATCAGCTCATTTTCCTTTTCCCCCACCTTCCCCTACCTTCCTCTGCCCCCCTCCCCCATGCACCCTTGATAATTTATAAATTATTATTATATCTTATATTACACTGACCGGCGTCTCCCTTCACCTACCCCTCTGTTGCCCATCCCCCAGAGAGGAGGTTATATGTAGCTCCCTGTGATCAATTCCCCCTTTCTACACCCCCCTTCCCTCCTGGTATCGCCACTGTCACCCCTGGTCCTGAGTGGTTCATCTGTCCTAGATTCCCTGCGTTTCCAATTTCCATCTGTACCGCTGTGCATCATCTGGTCTAGCCAGATCTGCAAGGAAGAATTGGGGTCCTCCTGGTAGTTGGGGGGAGGAAGCGTTTAAGAACTAGAGGAAGGTTGTGGCTTTCATTATTGCTATACTGAACCCTAAGTGACTCATCTCCCCACTACCCCTCTGCAAGGTATGTCCAATTGTCTAGAGATGGGCATTGGGTCCCCATCACGCGCCACCCTCATTGATGAGGATATGATTTTTCTCCCCGCCTTTGGTGTTTGAAGCCTGGTCCCTTTGGCCCTTCATGATCACACATGTTGGTGTGCTGCTTCCATGTGGGCTTTGTTGCTTCTGGGCTAGATGGCCGCTTGTTTACTTTCAAGCCTTTAAGTCCCCAGACGCTATAGGTCTTGATAGCCAGGCACCATCAGCCTTCTTCACCACACTTACTTATGCACACATTCGTCTTCAGCGTTTATGTGGGGTAGGTGGTCACAAAATGATGGTTTTCGTTCTTTAGTGTCTGCTGCCTGTTCCTTTCAACACCTCGTGTTCGCACAGGCTCGTGTGCTCCTACTCTGTGGACTTTGTTGTTTGTGTGCATAAGAAAATGTGGTGAAGAAAGCCGATGGTGCCCAGCTATCAAAAAATATAGCATCTGGGGTCTTAAAGCCTTGTAGGCAAACAGTTCTTTCTTAAGAGCAAGTATGCCTCACTGGTGGAATATATTCACCTTCCATTTGAGACATCCAGGTTTTTTGTGGTCAATGTATTTCATGTATAGTCACCAGCTGTCACTGAAAGGTTATGTATTGCTGTGCTATGGATCAAGTACCAAGAGAGTTTGCATACTAAGAAAGATGAGAAAAAAATGGGCTGATGATGTACTTTCAAAAATCAGCTAATAAAACTCTGTGGACCACAATAGTTCAATCTGAAATCATTCAAGAAGATGGTACAAAACTAGGCAACATTTCATCCCATTGTACCTGTGTGACAGGAGCCAATTGTATCACAGCGAAAAACAACGAATCCTTTCTTATTGGTAATTACCTAGAGAAGGAAAATGAATTAAATAATCTAAAAGATAAACAAAGGGTGATCATATATGTTTATATCATATATATACATATATAATTAAATATTGTAAAAGAGAAAAAAGGATGCTTATATATATATAAACACCCTTTGTTATATATATAACATATGTATCTGATATATATCAGAATATTTCAATAGCAGACAAAATAGATGTTAAGTCTAGATTTGTTTTATAGACCAAAAGGTCATAATATAATTATAAAAGTGACAATTACTCAATAATATATAGCAATTACAATTATATAGGCATAAAAAGTTGATGGAAAAATTCCATTCTATTATTTTCGATTCCATTTTTTCCATGAATATTTTGAAGTTCACATAATTGAAGGGAAGAAGTGTTCCATAATAATGGTTGGAAAGAATTAACCTTTTTCAATAATGGACAGAATATTTAGAAGAACAATCAAAAAGGAAATATACAATATGAGCAATGATATACATCAACTGTTGTTGTTTAGTGCCATAAAGTCAGCTACAACCCGTGGTGAATCTATGCAAAATAGAATGAAACACTGCAAAGTCCTGCATCATCCTCACAATTGTTCCTATGCCTGAGCCCGCTGATGCAGCCATTTACTTCACTGGTGATCTAGTGGTTATGCGTTGGTCTGTGATTCACATAGTTGTCAGTACAAAACCCCCATCAGCTCTGAGGGAGAAAGAATGGACTTTCTACTCCTGTCTCAAAAACCCACAGGAGGTCACAATGAGCCAGCATCTATGGCAGTGATACACCAACTAGACCTAACAAATATATAGAAGACTCCACTGAAAGCAACATGATATACATTCCTCACCAATGCACATGCTCATTCTCAAAGATAGCCCATATGCTAGATCATAAAAATAAGTTTCAATAACAGATTTTTTTAAATCAATTTATTGGGGCTCATACAATTCATCACAATACATAGATCAATTGTGTAAAACACATCTATACGCATACAAAGTATTGTCTTCAACTGCAATATTATGAAATAAACAAAAGTACTAGAAGAAACACTGGAAAACATGAATATATAGAAATTAACCTCACACTACTAAAGAACAAAAGACTCAAGAATAAAAATTCATAGAGATAATAACTGATGTAAGGGTTTATAGGAGACGTAGGAGTGGGGGTGGGAGAAAGGGAGGGTGAGGTAATTTCAGAAGTAAATGATCTAAAATTGATTGTGGTAATGGTTGTACAATTCTTCTTGATATGATTGAACTATTGAATGGTATATGTGGATTATATGCCAATCAAACTATAAACAAATAAAAAATAATAAAAATAAAAGATAAATCAGAAAAGTCATCGTGTCAATGAACAAAATGAAAGCACAGCATACCAGAATTTATGTGACGGAGTGAGTACAGGGGTCAGATGAAATTTCTGGTAGTAAACATCTATATTTAAAAATCTAAACTATTTGAAATTAATAACATAACTTTTTAACTTGCGGAGATAGAGAAAGAAAAGCAAGCCAATAATAAATATAACAAAGATAGAGGCATAGAAAAATACAATTGAGAATCAATGAAACCAGAAGTTGTTTGGGCGTTTTTTTTCTTTTCTGAGAGAACAATAAAATCAATGAAACTTTGGATTGTTCCTATTGTTAAGAGGCATTCAGTCAGTTCCAAATCACAGTGACCCTAGATGGAACAAATGGAAACATTGCCTGTCCAGTGCCATCTTTTTCTGACTTATCATGACATTGTTTATTGCTACATTTTTGAGGATTTTTGTTTTATGATGAGGTGTAATCTATACTGAAGACTGTAGTACTTCAAGTCCTGTTAACAAAGTAGGTAGAAAATATTGTATTGATGAGAAAATCTTGAATTTTGTCAAGTACCCCAAGAGAGAATGATGGTACATTCAAAATTTTCCAGTTTGAACAGTTCAACAAGAGTTACATAATAAAGGGTTAAACAAGTGCACAGTACATCAGAAACTCACAGTTAGAAGCAAGAACACTATAAGATGCAAAGGTCCAAAGAAGCAAGAAGAGGTAGTATTTTATGCTACCGAGAAGAGAGAATTCAAGAAGAGGTTTCTTTATGGAAAAACAAGCTGGATTAATGTCAAAGAATCCAGGAAACTGTGAATCCAGACAATTTAATGTAGAAAACTTGAAATAGATTCCAATGATATATTGAAGAAATGACATGGGAGCCATAGCTCCTTTGGCTTTATTTGGGAGAAGCAAACTCCAACTTCATACCAGTCCAAGGCATATTGACACATGGCGGAAGTCAGAAACACCTCCATCTTCTAACTGTGTTTAACATATTCGACCACCAACCATCCCTCCCCACGGAGGTTCCTCCCCCTGCTGGGTTCAGTCATTCAGTGCAATGGCCACACAGAACCCCCAGACAATATTTACAGTTATAGACTTTATTAAGGAAGCGAATAGGTTACAAAATGTTTAATGATGAAGTTATTTTGTCTGCCATGTCTCTTTTCAGCTATGCTAGAAGGTACAGCTCTCTCTGATCCTTAATCTCTCAGTTACATAATCCCTTGGCATTTGCCTTATACTGTGGACCAGGAAGCCCGATACTCTGCCTTACAGTCCCTGTGCTGCAGCAACTGTTGACACTACTGTCTCTGCCACTTCAGAATGGTATCTCAAAAGTACTCCACCAATGGCTCTTCATTTAAAAAATAGTTTTAATGACATACAATTCACATACCATACAATCTAATGGTTTAAATATATTAAAAAGAGTTGTATAAATATAACCACGATCAATTTTAGAACACATCCTTTATTCTTGTACCCAGTATAACCTCCCCATTACCCTCCCAACTTGCCCTGCCATACACTAAGGGGCTATTCATCTAGCCACTGTCTCTATATATTTAGCTATCCTGGATTTCACAGAAAGAAAATCATACAAGAAACCCCAACAATGACAACAAAATAAAACAGAAGAAAAACTCAAAAGCAGAAGATAATAGAAACTAGAACAGATTAAAAATGAGTCAAAAGGGAAAACAAATAGTAATATGTTAAATACTAACCTAACTATATCTACAGTAATCCATTTTCCAATGTACTCTGTCTATGGGCAAGACTATGCCCACCTCTGGCCGATAGTCCAAGGGAATTCAATGGAGGTGTAATCTGTGTGGGGACCTTGCAAATGGACTTTGGGCTTTCACTGTCATCCATAGCCTTCTGAAAACTAGGTGCTCAGCATTTAAGCTGCAATATAATTCCCTTCTAGGATCTTGAATTTTATTATTTATAACTCTTGGATCATACAGACTGGTGGCTCTTCTTTTAGATGGTCATAGGATTCTCTATTTCTGAAATGGCTCATTCACATATACAATGGAATGGAAAACTGACCAATCCCTGGGAATAACTGCAAAGTCCAAGGCAATCATTTGGTTGGGAGTTACAAAGCCATGGACAGAAGAACTCTTCCATGTTGTTTCATTTCAATGCAAAGATCTTGGATTGTTGTTGTTATAGCTGCTGTCAAGTTGCCCCTTCAATCCATTCAAGGTGGCCCCACAGACAAAAATGTTCAAGCCATTAGGAACCATAAGTTGTTTTTGACTTTGTCCTTTTTGGTTTAGCCTAACATTTTGTTGTGATTCAAATAAAAGTTTATTGACCAAATTCTTTTTCCATTCAATAATTCATACACAGTTTGCTTCCTGACATTGATTGTAATCTTCACAATGTAACAACACTAACATCCCTTGTGTACTGTTCCCATTTATACCTTTTTCTTCTCCCTTCATCCTTTCTGAGCTTTATTGCTGGGCAAATGCTGCCCTTTTGATCTTTTATGATCAATTTTTCTAAAAAGTATACCTCCTAGGTGTTATTGATCACCTTATAGACCTGTCCATTGTTTGCCTGAAAGTTGAGCTTTGACTAAGTTCACTTCTAGGCTGGAATTGTGACTAAGGGCAATAGTTCCAATGGTTTAACTTATCCATGGTCTGTGTAAGTAGACTATTAAGCCTTTATTCCTACTACATCTTAGTCTGGAAACTTAACAGAATCACTTAAAGCATCATAGCAACATTCATATGTCCATTGACAGATGGATTGTGGCTGCAAATGGGGAATCAAACCCTGATATCCTTCATGAAAGGAGGGAATTAGACCTCATAACCACCACTGTCTCCAGTGTGTGCATAAGAAGATAATATTTTTAGTGATGCTGAAACAGGCCATTCCACCTCTTATGCATAGCACAGAAAAAGAATGACAATTTATTCAGGGGTATGGTATGCATAAGTCCTGATTTTGTTGAAAAGAAACAAATAACCCTGTGATAAATTTAACTGAAAATATATATCCATTTGACATGTGAAATAGCACAAACATTATGAGATTGAACTCATGCAGATAAATTTAACCCTATGACATTATTTGGTTGTATTATGAGCCATATTTACAGAGTCAAATTCCTTTAAGAACAGAAACAATAGAAAGGCAATTTAAATATGATCGCAAAAATAAACACTATTAACCTTAACAAATAAAGATGAAGGTGACATAAAAGAAGATAGACAAGGGACAAAGAGAAAGGTCACGAATCCCCTTAGCACTTACGGGAGAGAATTGGAGATCCTGACAACCATTCTGGAATAAGAAATCAAAATTTATATTTGTATTTGTGTGTGTGTGTGCTTTCTTTTCAATTCCAAGGTAAACAAAAAACTACATGATTAATATAAAGTGAAAGGTGAAAGAAGTGTTAATTGCATCCTCATCTTTGAGGTATAGAGACAGTAGATAGAAAGGGGGTTCAAAAATCTCATGGAAAATAGAATTTAAAATTCATGAAATTATTCCATGAACTGTTTGAACTCCTGTTGCATTTTGTAAATTAAAAAACAAAAACAATTATAAAAGAAAATCGTTTTTAGAGTTAGAGGCAACCAAGGCAGAAAAACTAACTCTGGAACCATACAGAGAGTAGATGCTGATATGTGGAGATATAGGTGGGATGGAAAGAATAGCACTATGCTGTTTTTATTTGAATTCTTGCCTCATGCATGTATTTCTATATTTCAATTTTAAACATCTAAACAACCGGAGAAAAACTAAAAAATACACATGCGAATATTAAACAATGAATTTTAAATACAAATGAGTCCATGAAGAAATCAAGAGAGAAATAAAAAATACTTAAGAATTCAATAAAAATGCAAACACCACATCAGAGTTTATGAGAAAAACAAAGCAAGGCAGTGCTCAGTGGAAAATGTATAGTGGTAAAACCTATATCCAGTCAATTGCCTGTGAATTTCATTTCTTAAAAATCATTCCAACCTAGTCTCTTAAGTCCTGGAACACTAACTATCTCATTGCCACCTCCATATCTCAGATGCAAAATATTTCTTATCGTGTTATCCAGAAAAGCTGCTGAAGTTGTTTGCTGTAGTTTTACTGAACCCAGATTTGTCCTCCGGAAAATAAATGAGGGTTTTACTTACTTCCTCAAATTTTATAATGACTCCTACTTTGGTCACAAATCCCTGGGCAACACAACAAGCTAAGGAATCCACTTCTAATCAAAAGACTGATGTTTGAATCCACACAGAGGTACCTCAGAAGAATGGTCTGGCAATCTACTTCTACCATCATTGAGAACCCTATGGAACACAGCTCTGTTCTCGCACATAGCACACAGGGTCTTCATGAGTTGAACTTGCTGGCAGCTGTTTATGCATCTATTGCTGTATAACAAAGTATGAAAAAATTGGCAGTTTAAATGTATTTTATTTTTTTCACAGGGTTTGTGAAACAGGAATTTAGGAAGGACCCAACTAGATGATTTGTTTCTTATCCAAGTGAAATTGCACCTTAAGCACCTGAGGCTGTGAGATGTACTTCCATGATGTTGTCTTAATCATGCCTAGAGCTGCTTTATTCCTTGAGAAGTACCTGTCTCTGCCTATCTGCCTTTGTCTATCTCTTTCTCTGTCTCTGTGATAACTTATCAATTTCATGGTTTTCTCTACTTGACCTGTGTTTCTCATAGCATGGTCTTCTCAGGGCAGACAATGTTCTGACACGGCAGCTATATACTAAGAGCTAAATGTCAATAAAGTGAAGAAGTGGATGCTTCTAATCGCTTAAAGCCTTCATCCATAAACTTACACAACCTCCGATACAATATTTTATTGGTCACTTTGAGGAGATATAATTAACATTTCAATAAGAGAAAAGTCAAAGCTCATGTGACCATGTTTGATACTCTAAAACTTGCAAATTCTTTATCAATATGAAGTTCAATATCTGCTCATGACTTGTATCATTGTGCAACTGCCTACCTATCAATCATTTCATATAATGTACACCCATTTAAACCCATTGACCTCCACATATAATAACTCATTCTACTAATGTTCTCTCCAATGGGCCATACAACCCCAACTCTTCCTACGCATTTTGACTTCCCTGGTGGCATATGGGCTGCTAAACACAAGTTCAGCAGTTATAACCCACAAGCCATTCCACAGGATAAAGATGAGGCTTTTCCTCCTGTAAATGTAGTTAGGTGCCATCAGAGTCAATTCTGACTCATTGTGATCCTATGTGCAACACAATAAAACACCACAGCATCCTGTGCCATTTTCACAATTACTCTCATGTTTGAGCGCACTGTTTTATCCACAGATCAATTCATCTTGACAAGGGCTTTCCTCTTTTTTCTCTGCCCCTCTACTTTGCCAAGCATAATATCCTTGTCCAGGACAACGTCCAAAGTACTTGGAAAGAAATCTCACCACCCTTGAGTCTAGGGAGCATTCTGGATGTACTTTGTCCAGACAGATTTGTTTGTTTTTTGGTATTCCACGGTACTTTCAATATTCTTCACCAGTAATGCATCAATTCTTTCTCCATCGTCCTCACTCAATGTCCAGCATTCACATGCATAAGAGGTAGTTGAAACTAAATCAGAGGAACCTCAATCCTCAAAGGAACATCCTTGCTTTTCAACACTTTAAAGAGGTCTCGTGCATTGCAATGACATTGATCTTTTGCGGTTTCTATGAGCATAGATTGTGAACTCAAGGAAAATGAAATAATTGACAACTTCAATATTTTATCCATTTACCATGATGTTACCTATTGATCCAGTTGTGAGGATTTAGGTCTTCTTTACATGGAGTTGTAACCATACTGAAGGCTGCAATCCTTGATCTTCATCACGAAATGTTTCAAGTCTCTCTCACATTAAGCAAGGTTGTGTCACCTGCACATCTCATGTCATTAATGAAACTCTTTGCAATCTTAATATCACATTCTTCTGTATATAAATCAGCTTCTCTGATTACTTGCTCAGCATGCAGATTCAATAAGTATGATGAGAGAATACAACTTTGATGCATACCTTTCCTGATTTTAAAACATCCAAAGTCCCCTTTTCGGTTCATACAACTACTCCTTTTATCCATGCACAGGTTCTACTTGAGCACAATGAAGTGTTCTGTAGTTCTCACTCTTTACAAGGCTATTCACAGATTGTTACGGTCCACACAGTGAAATGCCTTCTCATAGTCAGCAAAACATAAATAAACATACATTTTACTTGCCTGTGATATTAACATTCTATAATTTGTACATTCTGTTAGGTCACCTTTCTTTGGAATCAGTTAAAATCTGGATCTCTTCCAGTCAATTGACCAGGTAGCTGTCTTCAAAATTCCTTGGCATACATGAGTGAGTGTTTCCTGTGCTTCAAAAGTTCGTTGAACCATTCCAATTGGTAGTCTATCAACTCCTAAGTCTTGTTTTGGGCTAATGCCATTGGTGCAGCTTGGACTTCTTTCTTCCTTCATTATCATTGGTTCTTGATCATATGCTCCTTGGAATGGTTGAGTGCTAATTCTTTCTTTCTGGTACAATGACCCTTTGTATTCTTTCCATCATCTTAGATGCTTCCTATATTAGTGTCCCTTCTGACATCCACTTGATATTTTCTTTCTTTCTTGTCTTTTTAATGTATTACATTCTTGATGTCTTCATCTCTTCTGTCATTAGTATACAATGCAGCAAGTCTGTTCTTGAGATAAACTTGAAATTGAGGTATAGAAGTTGCAAGGTTGTATTTTGGCTCTCATGGACTTCTTTCAATTTTCTTCAGCTACAATTTGAACCTACAAACGAGCAATTAATGGTATGTTTCACTGTCGGCCCCCAGTCTCAATTTAGCTACTGAACTTCTCCATAGACTCTTCTCACAAGGGCATCGATGTAATTTCTGTATATTCCTTCTGGAGAAGTTGACATTGTGTTGTTTAAAAATAGTATTTGCTACTAATTAGTTGTTAGTCTTACTAAATTCTCTCCGGCTTCAGTTCTTATTTATTTATTTACTTATTTTCTGGCTTCATTTCTATCACCAAGGGCATCTTTTCCAACTGCTGTTCCTTCCTCCTTGTTTACAACATTTGCATTCCAACCACCAAAAATATCAATACATGTTGATTGCATATCTGATCAATTTAAAACTAAAGATGGTAGTAAAATTCTTTGATTTATTTATCACTAGCTTTAGGGACTGGAAAAGCCCTGATGGAGTAGTGGTTATGAGTTGAACTGCTAACTACAAGGTAAGCAGGTCAAAACCTCCAGTCCCTCTGCAGGAGAAAAATGGAGCTTTCTACTCCTGTAAAGAGTTACAGTCTCAGAAATTACCAGGGAGAGTTCTACCCTGTCCTAGGAGATCATTATGTGTCAGTGTTGATTCAATGGCAGGGAATTTTAGTGGTTTGTGCATAAATTTGAAAAAAATAGTTCAATCAACTAGATTTCCTTGTATGAGTATAGATATTATTACCCTATAACAGAGAGCATTGCACTTTAAGATAGATCTTGAAACGTCCTTTTGGAAGATGAATGCAATACTGTTCCTCTTGAATGCATCATTCTCTAACAAGTAAACTATACAACTGCTTGATTCAAAATGAGCAATAGCAGTTAATTTCAGCTCAGGTATACCTAGGATATCCATTTTATGGGTTCTTGTGGTAGTTAGTTTATTGTGCCAACCTGGCCGATAAACACATGTGGGGTTAATTGAAGGGCGGAGGGATAAATGGCTCGGTGAGCCTTGCCTTTCCAGTTCTCGGGTCTCTTGCTCTCTGATGGTCGGACCAGGGTGCAGCTGCCTTAGCAGTTCCCTGCTTCAGCTAGCAAGACTCACTTCCTGCAAGACAATCCTGAGGAGAAGCCACATGGACCTACCCCAATGCAGCCCTGAGTGCTGGAGCAGCCGTGTGGAGACTCCTGCCAGTGCTGAGATACCTACACGTTCACTGATTTGGCTTTCCTCCTGTAGTCGGTGTCATAGTGTGTGTTTTGTGAGATGGAGGAGGACTTTGTGGTTGGTGTTGGAGTGTCAGACATATGGGCTAATGTTGGACTTGTGGGTTTGGGCAGCACTGGATTGGGATGTCTTCTTGATGTGCACTTACCCTTTATATAAAACTCTCTCTTACACATGAGTTTCTGTGGATTTGTTTCTCTAAAATACCCAGACTAACACAGTTCTATTTCATTTTTCTACCACTTTCAATTTTTCTATATTTATACATCATATAGTCCTAGTTCAAATTATTAATTGATGTTTTGGGCTCCTTCTTCTCTTTATGGGTCATGCCCCATCAGAAAATGAATGTTCCAAAGGCTTTATTTCTGAAGACTTGACTCAAAACATATCATCACGGTTGACTCTACTTTGAGAAGGAATATTTTGAGTGCCTTCCCACCTGAGGGGCTCGTCTTCTAGCACTATCTCTGAAATGTTCAGCTGCTACCCATTAGGTTTTTGGTGGCTAATTCCTCTGAAGTGGACAGTCTCTTCCTTCTCTGTGGTCTGTTCTTAGTCTGGATGCTCTGCTGAAACCAATGCACTTTGGGTGACCCTACTAGTAATTTAAATACCAGTATCATAGCTTTCAGCAACACACAAGCCACCATAGTGCAAGAAACTGAGAGACAAGCGGTGGGCTCCTATAAATACAGCCTTAGGACTCCAAAAGAGCAGGTCTACTCTGTCTTGTAGGGTCGCTTTAACTAAGAAGTTACTTGATGGCAGTGGGCTGATAACTGATAGCCACTTCATTATCACAGTCAATATTTTTGCCAGTTGAGTTATCCATATTTTCCACTGTAGAACTATGTATTAAAAATCATTATTTCCATGTAAAAAACTCTGAAACTTACAAAGTTCAAGGTTTTAATATCAACATTAAAACAACAAAGTGTTTCAGGCATTTTGTACCAGTAGCTAGGTTTTGAAAAAGGAATAAAATGTACATGTGGATATTATGTGGCTTTGTGAGTCAATCTCTTTTCTGTCAGTGTGAAATTTAGCATTATCTGATTATACAACAGTGTATGCCACAACAAATCACCTCAAAAAACGTCACCAAGAAACAGAGAGCCCCCCCTCCCCCGAGTCTAAAATGTGCCCTGAACGAACTGCGAAGATGATTATAGGGTTGTGGAACACTGAACTATACCCTTACATGAAATTTAGTGTCCCCAAATGTAGAAATATACCCTAGAGTCCTCAATGCTATATATTCAAATGTGAGCTCACGTAGTGTATTTTATGGAATACTGAAATCATTTACTTTCCTTTGCCTTTATCACCATCTATATTGAAAGATAAAATGAAATACTTTGCTAAAACCTCAGTAAGTAGAAGAAAAACTCGGTGGTGGACTAAAATGTTTCTGAAGACCATAAAGATGTATGCGATAGATTTGTCATTTCATCTGAATGCTCATGCACTCCTATGGGAAGTTACCCAGAACAATAAGATTCCTCTTTGATTTTGAGATTTCATGTTACATAGATTCCCCCTCAAAGTGTTTCTCTCTGATATGAAGAGAGTTGGAAAGCTACACACATATTTTTGAATAGCAATTACCTACATGTGAATTAAGCATATAAATATATACTCTTGTCTGCCAGAATGGTGTCCCAAATACACTTGTCAGAGTATCTGGCTGCAATGAAAGAGGACCATACCTCCATTGTATATTTTGAACTGTATGCTTTGCAATGATCAGAACAACTTAGACATGGATCATATAATTTTATATGATAAGTAGATATTGATAATCATATAATCTGCATAATTTCCAATATCCTTAGCATCACCCCTCACAACTTTTGGGAAAGATTCTTGTATTTTCCAAACTATTGAAAAGAAAGGAGGAACAGACTGTCACTATTTTAATGTATCCCATAGGTTCATGAAAAAATTGGAATTGGGACCTCTTAAAATTAAGTGTTCAGGCCCAGGAGTCAGACAGAAGAAGCACAAATCCAAAACGTGCCTCTTACTCATTGTTAGTGCCTATCAAATCTGTTTTTAACTCTGGGCCCATTATCTAAATTCTCTGTAGCATAGTCTCTCAACACTGACATGTAGATCATAATATTCTTGGTGAAGAAAGATTTTTTTTAATTTAAATAGATAATTTTTATAAGGCAACCAATAGCTAGCAAGTCTTGATCAATAACAACTGTTTAATTGTTTTAGTACTTGTGTTTAATTTTTCTTAGGCTTTTTATCATCTAACTTTTCTGAGAAAAAAATACATATTTTAAAAATGCATAGCCTTATTATATAAAAAATACAAAACACATACTTTTATGATATCTTACTTTTTAAAGTAGATAGAAGAGTGCTGTGGATTCCCGCCCCCTCCCAAAACAAAACAAAACAGAAACATATGTTGAAAATCCTACTATGCCTGTAGCTATCATCCCATTTGGGAATAAGATTTTCTTTGGTATGTTCATGAGAAATAATTAATGTAAGACAGTATTTACCAAGTAGATGATATTGCCCTTTGGGAGGCACTGGAATGACGCACGGGAAAGGAGAGGGAGACGGCAAGATTATATAAAAACAGAGGACCTATAAAGCAAACATTTTTAATTGGGGCAGGGTGCTCAGGAGGACACTGAGTTTTAAAAGAAATCCCTCAAAAGATAGTAGACCAGATAAGCTTGACACCTATGATAAAGGGCAGGATTTCTTGAACTTAATTTTCAGTCTGGGCTAGTGCAGCTAAAAACACCTTAGTATCACTTAGTGTTTGATTTTTAATTAATTTTTGGTCACTGTGCTTTAAGAAACCTTTCACTTTTGCTAAATTTTTCACAACCCTCTCATTCAGTTGCATGACCCTATATGGGATTACAACTCAAAGCCTTGGTATAGGATGTCTGCTGGAGGGGGTGTGTTGTCTCTTTTGTGAAATAAGAAAGGCAAAGAATCACAGTTGGGGGGAAGATAGGAGCCTAGCAAACAAATGTTGAAAAAAGACAAAGATATTCCCCCACAGGAACAGAGAAATAAGGCCTTACTCTAGTCAGTGGTTTTCTGTTTGTTTGTTTGTTTGTTTTTTAAACAATTCCTTTATAATATATTTTGCTTTTGATCTTCACTTCCAGTACAGGATACATTTTACTACAGTGATATTTATTTTAAAAACCAAAGAACAAACTGGTTGTCATAAAGTCCGTTCTGGTTCATAGCCACCCTGTATTTGAGCTATCAGAAGCAGATTGCCAGGGTCCTCTTGCACTGTGCCTTTGGGTGGGTCCAAGCGGTCAAGTTTGTCATGAGTAGTCAAGCACTTAACTGTGGATACATGTATCAAGAACATAAAAGGGAAGACTTGACCAGGCGATGACACAAAAGTTAAGACTTGACCAGGTTCTCGCAGCTAGCTCATATTGGAAATAAGATTTCAGTTGAGAGATTTTAGTTCATTTTCATACCATTCATTTCATTCTATTCTACATGTCTGCATTTGTCCCTCACAGAAAATATAGTTGATCACCCAGTATTTATGCTTTCTTCCCACAAAATAGCCATTGCCTGAGAAAAATTGTTGATCAATGGAGACAATTCTTAGCCCTCTATAATTCAATTGGGCGATATGTTTTGTTCTGCCTTTTTAAATATGAATGGAGTGGTATGTGTCCCTCTCAAGCAAAGACGAGCTGGAAATCTTCCTTACTTTCTTCTCTCTAAAAGATCTTGTAGCAAAATTCTTGGAAACTATGTTGTGGTAAGCAATACTGCAAGATAAAGAAACTTACATTCATTGCAATTGAGTCCATCCTGACTCATAGTGACCCTACAACAGAGTAGAATAGGTTCTGTGGGTTTCTGAGACTGTAAATCATTTCGGTAGGAGATAGGCTCATCTTTCTCCCACAGAATGTTGGTGATTTTGAGTTGCTGACTTTGCAGTTAGCAGCCCAATGTGTAAACCATTACGATGCCTGGGCCTCTGATTTACCAAGATAGAAGGATAAAACTTCAAAGACAGCTACATAAATCAGGATAAATACTATAAAAACTCTGCTACACCTAGACAAGACCACATTTCCTATGTTGTTGGCCTCAAGGGTTAGTAGGTTGAGAAGTATTATTATTAAAGAGACCTGGTGGGGTAGTGGGTTATGCAAGGTCAAAATTGGAACCCACCAGGTACTCCGCAAGAAAACAAAAATCTTTCTGCTCCCATAAAGATTTATAGCCTTGGAAACCCAAAGGGATAGTTCTACGAAGCTTCAGTGAATTTGTTTCTTTGGTTGTTGTTAGGTACTGTTGAGCCACTCCAATTCATTAGTGACCCTTCATACAGTAAAACTAAAAATAGCCTGGCCCTGAGCCATCTTCAAAATTCTTGTTATGGCTGAGTTCATTTTTGCAGGCACTTCATCAATCTATCTCATTCAGGGTCTTACTCTTTTATTATTATTATTATTTTACTTTACCAAGCAGGGTTTCTTTCTCTGAGGACTCATCTCTCCTGACAACGTGTCCAAAAAACATGATACAAATTCTCAGCATTCTTGCTTCTAAGAGGCATTCTGGTTTTACTTCCAGGTTTGCTTATCCTTCTGGAAGTAAATGCTACTTTCGATATTCTTCACCAATACAATGATTCAAATAAATCAATTTGTCTGCCATCCCCAATCATTGTTCAGCTTTCACATGCATATGAGGCAATTCAAAATAACCAGGCTAACCAGACTTGGGTCTGGCCTAATTTATCTTTGTCCTTAAAGTAGCATTTCTGCTCTTTAATACTTTGAGGGAGTCATCTACAGCAGCATTACCCAATGCAATATACCATTTGATTTATTTTGTTGTTAAATCTTACCCATTCAACATCATTTGATTTACTTTTTAAAACATATATAGCTTGATTTAAAAAATAATAATTTCACTGGAAAGTACTTCACATACCCTACAATTTAATTGCTCAACCATATAAAGAAGAGTTGCACAAATATCGCCACACTCAATTTCAGGATATTTTCTTCTCATATTCATTGTTGTTACTTCTCCATTTCCCCCCACTCATCCCTGCCATGTTTGTACGTAATTATTGGTTCAGTTACTGTCTATAAAGATTTACCAGTTCTGGATTTCATATACATAAAATCATGCAAAACACAAACAGAAAGAAAACAAACAAAAGAGCAACAATGATGACTAGAGAAAACATACAGAAACATCAATCAAAAAGACAGTAGAAAATATTAAAATATTAAAAAACAAAAACAACTTTATAATGGGTCAAAATGGATATCAAATGATAAGGAATCATATTTTAACCTAACTATGTCTGCCATAATCGACTTTACAAAGCTATTCATTTCCTTGGACTAAGTTCAGAGGGCATTCATTGGACCCTGTAAATGGATTTGGGGCTTTCATTGTCACTCATAGCCTTCTGCAAAAAAAAGTGGCCACAATTTACCCACTGATACCATTCCCTTGTAATTTAGATTTGATTATTTACTGAGATAGTTAATTGTGCCAACATGGCCAATAATCACATGTGGGGCTAATTGAAAGGCGGAGGGATAAATGGGTGTTGAGCCTCGCCTTTCTAGTTCTCGGGTCTCTTGCTTTGTGATGGTCGCACCAGGGTGCAGCTGCCTTAGCAGCTCCCTGCTTCAGCTTGCAAGATTGACTTCCTACAAGACATCCCCAAGGAGAAGCTACATGGACCTATCCTAATGCAGCCCTGGGTGCTGGAGCAGCCATGTGGAGACCCCTGCTAGTGCTGAGATGCTTATTCATTCACTGACTCAGCTTTCTTCCAGCAGTCGGCATCATTGCCTCTGTTTTGTGAGGTGGAGGACTTTGTGGACTGGTGTTGGGTTAATGGGTTAATGTTGGACTTGTGGGCTTGGGCAGCATTGGGTTGGGATGTTTTCGTGATGCACACTTTCTTTACATAAAACTCTCTTATACATGAGTTGCTGTGGATTTGTTTCTCTAAAGTACCTAGACTAATGCATTTATCATCCTTGGATCACATAGACTGATGTGTTTCTTCCATGAGGACTTATTTGACACTTCACTTAGATGGTTGCTTGTGGAAACACAAGCCATCAAGACCCAAAATGCTGTTCTTTTTGATAGCCAGGCATGATCTGCTGTGTTCATCCCATTAGACTATGGAAACAAATTCATGTACACTGAAATGTATATAAGGAAAAGCTTGATATACAAGAGCAGTTGAATATTGAAAAAACATCCCAGCCCAGTCCAGATCAATCCATAAGTCTGATATTAGCCATATTTCCAATACCAATCTATAAAGTCCTCTTCAGACTCACAAAACACATGCAATGATGCCAAATGCAGGAAGATCACAGGCCAGTAGGTGGGAAGTCTTGTGGATCCAGTGGCATTGTAAGCATCTCAGCTCTGGCAGGGATCTCCACGTGGATTCTCCGACTCCAGAGGTCTGGTTCCATCAGCCTCTTTTCATGTGTCTTCTTCACAGGGATATCTCACAGAGAGTGAGCAGAGGAAAAGTGTCACCTGCCTCCAAGGGGGAATACAGAAGTTCCCAGAATCCTCAGCAGAAGGCCATGCCCACACAGAGGCTTCATTGGCTTTGAACTGATGGACAGGCTAGACTATACTCCTTCACTCTTAATCCTCTCAAATTGACAAATGATTATGTAACTACCACATGTGCTTGTTTCACTGCACTTTGTTATAGTATCTATCTCTTCAATTAAGGTGAGTATTAATTAATTAAGAATTAATTGAACACTAATATTTAGAAAATTCACTTAAGAATAACTAGAAAGAAGGATATAAAAAAATTAACAGCACCATATACTGAACCACTGAATTGGTTCTGACTCATAGCAATTATATGGGACAGAGTAGAACTTTGTCCACCTTTTAATGGGATTATTTGGATTTTTTAATTGAGGTTTTGAGGAATTATATAGATTTTAGTAAATTGTTTCTTGTTCATTGTGTAATTGGTAAAGATTATTTCCCAATGTATGGGCTCTCATTTTACTCTTTTGAGATGAACTCTTTTGATGTGCATAAATGTTTTCTTTTTATAGGTCTTAGTCATCTATTTTGCCTTCCACTGCACATGCTTCCTTTATTATATTTGGTAGTCTATATATGCCCAGCAATAGGGCCCTTAATTTTCTCCCAACTTTCTCATTGATAATAATTTTAGCTCTAGGGCTGACGTTTAGGTCTCTAATCCATCTTGAGTTCATTTTTATACATGGGGCAAGGTGTGCCTCCTGTTTCAATCTTCAAAACATGGACATCCAGTTTTCCAGCACCATTTGTTGAAGAAAGTGTCTTTTTACCATTTCATATTTTGGGGCTTTTGTTGAATATCAGTTGTCTATAGCTGGAAGTATTTATTTCTTGGTTCCATTGTTCTAGGTCAGTGGGTCTCAACCTTCCTAATGGCATAACCCTTTAATACAGTTCCTCATGTGGTGGTGACTCCCCCAAGCATAAAATGATTTTTCGTTGCTATTTCATAACTGTAATTTTGCTACTGTTATGAATCAGGGGACCCCTGTGAAAGAGTCATTTGACCCCCAAAGAGGTCACAACCCACAGGTTGAGAACCACTGTTCTATGTAAATATCATTGTTACAGTAGCAGGCTGTTTTGACTATTGTGGCTGTGTAGTAGGTTTAGAGATTAGGTAGTTGTGGTAGTTACCTAATTTTGTGTCAATTTGAAGATATAAAGATTTAGGGGTAGAGTCTAGCCTATCAGTCAGTTCATAGCCTAATGGTACCTATTTTGGGGTGTGGCCTTCTCATCAGGACAGTCCTGGGAACTTCCCCTTCTCTCTCTGCCGTCGCTTTCCTGTTGCCAAGTCACACGCTTGTAGGAGCCCTGGAGATGCATCCACTGCCATTGGATCCACCAATGCTGATGTTCCTGCATTCTGCATCATTGCATGTAGAGGGACTTATGGAGTAGTATCAGACTTATGGACTTGAGTTGAACTGGACTAGGATGATTTCCTGATACACAATTTCTTCTTGATATAAAGTTCTTTGTTACATTATGTGAGTGTCTCTGGATTTGTTTCTCTAGTCAGCCCTGCCTAACACAGTAGTGCTAGGCTTCCTAATTTTTCTTTTGTCAGAAATTATTTCTTATTTTGGGACTCTTTCCTCTCCAGATAAAGTTGATATTTATTTTTTCATTAGAAAAAAGAAGTTTTGATATGGATTGGAACTGCCATTGAATTTATAGATTGCTTTAGATAATATTGACATTTTCATAATATGAAGTCCTCTTATTCTTAAACACAGGATATTCTTCCATTTGTTTAGGTCTCTTTGAATTTCTTGTAATAATATTCTGCAGTTTTCTTTGTACAAACCTTTTGGGGTTTTTTTGGTTAGGTTTATTATTACGTATTTCTTTTTTGTGACTGAAATTGTAAATGGCATTTTTTCTTGATATATTCTTTGGAGCTCTATATGAATCTGACTGATTTCTTCTTGTTAAATATATATCTTGATACTTTACCAAATCCCTCAAGTGTTTCCAACAGTTTTTTTGGGGGGGTGAATCTTGGGGTTACTTCTATGTAAAATCATATCATCTGCAAATAATTAGAATTTCACTTCTTTGCCCAATTCAATTTCCTTGATTTCTCTCTCCTATCTCATGGTTCTGGATAAGACTTCCTGCAATATGTTGAGGAAGCATGGTGACATAAACCACATTTGGATTATTCCTATATTTAGGGGAAAAAAACTTTGAGTTTTCCCTAGTAAGAGTGATAATAGTTGTTGAAATTTTATCTATCACTTTTATTATGTTGAGGAATTCCCATTCTACCCCTATTTTATGGAATGTTCTTTATCAGAAATGGGTGTTGTTTATTGCCAAACCTTTTTTTGCATCCATTGATATACTCATGTGGTTCTTATTCTTTGTATTCCAGATATGAATGAATTCCCTTTCGGATGTGTTGTTGGTTTCTGTTGGCCAGAACTTGATTGAGAATTGTTGTGTCTATATTCATGAGGGAAATTGGTCTGTAGTTTTCTCTTTGTGAGGCCTTTGCCTGCTTTGGGTATCAAGGTTATGCCCACTTCATTGAACGCGTTTGCCATCCCATTCTATATTCTAGAATGGTCTTTGTAGAATTGGTGGCAGCTCTTCCCTGAATACTAATTAGAATTCCGTATGTTTTTTTTTTCTTCTTTGGAAGTTTCTTGATGATTTCTATTTCTTCTCTCTGTTTTCTGGATGTATTTCCATTTTCTACATCTGTCTGCATTAATTTCGGTAAATGATGTATTTATAAGTACAGTATCTGTCTATTTCTTCTACATTATCAAATTTATACATACATGGATGGAAAACCTTAATAATTGTACAACCACTATAGAAATCAGTATGGCACTCTCTTAAACAAATGAAAACACAAGTACCTTATGGTTTTCTACTGCAATCTCTTCCTTGGGTACATACCCTAAGTAAATAAAGGCTACAACATGAACAGACCCCCGTGTTTATTGTAGCAATTTCTATAACAGCAAAAACATGGAAACAACCAAAAATCTAATTATAGAGGAATAGATTAACACATTCTGGCACATTCATGAAATGGAATGTTATGTACCAATAAAAAACATTTATAACTCATTATAAAAACAAAGAGAAGTGGATTTTACATTAAAAGATAAGTTTTGAAGAGTACAAGTAGGCCAAGAACATGGGTGGGAGCAAGGAGAGGAGACGGATAGGCAATTATAGAGGGAGAAAGTTTGGGAGGGAAGAGAGAGAGAGAGAACCACATTTGGGTGCGTGGGGGAGTTAAAGGGATATTATTACTGATTTCATTTGTTGGTATGGGCTGTGTAATTATATAGAATATATTTCTTTAAAAACCAGAATAAATAACAAAAGTTATTTATTAAAATAACAAAGGTTATTATTTAAAAACCCTCCAGATTCCTTACCCCTTGGGACTATATATTGGTCTGAGTGGTGAAAAAATAAAAGGGAAGTGGACTTTGAGTCTTTGGTGGCATACAAGTTCATTTGAAACATATGAGGGGGGATATTACTGTTTGGGTGAGTATGTCAGGATCTAGAGACCTGCTTCTTTTTGCCTGGGGGAACACATATTCTCAAGAGGGTGGAGTGACAAAGGAGGAAACCAGAATCAGAAGTGGAAGAGAACTGGAAGAAAGAAAGGGATAGAGAAAGAAAGAAAAGTATTATAATAGAACAAAAGTACACCCAAAAAAGAGAAAAAAATAAAATAAAGTAAAAAAATAAAACTGCCTCATGAGTGGGTATTCCTGCTCCTTTGGCAGTGTTATTGTGTGCACTTTGTGCTACACAGGGGTAGTGGGGCATGTTGGGAGGAGAGCACCAGAGAACAAAGCAGGAAAGAAGGAGGAGGGGGAACATGGTGAAAAGCGTAACTTGGAGACTGAAAATGCCTGCATCAAGCTGCCCACTTATTCTGCTCTCGCTGCAGGGCCTCCAGAGGCCAGCTAAGAAAGAGGTTTGGCTGGCTGGGTTGCCTCAGGGGCTGGGACAAATCAGCTGTGCTAGTGAGGAGCAGAGTTCACAGAAGTGGCTCTTGCTACTGGTCAATGGTGAAGGGCAGTCTGTCAGCTAGCATTGCTGCTATCTCACATGAAGAAACTTGAGTCGACTTAGGTTTTATGTTTATTTTCTTGCTGCCAGGAAGCTCAGGATAGCTCTCCTAGTAGCTGCTGAGGAGATCTTCCCATGCTTGTTTTCGGGGGGCCGTATTCCACAGCTCTCCTCATTTGATTTCTGGATTGCTGCTCCCTGAAGAGTTGGCTGTGTATCAAAGTAAAATGATCTCTTGACAATCTCCATCTTTTCTACCCTTATCACGATATTGCCTCATTTCTACCCTTATCATGATATTGCCTCATTGCCTCATTGTGAAGATTTTTGTCTTATTTTCATTGAGTTGTAATCCATACTAAAATCACTAGTCTTTGATCTTCATCAAACTTAAAAATAATTTTCACAACTAGGTTTAATGCTTTCTGTGTAAATCTGAAAAATAGCCTTATTAACCACTCTTCCTTATAGGTGTACAGATTTTATTCTATCACAGACCGCATTCTAATAAAAAAAGATGCTGAAATTATTAGAGCACTAGAACAGATTACAACTGAAAGAGTTAAGTACTACATGACACAGGAGAACATAGAGGGAGCACACACACAAAAATGGTGAATGCTGGCCAGAGGTTTAGAAAAAATTCTGATAAGAAATATATATTTGGCATGGTATTTGAAGAATGAACATTTTTGAGGTAAAAAAAGGAAATGAATCTTCAGTGGAAAACCACTTTCTTCTATGCCAAGGGAGGGAAGTGTGCTGTTATGTGGTAGTATAAGTTTGGCCATGGTGTGTTCTATTTGAACTCTGTTCCAGTTATTTATTGGTTTGTAACAAATCACTTAGCAATTTAAGCAGAACTTGATGGAGAAGGCTCAACTAAAGTAGCCTGACCAGGTGATTTGAGTTGGAAAAGCCACATTAAGATGGCTCACTCACATGGCTTGCAAGTGCTCATCCAGGGCTGAAACATTTGGTGTCTCTTCACATGGGCTTCCTCATGTGCTATACATTTTCTTATAACATAGCTGAGTTTCCAAAATCAAGTGTCTCAGGAAAGAAGGAGCCAGGTACACACTGTGCCTTCCTTTATAAACCTAACCTCCTATGTCCTATAGTATCACTTATGTTCTTTACAATACTCACAGTGGACCACACAGATTCTAAGGAAGAGGGCATAAAGGACATGTCTTGACAGAGGACTGGAAATATACTAGAAAATATAATCTGCTACAAACATCAATGATCAAAAGGACATCTAAGGATGACCAAATAAATCATTTTTCACCTTAGAAATCTGTTCTCATCCCAAAATGTCCTGCCAAATTGACAAAACAATGCTAGCTGTGTGTTTCAACTTGACTCTTCAAATTTTAGGTCTGTCTGTTAGCTTTAATATTACCTTTCACATAAAATACTTGAGGTTCACAATATCTGAAATAGAGGTGAAAGTTATCAAGATAGACTTTCCAATTTGATTTGAAGACTTGTCAACCACTTTCAGAAAGCAGCCATTGGTGTTTCTCAGTTTCCAAGAAGTAAAAATAAACAAAGTCATGTAACAGATATGTGGTGTTATGTTAGAAAAAATGTATAGAGTATGATAGCAATAGGGTTCCTGAACACCTTTCTAAAATGGGTTGACTTCTCAACACCTCCAAGGGAACATATAAATAACTCTTTTTTAATTGTTTCATCTATCTCAACTAGATTCAAATACTAGATACAATAACCTTGGTCTTCTCAGAGAGCCATTCTTTTATATTCTTCATTCATTAAATTATATGGGCACAATCCAGGATTTAAAGATGCATAAGACCTAGTCCATGTACGCAAGAGTATAAAGTTTAGGGTGGGCTACGGAGGCCAATGATTGCCAAGATATGTGATAAAAATGATAATATAGAGTAAAACCATGTTATAAGGAGCAAAAGGAAAAAGGATGGTGAACTTTGGAGGTTTAGAAAAGCTGGAGACGTTTCACCCGAATAGGAATAGGATTCATCAGATAATGAGAGAAATGAACACTTAATGGAACATCAGATTCTAGACAGGCTGTATACTGCATGGTACATCTGCTCTGACCAGCTGGATATATTACATGGAGTACTTTTATTAACATCCACTTTTTAAAAATCAAATAATAAAATGGAATCCTCACGAGAAGATTCTGGAACACTGACAGCCTTCCAGCACAGAGGACCTGGCTGGTCTGTGTCCACTCTCTGGTCGTTGACATATAATTATGGAAACACCGTGGTGACACTAACAATACTAAGAGTACTTGGAGGTTCAACCATTCAAGCAAACTAGACTGTGGAAATGAAATTGCATAAAAAACAGTGACATGCAAAGAGAGATAGATACCTTTATAACCCTGAATGGGCATACTCTATTAGCAAGAGGGAATATATTGCCAATCATATTGTCAGGAATATATATTCTAGACAAAGGTAAAATGTGCAGATGAGTAGATTTCTATTGACATGCACGACAGATGTGTGTAGACTCACATATGCAAATGGCAGTTGGTTAACATTCATTTTCTGTCTGATTTGCCAAAAGGGGAAACAGATGAAACTTGGATGAGATTCTAGTTATAATATTACTAGTTGCCATTGTCTGACTCATGCAAACCTCATGTATGTAATAGTAGATCTGTTTTCGATAGAAATTTAATTGGCTGATTTTTTAAGAAGTAGATCACCAGGCCTTTCTTTCAAAATGCCTCTGATGGAAGGGAATCACCAACTCTTAGTTGAGCAGCCAACTGCACAATTCTCACCACCCAGAAATTCCACTTAATTGTATTAACATTGTATAATGCAGACATCAAGAGCATGCCACTTATAAGTAATGGGTTTCAAATTTCACAGTGCATCATAATCATCAGGAGGGCTTGTTAAGACAAAAAATTCTGGGTCTCTGGCCTCTCTCTCATATTTTATGATTCCACAACTCATTTTAAAGGCTGTTTAACCATCGGGGTGGGGGATGTTCTAAGATAGATGTGGTGCTGATTGCACAATTCCTTTTGATATGATTGAACGATTAAAATATTCAATTGCATGACATGTAAATTGTATGTCAATAAAAATTGTGGGAGGGAAAAGAAAGAAAATGTTCACAACTGAACCAATAAACAACATCACGAGGAGTAGAAGAAGACCAGAAAGAGCTTGTAAATTGCTGAGCAGGGCAGGGGTCAAATGGCTGTATGGCTGAGAGAAAGGGAACAAATGAAAGGTATGCCCGCAAGCTTAGCCGAGAAGAGGAGCTCCTGATCAGAAATACTGTGTCCTGAGCATTTCTGACCCTGTCAAATTTGATAATAAACCCCACAATCATGAGTATTTTGTGAGTTCTACATAGCCATTGCAATTACTTATTGAATCCACCAGTGAAGCAGAGTGCTTTGGGCGGGATGGTTAGTGTAAGAACTGGTAAAAGATGGAGGCATGCCTGACTTGCCTCACAGGACTTGGCCTTGGGCTGATGTTCAATTTGATTTTCCTTCCCCCTTTTGAAGCTTCAACAGATCAGACACTGCCTCTACACCATTTTTACAGTAGTATCACGACATTCACATACAAAAACCTGCCTCCTTGTTAAAATACTATATGTATATAAACATATGTATTAATTTTCTTTGATAAAATATTACAACATAATTTATATAAAATGTGCTTATATATATCATCAATTGTTATATTAGAAAAATATTTAAGGAGAATGCATATAACAGAAAATTGACAGGATAGTCATGTACAGTAGTGACAGATTAAAACACAATATGGATGACTCAATTACTACAACCTATATTGTTAGTATTGCTGACAAGATTTTAAAAGTGCTTAATTCTTGACAAAAATCTGACTGAAAGGAAGTACATACCTCCTTGCCTATACTGTATTATTTAAAAATGCAATGAGTACTCAAATAGCCCAAGGTATTATACTGAATGAAATATGAGTGAACGTCAAAAACATTGTTGAAAAATGGAATGAAAGAGGATGAAGTTGTTCCACAAAAAAGGACCAGTATTTTATAAGTCGACTTTTATAAAAAGTTAAGGAAAAGTTTACCTCCAAAAACTCTTATTTAATGGTTACCAGCAATGGGAGATCTCAAAACTCAAACCAATCTAACTGCTCCCATGTCAATTCTGAATCATTGTGACCCTGTAGGGTAGTATAGACTGTTCCTGTGGATTTCCAAGACTGTAAATCGTTTTTTAAATCATTTTATTGGGGGCCAGTACAACCCATCACAATCCATACATACATCCTTTGTGTCGAGCACATATGTACATTTCTTGCCATCATCATTCTCAAAACATTTGCTTTCTACTTGAGCCCTTTATATCAGCTCATTATTTTCCCCTCCCTTCCTGCTCCCCCTCCTTCATGAACCCTCGATAATTTATAAATTATTATTATTTTGTCATATCTTACACTGTCTGGAGTCTCTCCTCACTTCTCCACCATCTGTCTCCCAGGGAGGAGACCATATGTAGATTCCTATCATCGGTTCCCCCTTTCTCCCCCACCTGCCTTCCACCCTCCTGGCATCTCCATTTTCACCACTGGTCCTGAGGGGTTCATCTGTCTTGGATTCCCTGTGTTTCCAGTTCCTATCTGTACCAGTGTACATCCTTTGGTCTAGCCCGATTTGTAAGGTAGAATTGGGATCATGATAGTGGGTGGTGAAGAGTTATTTAAGAACTAGAGGAAAGTTGTTTGTTTCATCATTGCTACACTGTACCCTGACTGGCTCTCGTCCTCCCGTGACCCTTCTGTAAAGGGATGTCCAGTTGCATACAGATGGGCTTTGGGTGCCCAATTTGCACTCCCTCTCATTCACAATGATATGATATTTTGTTCTTTGATGTTTGATACCTGATCTCTTCTACAGCTCTTGATCATACAGGCTGGTGTGCTTGTTACCAAGACTGTAAGTCTTTAAAGAACTAGAAAACCCCATCATTCTCCCATGGAGCAGCTGGTGGTTTTGAACTGCTGACCATGTGGCTAGTAGCCCAATGCATAACCCACTAAACCACCAGGGATCCTAGAATGGGAGGTAGGGAGGAAAAAATTACTAGGTAGATAATGTACATATCATAATTTTAGTGAAAGGAAAGGCAATGTACAAGCGGGTGATCACCACAAATCACTAGGGCAAAGGAAGACACAGAGAGGTACACACTACTTACAGACAGCAAATGCTATTCTACACACAATCCTGCAATATCAGTAATGATAAATAGCAATCTACAAGTGGATACATACATAGACAGGCAAGATGATCACATGTGAGTAGATAACATTTCTAGAAACTTAGCTGTATGTCCTCTAACTATATCCAGGTTTATAATAAAGCAACTAGGGGGCAAAGGTACATAAACTTCCTTGTCATAGCCAAACATCTTGAGGGAATGAGTCCTTGGGTCAGGAAGCTTGGGACCATAGTATCATGGAACATGAAGATCAAATGGCATAATATAGAGCATAAAGACCTTGTTCTATTCTATTTTGGTGAATAGTAACTGGGATTTAACAACCTGTAATTGGCCATCAAAAAAGCCACTACTGGTCTCTCCTTGCCTAGAACAAAACAGAATGAAAAATCCTAGACCAGGAGAGGCTCCACTTCAACGACACTGATGTCAGAAGACTAGGTGAGCTGGGTTGAACCCTCTGAAAGGGGTCCCAGTAATGCATTCCTCAATAGGATGGGAGAGAAGATGTGTAGCAAAACCCAAATTAAAGAAGAATATTCGGTTTGTTGGTCTAAGAGTGACAGAAGGAACCCCAAGACTACAGCCCTTGGTCACTCCTCAGGCCTAGAACTGAACTTAGTTCACAGACTCAACTCTCAATCAAGCAACAGACAGACCTCAAGGTTTGAAGAATAACATCAGGGAGGTTCTCACTCCTGATGACAACTAGTCATGAAAGATCAAAAGGGCAGCATTAGTGCAGGGGAAAAAACTCAGAAGGCAGGAAGAGATAGGAACAAGGGAAGAATGGAACCAGTAAACACTGGAAGGAAGTGGGAAAAGTACTTTATATGCCAAGGACTACAATCAATATAAAAAAACCCCAAATGTTTTGGATTATTAAGTGGAGAATCAATTTTCTCTATATTCTCACTCAAATCACAATAATTCTTTAAATCAAGTTGAATTTTTTAAATAAATAAAGCCCAAAGTTCCACATATATGCATGGGTTTCTGTCTCACATGAATGTTTGTCTCTATGTTTTTTTTTAATATACTTTCCTTTTTTATTTAATCATTTTATTGGGGCTCAAACAATTCATCACAATACATAGATCAATTGTGTGAAGCACACCCTATACATTTGTTGCCCTCATCATTCCCAAAATTTGCTTTCCTCTTGGGTTCCCGGAATCAGCTCACGTTCCTTTTTCCCCTCCCCCTCCCTCCCCCCTCTCCCCTCCCCCATGAACCCTTAATAATTTATAAATTATTATTATATCTTATCTTACACTGCCCGGCATCTCCCTTCACCCACCTCTCTGCTGCCCATCCCCCAGAGAGGAGATTATATGTAGATCTCTGTGATCAATTCCCCCTTTCTATCCCCCCTTCCTCCTGGTATCACCACTGTCACCCCTGGTCCTGAGAGGTTCATCTGTCCTAGATTCCCTGCTTTTCCAGTTTCCATCTGTACCGCTGTGCATTCTCTGGTCTAACCAAGTTTGCAAGGCAGAATTGGAGTCATGGTAGTTGGGGGGAGAAGCGTTTAAAAACTAGAGGAAGGTTGTGGGTTGCATTATTGCTATACTGAAACCTAAGTGACTCATCTCCTCCCCACTACCCATTTGCAAGGTATTTCCAGTTGTCTAGAGATGGGCATTTTTAAGTGATTGTGGTTGGAGAGAGTTCTAGGCTATGAAAGATAAAGCCATGAATTTTAGGATATCTGTCGCTTTCCTGTTTTTTCCTACTGAACTATTCTGGTAAATTCCTGGTATCCCTTTTAGAGAAACACTTTCTTCATTGAGAATAAGAGAATTCAACAAAGCAAAAGAAAAACAAATTTTTAAATCTGTCAGGTGTTAATTTTTAATAAATAAATAATGGAAATATAAATATTTAAGTTGTATTTTTTTATTCAACAACACTCACAAAGATAAAACTGTATTCATTTGAACAAAAATCTTTTTTATTTTAAATTTAAGGTCTGGCAACCTACCTTTTCATGATCCCTGTATTATTGGTAGCTACAAGCAGCAATTTTTTTCTCTAAGGTTATAAGTACACATGATGAGCCTCCAGATGGAGCATTAATACAAAGATTCAAGAAGGGAAGAAGATCTTTCAAGTTACCATGATTTGTTTCCTAAAATCATGCCATACCACCCCTCCCACACAACAATTACTTATTCACTGCCATCAAGTGGATTCTGACTCATAATGACTCTATAGGACAGAGTCCAACTGCTCCGGTGTGCTTCCTAGGCTATAAATCATTACAGAGCAGAAAGTCTCAAATTTTTCCCTCAGAGCAGCTGGTGATTTTGAACTGCTGACATTGCAGTTATCAGCTCACTATATCATCAGGACCCCTTAGATATCACAAATAATTCTGTTTATTTATCACTATGATACGAAGTCAAGTGCATACTAAATTTAAGTGTTTGATATACATTTTCATAAATTGGGACTACATTTCAATAAAGATTCCATAAATTAGAAGAAAGATGACAGAGACTTTTGTTTGGCTTCGAAATGTGTAATAACTCTACAAACATATAAAATTAATTCCTGCATTCTAGATCTATCAGTTCTGCTTATTCTATGCTTTTATCACTATAAATAAGGTTAAAAGATATAGCTATCCAATTTGAGTATGTTGAAGAAATCTCTAGGAACACTAGTGGCTTAGTGATTGTGCACTGGGCTGCTCTCCTCAAAATCAGCAGTTCAAACCACCACATTGCCTGTGGAAGAGAGATTGGGGTTTCTATTTCCATAAAGAGTTACAGTCTCAGAAACTCAAGAGGGAGCGACTCTATAGAGTCTCTATAAGTCGCCATTCACTTGATGGCAGTGAGAGTGAGCAGAAGTCACAAAATCTTCCTGTGGCATGCCCAGAAAACTTCAGTACCAATTATATGTATGTATTCATGTAAGATAAAGAGAAAGAGAGAGAGACAGAGAGAATGTAGGAATGTAGACATACACTAGAAGATGTATATGATTACTCAGTTTCATCCATTCTAGAGTTGCTTCCCTTAGCAATGTCAAATGCCATTATACTTTGTATCATGTTAACACTGGATAGTAGATTGAGTGCAACAGCTTTCTGAGTGCAGGTTGTGATACAGCTGTCAACTATCGACCAGAATCACATTTGAATTTACAATCTAGACTTGAAAGGTCTTTTCAACCCTTTGAACTGAACATGGCAAGAAAAAAGTTTAGAATGCATTTTGCCTTTTGAGAGGCAATGGATTTAATGAAGCCTTGTTAAAGGAAAGGAGCTGTGAATAAGCAATGCGTTTCATGACATGACTTAATTTATTTTCCCTAAGGAGTCCATTTTTGGACAGGATGTCATTGATCACTTCAGACCCCGAAGATCCTATATATGAAATTGATTTTCAAAGAAGGCCACTTAAAAATGGGGGCTAGTATTTTTTTAAAATTATAAGTAAAAAAAAATCAGACATTTTTTCCTAATTATGTTTCATGTTAGCTGTAAAGCAACTAGAGCGTCTAATCATGAATGTATAATTTAAAAACAAAATACAAACCCATGAGATTATTTAAGGGAAGTCTGAAAATAATATTTTAATTCAAAAGCTAATCTGTAGCATAGAGTAGAAAACAGTAAAGAATCAATAGCAACAACAGGTCATCTTTTATTTGCTTTTGGATCCTTATCAGCACTTCCCCCAAATTCTACAATATGTTCTTTGTTAATGAAACACACACACACACACACACACACACACACACACACATGCAAGGCATATATTTTCTAAGAGCTATTTTTTTCATCATCTGTCCACCCTAACCTACTGCTCTCCCACAAGAACAAAAAGATGCCCCCCCCACTGCCACCACCCCCCGGAGGATCTCTTAATTGCTTCTCTGCACTAACACCAGCAAGCAAGCTTTCTCACACTTCAAGAGAAGAACCTCAGCAGCATCGGAAAACAATGAGAACAAGTGGTAACAATGCAAAAAGGCCTCTTTCAGTGTGAGAAGTGGAAAATGAAGTTTCAACAGCTTCCTAAAACTGGCCTCAGCGGTCAGCTTTGTATTGTGGAAAAATTGCAGCAAAGCTCTACCTCCAAGGGAATAAAAGCACCCAGAGCACCTCTGTGTTAAAGAACTTTCTCTGATTTTGAATATGTTCTATATTTTCACTGTCCTATAAGGTAGTTCTCTACAAAGCACATAAGCTATTCAGCAAATAAATGTGACTAGCACTGCTAGGAATTGGATATTTAATCTTATATAATTTTAATTTAAATGACTACATGTGACTAGCAGATGCAAAATCTTCTGTTTCACATTTTCCCCCAATGCCCTTGCTCCAATAGAAGCAGGTTAGTTCCAGCATAAAAGAGAGTATATAAAATGCCGGGTTATATTTTAATAGTTCATAGAAATATAATCAGCATACATTAAAACCTATTCATTTAAAGCAGCAGTTCTCAACCTGTGGGTCAAGAGCCCTTTGGGGGTCAAACGACCCTTTCACAGGGGTGGCCTAAGACCATCAAGAAACACATACTTCCGATGGTCTTAGGAAATGAGACACCTCTCCTATATCCTCTCAAGGTGGGTCCACCCACATGCAGATACACCCACATGCAAGTACCCAGAGTAATGACATCATCGCACCAAGCCCATCACATACACCCCATACAAATACAGGTGTATGTGACAGGGTTGGCACCATCATATACTTATGTGGACCAGTCACACATGTGTAGAGAGCAGTTACTGTGTAGAGAGGAGCTACTATGTAGGAAGCAGCTACTGTGTTGAAAGCAGCTACTGCATTGAAAGCAGCAGTATTGGAGGTAAAACGACACTTCATGAATTATAATTACTGGGTAAATGTAAAATCATGTACTGTAAAATCATCAACTACTGCAATATATCTATACTGTATATATTTGTACCATGGGAACTTAATCTGGATGTAGATCAGTCTTTTTATTTATTTTTTAATCGTTTTATTAGGGGCTCATACAACTCATCACAATCCATACATACATCAATTGTGTAAAGCACATTTGTACATTCATTGCCCTCATCACTCAAAACATTTGCTCTCCACTTAAGCCCCCGGCATCAGCTCATTTTTTCCCCTCTTTCCCCGCCCCTCCCTCATGAGCCCTTGATAATTTATAAATTTTTATTTTGTCATATCTTGCCCTGTCCGACATCTCCCTTCATCCACTTTTCTGCTGTCTGTCCCCCAGGGAGGAGGTCACATGTAGATCCTTGTAATCGGTTCCCCCTTTCCAACACACTCTCCCTCTACCCTCCCAGTATAGCCACTCACACCCCAGATCAGTCTTTTTATATTCATCTGTGGTTGATGCGAATACTGCCCCCTTGTGATAGTAACAGGTATGTAAAAGAACAACAGAGATTGGTAAATCATAGGAAACATTAATGAACTGCATTGACTGAACTATGCCATGTATCATCTTTTGTATTATTAAAGCTATTGTTATATATTATTTTCATTAGCAAACCATCCCATGACAATGGATCGTGTAGAGAAGAACGCTAAGGAAAAAAATATAGTGAGGATTTTTTACAGTATGGTTTTACCTCAATAATTACAGCAGCAATTGAGAAACTGCAATGTGTTATTTGTTGTGAAGTTCTATCAGCGCAATCTATGAAGCCTAACAACCTAAAATGCCATTTTGATAGCAAGCATCCAAGCTTTGCCGGCAAGGATACCAAATATTTTAGAAGCAAAGCTGATGGACTCAAGAAAGCCAGACTTGACACTGGTGGAAAGTACCACAAACAAAACGTAGCAGTCATTGAAACTTCATATTTGGTGGCCATCAGAATCGCCAGAGCTATGAAACCTCACACAATTGCTGAGGATTTACTGTTGCCAGTGGCCAAAGACATTGTTCAAGTTTACGATCGGAGACGAATTTGTTATGAAATTGGATGCAATTTTCTTATCTAATGACACTGTCCACAGAAGAATAGATGACATGTGTGCTGATATTCTTGAACAGGTAATTCAGGAAATTAAATCTGCTCCACTTCCAATATTTTGCATACAGTTTGATGAATCTACAGACGTTGCAAACTGTTCACAGCTACTGCTTTACGTGAGGTATATTAATGATGGCGACTTTAAAGATGAGTTTCTTTTTTGCAAACCTCTTGAATCAACTACAGCACGTGATGTATTTTTCACAGTTGTTTCATTTCTTTTTTTTTAATCCTTTTGTTAGGGGCTCATACAACT
>NW_022111336.1:6149005-6156750 GCF_000313985.2 Echinops telfairi
CTTGTTTACCTTCAAGCTTTTAAGACCCCAGATGCTATATGAGTTGTTTCATTTCTGAAAGAGCAAATGATCTCTTGGGAAAAGGTTTGTGGTGTTTGCACAGATGGTGCTCTAGCTATGCTAGGATGTCGATCTGGATTTAGATGTTTGGTACTGAATGAGTCACCAGAAGTCATCAGAACTCACTCTATGATTCATCGCAATGAAGATGAATCAATGAAAATATTAGCAATGAAGATGCTGCCACAAGAATTACAAGAAGCAATGGAAGGCGTCATAAGTTCTGTCAATTTTGTAAAGGTGATCACTTTAAACAGTCGACTCTTTTCGCAAGTGTGCAATGATTTGGATAGGCCTAACAATGTTCTGCTATTTCACATTGAAGTGAGATGATTGTCGAGGGGAAGTTTAAAATGTGTTTTTGAACTTTGTGATGAACTCAAACGTTTTTAAATCATAAAGCAAGACTGCAGTTCAAAGCACTTTTCAGTAATAAAAGTGAACTGAAGAACATAGCTTACTTGGTTGCCATATTTGCCACCTTGAATGAGTTAAATTTATCATTGCAATGACCATATGCAACATGCCTTGATTTATTTGAAAAGATCTGATCATTCCAAATGAAACTTCATTTTTGGAAGAAAAAATTGGATAAAAATAAAATTTACATGTTGCCTACCTTATCTGTTTTCTTTGAGGAACATGACATTAAACCAGACAACAGGATTACAATGATAATTTCTGTGAAAGAACACTTGCATATGCTGTCAGACAAAATTTCATCGTACTTTTCAAGTCTACCTGACACCCCATGTGCACTTGCCAGAAGCCCATTCACAGTCAAAGCTGAAGATGTTCCTGAGACAGCACAAGAGGAATTCATTGAACTTACTAACAGCGATGCAGCGAGAACTGATTTCTCTACAATGCCAGTTACATATTTCTGCATCAAGTGTTTGCAGTCATATCCTGTTCTGTCTGAGACTGTGTTGTGCCTTCTTCTTCCATTTCCAACAACCTATCTTTGTGAAAGAGGGTTTCCCAGCTTGTTGGTTATCAAGTCTAAATACAGAAGTAGACTTGTTTTGGAAGACGATCTTCCTTGTGCTCTTGCAAAGGCTGCCCTGAGAATTTCTGATCCAGTGAGAAAGAAGCTATCTCAACCTTCTCACTGACGTTGGCTTTTTACATATATTGTCACAAAATGTAGCGATGTAGATTACTGTTGTTATATTAAAACTGTTACCCATGCTTCAAGACAAAATTTCATTTATTTGTAATTAGAAATAAATATTTAACAATATTTAATTACATATTGTTTTGTGATTAATCACTATGCTTTTATTATGTTTAATTGGTAACAATGAAAATACATCCTACTATCATATATTTACATTATGATTCATAACAGTGGCAAAATTACAGTTATGAAGTAGCAACTAAAATAATTTTATGGTTGGGGGTCACCAAAACATAAGGAACGATATTAAAGAGTCACGGCATTAGGAAGGTTGAGAACCACTGATTTAAAGTGTATAATTCAATGGATTTTACTATTTCCATTGAGTTGCACAACCATCACCACAACCTACTTCTGGAAAATTTTATCATCTTAAGGAAAATCTTCATACTCATTAGCTCTAACTTCTCATTTCTAGCACTAGACAACTGCTAATCCACTTTATGTCTTTCTCTATTTATATCCTGGACATTTCATAGAAGCTCTGGTGGTGTGGTGGATTACACGTTGGGCTACTCGCCACAAGGTTGGAGGTTCAAATCTAGCAGGCACTATGTATAAGAGAAAGAAACTTTTCCCTGTCCTGTGCCATCCTCAAAATTTTAGTTATTCTTTGGTCCAGAGTTTCTGCCACTGTGTTAATCCACCATGTTAAAGGTCTCCCTCTTTTTTGTTGACCATATACTATATCACTACTCTGTCAGTTTTTCTTTTTTCTTTTAAATTAAAACATTTTATTGGGGGCTCGTACAATTCTTATTACAATCCATACATCCATCCATTGTGTCAAGCACATTTGTACATTTGTTGCCATCATCATTCTCAAAACATTTTGTTTTCTACTTGAGCCCTTGTTATCAGCTCCACAGTTTTCCCCCTCCCTCCCCACACCAGCCTCCTTCCCTGCTCCCCCCTCTCTCATGAACCCTTGATAATTTATAAATTATTATTATTTTGTCATATCTTACACTGTAGACGTCTCTCTTCACCCACTTTTCTGTTGTTCACCCCCCCCCCAGGGAGGAGGTTATATGTAGTTCCTTGTAATCAGTTCCCCCTTTCTACCCCACCTTCTTTCCACACTCCTGGTACCATCACTCTCACTACTGGCCCTGAAGGGAACATCTACCCTGGAATCCCTGTTTTCAGTTGCTATCTGTACCAATGTACATCCTCTGGTCTAGCCAGATTTGTAAGGTAGAATTGGGATTATGATAGTGGGGGAAGAAACATTTAAGAACTAGACTAGAGGAAAGTTGTATGTTTCATCGTTACTACCCTGTACCCTGACTGGCTCATCTCCTCCCCGTGACCCATCAGTAAGGGGGTGTCCAGTTGCCTACAGACGGGATTTGGGTCTCCACTCTGCACCTTGTGTGATGCTGATGCGATGTCACTGGTAATGAAAATGCAAAGTGAATAGGTTTCAGCAGACCTTCCCAATAAAGAACAATGAAGAAGGAATACCCTGTCCACTTCAGAGAAATTAGCCACTAAAATCACCATGGATAGATTGGAAAAGTCAGTTTCTGAAAACCTAATGAATAGAAGAAGACTATTGTTAGAAATAGTGCCAGAAGATGACTACTTCAGGTCACATGGCACTAAAAATATTTCCAGGAGTGTGGAAAGAAGGTGGGGTAGAAAGGGGGAACTGATTACAAGGAACTACATATAACCTCCTCCCTGGGGGGGGTGAACAACAGAAAAGTGGGTGAAGAGAGACGTCTACAGTGTAAGATATGACAAAATAATAATAATTTATAAATTATCAAGGGTTCATGAGGGAGGGGGGAGCAGGGAAGGAGGCTGGTGTGGGGAGGGAGGGGGAAAACTGTGGAGCTGATAACAATGACTCAAATGGAGTAAACTCTGCAGCACTGAAGTCTTTGGAACCTTCATTTACAGAAGGGGCACAACTCAAAATGAGAAGAAACAGCTGTATACATCAATTAATAATCAAACATGGAATATACAAAGTATGAATCTAGGAAAATTGGCAGTCATTAAAAATGAAGTAGAATGCATAAAGATCAATTTTCTAGGCACTAGTGAGCTGAAATGGACTGTTATTGGCCATTTTTAATCAGAAAATCATAAGATTTGCTATGCTCAGAATAGCACAATCAAGAGGAATAGCTTTGCATCCATAGTCAAAAAGGACATTTCTTTTTTTTTAATTGTTTTATTAGGGGCTCATACAAACCCTTATCACAATCCATACATACATCAATTGTGTAAGGCACATTTGTACATTCATTGCCCTCATCATTCTCAAAACATTTGCTCTCCACTTAAGCCCCTGACATCAGGTCCCCATTTTTTCTCCTCCTTCCCAGCTCCCCCCTCCCTCATGAACCCTTGATAATTTATAAATTATTATTTTGTCATATCTTGCCCTGTCCGACATCTCCCTTCACCCACTTTTCTGTTTTCTGTCCCCTAGGGAGGAGGTCACATGTAGATCCTTGCAATCGGTTGCCCCTTTCCAACCCACTCTCCCTCTACGCTCCCAGTATTGCCACTCACACCACTGGTCCTGAAGGGATCATCCACCCTGGATTCCCTGTGTTTCCAGCTCCTATCTTTACCAGTGTACATCCTCTGGTCTAGCCAGACTTGCAAGGTAGAATTCAGATCATGATGGTGGAGGAGTGGGGGAAACATTTAGGATAGGAACTAGAGGAAAGTTGTATTTCTCATCCTTGCTGCATCGCACCCTGATTGGCTCATCTCCTCCCTGAGACCCCTCTGCAAGGGGATCTCCAGTGGCCTACAAATGGGCTTTGGGTCTCCACTCTGCACTTCCCCACTCATTCAATATGGTAAGATTTTTTTGTTCTGATGATGCCTTATACCTGATCCCTTTGACGCCTAATGATCGCATGGGCTTGTGTGCTTCTTCCGTGTGGGCTTTGTTGCTTCTGAGCTAGATGACCGCTTGTTTACCTTCAAGCTTTAAAGACTCCAGATGCTATATCAGTTGTTTCATTTCTGAAAGAGCAAATGATCTCTTGGGAAAAGGTTTGTGGTGTTTGCACAGATGGTGCCATCAGCTTTCTTCGCCACATTTGCTTATGCACCCATATGTCTTCAGTGATCGTATCATGGAGGTGAGCACACAATGATATGATTTTTTTTGTTCTTTGATGCCTGAAACCTGATCCCTTCAACACCTCGTGATCACACAGGCTGGTGTGTTCTTCCATGTGGGCTTTGTTGTTTCTGAGCTAGATGGCCACTTATTTACCTTCAAGCTTTTAAGACCCCATACACTATATCTTTTGATAGTCGGGCACCATCAGCTTTCTTCACCACAGATTTCTTTACTTATTCACCTGTTTTGTCTTCAGCGGTTGCGTTGGGAAGGTGAGCATCATAGAATGCCAAGTTAATAGGAGAAAGTATTCTTGCATTGATGGAGTACTTGAGTGGAGGCCCAATGTCAAAAAGGACATTTCAAGAGCTATGTTGAAGTGCAATGCTGTCTGTGACAGGGTACTGTATATTCTCATACATGGAAATTCCATCAATACAACTATTATTCAAATGTATGCACCAACAACTAATGCTAATATGCACAAATTGAAGCATTCTACCAACTTCTTCAACCTAAAATTAATCAAACATGTAATCAAAATGTACTTTTAATTATTGGCAATTGGAATGCGAAAGTTGAAAAGCAAGAAGAAAGAGTAGCTGGAAAGTATGCACTTTGTGATAAAAAGTTGGAGACAGCATGATAGAATTTTGCAAGACAAATGAGTTCTTCATCACAAATACTTTTTTGCAATGAAACAAAAGGCAACTATTCATGTAGATTTCTCCAGATGGAATATACAGAAATCAAATTGACTACATCTATGAGAAGAGATGATGGAGAAGTTCAATATCAGCAGCTAAAATCAGGGCAGTGGCTGACTGTATAACATCCCATCCATTGGTCATATGTAAGTTCAGGTTAAAGTTGAACAAAATGAAAACAAGTACAGGAGAGACAAAATAAGACCTTGAAACTATCAGACCAAAATTTTAACAACATCTCAAGAAAAGTTTTGATGCATCAAACACTAATGACAGAAGACTGGATAAGCTATGGGACAACATTAAAGACATCACACATACATGAAGAAACCATTAAGTCATTAAAAAGACATGAAAGAAGCAAATGAGCAATGTGTATATCAAATGAGACTCTGAAATTTGCTCTTAATCATTAAGTAGCTATGGCAAATGAAAAAAATGATGATGTTGTAAAAGAGATGAACAAAAAATTTCAATTAGCAATTAAAGAAGACAAATTTAATAATATAATGAATTTGGTAAAGACCTAGTTTTAGACAACCTAAAGGAAGAACACTCTCAGCGTATCTGAAACTGAAAGAACCCAAGAAAGATGTCAAGACTCAAGCTGATATATTGAAAAATTCTATGGACAAAATATTGAATGATGTAGGAAATATCAGAGGAAGATGGAAAGAATATACCGAGTCACTGTACCAAAAAAGAAGCAGTCAACATTCCACCATTTCAGGAGGTTGCATATGTGCAAGGACCAATGGTACCAGAGGAAGAAGTTCAAGCTACACTGAAAGCATCAGCTAAAACACAGCTCTATGAATTGATGGAATACCATTTGAAATATTTCAACAAGCTGAGGAAAGAAACACTGAAAGCATTCACTAGTCTATGCCAAGAAATTTGGAAAGTAGCTACTTGGCCAACAGACTGGAAGGATCTATATTTGTAACCATTCCAAAGAAAGATGACCTAAGAGAATGTGCAATTTATAGAACATTATCATTGATCATATGCAAGTAAAGTTTTGCTGAAGATCATCTAGCAAGGGTTGGAGCAGTGCATTGACAGGGTTCAGGCTGGGTGCAGAAGAGGACATGGAACAAGGGATATCATTGCCAATGTCAAATAGACCTTGGCTGAAAGTAGTGAATACCAGAAATTTGTTTGCTTGTGTTTCATTGACCATGCAAAAGCATTGGATTATTGCAATGGAATTGGACTATATGGCTCATATAAATCATAATAAACTATAAATAGACTTTAGAAAAATGTTTGCCGAAGTTGAGAAAGATGTGAAAAATTAATGAAAATAAAAAATTGTAGCCTTCAAAATGGATTACAGCTCCTTGTCCAGAAAGCCAAAATATGAACCAATAGGTAATATCATGATAAATGGAGATAAGATAATTGATGTCAAGGATTTTTTTTTGGCTTGCATCCACAATCAAAGCTCATGGAAGCAGCAGGCAAGAGACCAAATGACACATTTCGATGGGTCTGATGCACAAAATATCTTTAATGTATTGAAAAGCAAGGATGATATTTTGAGGACTAAGGTGTGCCTGACCCAAGCCATGGTATTTTCAATTGCCTCATCTGCATGTGAAACTACTTTGAATAAGGAAGACCAAATAAAAATTGATGAATTTAAATTATGGTGCTGGTGAAGAATATTGAAAGTACCTTGGATTGCTGAAAGAAGAAACAAACGTGTTTCCGAAACAGCACAGCCAGAACGCTCCTTAGAAGCATCAGGAGAGACTATTCTCTGAAAAAAGACATCAACCTTGGTAAATGGCAGGAAAGCAAAAAAAAGAGGAAGACCCTCAGCAAGATGGATTGATAAAACGGCTGCAACAATAGCTACAAACATAAAAGCAATTGGAGGACAGCTCAGGACTGAGTGGTGTTTCATTCTGTTGTCCACAGGGTTGTTTTGAATCAATGGCACCTAAGAACAACAACAATATATGCTATTATGTATGATGCCCACCTCCAGGGGCTAGTTATTCCTGACAACGAGTCCAAAACATATGAGATGAAGTCTTGCCATTCTTGCATCTAAGAAGCCTCCTGACCACACTTTCTCTAAGATCGATTTGATTGTTCTTCTGGCAGTCCATGGAACTTTCAATATTGTTCCCTTAGGTATATACTTAAGAGTGAAATTTCTGAGTTATATGATAATTTAATTTTTATCAATTTGGGAAACTACTAAGTTTTCTAAAGTAACTGTATCATTTTATATCCCCACTTCTAAAAATGTATTTAATTTGAAATATCTTTTTTAAAAGATCTCATTTACAGCTATAAATTTCTTTCCAAGTACTGCTTTAGTTTTGTATCATAAATTTTAGTATGTAATTGAGTTAGTTAGTTTATTGTGCCAACCTTGCCAATAAACACATGTGGGATTAATTGAAGGGCAGAGGGATAAATGGCTCCATGAGCCTCGCCTTTCTAGTTCTCTGGTCTCTTGCTTCATGTTGGTCGCACTTCAGCTTGCAAAGCTGACTTCCTGCAAGACATCCCCAAGGAGAAGCCACATGGACCTACCCTGATGCATCCCTGGGTGCTGGAGCGGCCGTGTGGAGACCTCTGCTAGTGCTGAGATGTTTACACATTCACTGACTCGGCTTTCCTCCTGCAGTCGATATCATTGTGTATGTTTTGTGAGATGGAGGAGGACTTTGTGGATTGGTGT
>NW_022111336.1:6161185-6227560 GCF_000313985.2 Echinops telfairi
TCGTTTAAATTTTGTTTGTCAGTGGATTTTTTGTTGTGGGCTTCTCAGTACTGCAGCCGTCATCGCCAGGCTCTTATGAGTTGCTCTGGAGCTTTTTTGGTTCTTTAATGTTTCCATCAAAGTTGGAGGATTTTAAGTCACTACATTGTTTAATGTAATTATACTCCCCCACCTTTCCTTGTAATACTCCCTTTACAGGTACGTTCTTTCGTTTAATAGTAACTCATATGTCCTTCAACTCCTGTCCATTTTTGTTCTTTTTTTCCCCTCTTTGTTCTTAAGGGTACATTATTACTTTTGGTGTTAGTTTTCTATTGCTGCTGTAACAAATTATCACAAATCTAGTGACTTAAAGTGATGCACATGTATTATGCAATTCTGGATGTCACAAATCAAAATGGGTTTTACTGAGTTAAATTCAAGGTGTTGATATGCTGCATTGCTTCTGGAGGCTCTTGGGGAGAATCCATTTCCCATCCTTTTTCAGCTTCTTGTCTGTCTGCATTCTATGACTAATAGACCTTAATTAGTACAACCCCTGCTTCTGTGGTCACATCTCCTTCCTTGACTCTGACCTTCCTACCATATTTTTTCATAAGAACCTTTGTGATTTCATTAGAACCCTAATAAATACAAAATTATCTCCATATCTCAGAATCCTTACCTTAATGATATCTACACATTCCTTTTTACCATGTAAATTAGCATGTCTGTAGGAATTAGGACCTGAACATACTTGACCAACCATTATTCTCTCACAATTTATAATGACCAATCATTAAGCTTGTTATTTCTTTGTTTTGTTCGCCAAGGTCTACTGTAGTGCCACCTTAGTGATTTTTTAATTTCAGTTGCTTTTAATTTTCAACTCTAAAATTTCTATTTGGTTTTGATACCTATATCAATTTATTAACATTTTTTAATTAATGAGCTATTGTCATCATCTCTTGATTTAATTCTGTCTTAACCTTTTTATTGTGAGTTGGGTGAAGGCTTGCCAAGCAAATAATTAGTCATACATTTACAATTTGTAGACATTTCGTTTCATCTCACCCACAGTAATCTCCTTAATGTCTCTTATCTTTCTTTCCTAAACCTCTGAACTTTGTCCTGGATAAATGATACCCATTTTATCTTATGTGATGATCATTCTATGGTATTTCTCTCACTAGTGTTATTGTTCCCCTTATAGACATACTTCAATTCTTAAGTCATGTTTTCCTTTAGTTTTGTAACATATTTATGTAATTGTGCTGAAGTGTCTGATAATATTATCTAAGCCAGTGGTTCTCAACCTGGGGGTCGAATGACCCTTTCACAGAGGTCACCCAATTCATAACAGTAACAAAATTACAGTTATGAAGTAGCAACAAAAATAATTTTATGGTTGGGGGTCACCATAACATGAGGAACTTTATTAAAGGGTTCCGGCATTAGGAAGGTTGAGAACCACTGATCTAGGTCTTACCACAGGCAGTTTCTGTTGATGGTGTTACTTCCTCTCTGTTCATCACTCTCTTACTTTTTTTCACACCTAATAGTATTCCTGTTGTTGATAAGTGAACATTTTATATAATGTACTGTAACAACTGTGGATACTGATCCTCTCCGCTCCTTTCTTAGAATAAATTGTTATGTTTGCTTCCTTATTTATTTAATGACTTCATGGGATTAATCAAATGAAATCAACTTCCCCTACAGTGGTCCCCCTCTGATTTGACCTGGTAGGTCAGTCTCCCTGACCACTAGGAGTGACTCTATTTTCAGGAGGGGTCTATTGGGAATTCATCTTTTTTTTTAGATCAGCCAAATAAGCTTCTGACTGCTCAGTCTTTGCCCCTCATATCGGTTATCATCCTCCACTAATTACAAGTCTTTTGTTTTTGACCACACCCCAAGGGAAAGTCTGCGAGAATATATAATTCAACTAAAATGGACCACTGGCAAGGAAAAGAATGCTATCAATCTTTTAATGTAAGATCCAACGTTCCCTTGGAAAGAACTTCTGACTCTGTATTAGGAACTCTGGTTGTGTTGAAATTGATTGGCATCACTACTCTAACTGGGTCCACTCTATGGTGCAAAATTTGTATAATTGTGTGTATATATGTGTGTGTTTGTGTGTGTGCATTTTGGCGGGCAATTGTGCTGAAACCTGGCTGCCACCATTGCCCATTAGGAATCTGTGATACAAAATTCTCCAGTATCTACAGGCTGCTGAATATATCCAGAATATTACCTCTGTCCTAGGAATCTACGGGAGATGAACGTTGCTACACAGATGCAAACCACATCAAAAGTACAGCTCTCTCTCCATCCAAAACTACATGGTAAAGGGAAACCACATGTTTCATCAGCTTCCCCTTCTAGAACTTCCATGTAGTAATAATTAGGGGGTAGAGTCATAAGTGCCATTATTGCGCTGACTACTCACAATTTAGTCCTGCAGCAAAGTGACCTGAAAAATGGGATCAGATGATATTCATTGGCTATGAGATCTACCAGAATAAATCTTAAATCACAGAGAATTGGGAGAGAAGAGAATTTGCATTCCACTGCTGAATTTACCGTGACAACTCATTCTGAAGAGTGAACTGTAGGAAGGAGTGTAGCTCCTGGCCCAAATCCAGGGACCTCCTGTTGTCCTTACAAAATTCCATAGATATTTTTGGATTAAATGCTTCTCAATTTGTTGTATGCCCTTTGGTGAAACTATGGAGGTGTTAAAAAATTACCCTTGATAACTTTAACCATTTTAATATAGATGTTTCTTCAGAGGAGAGATTTTTCAAGCCTCTCATACTTGCATTCCAGAATTATCACCTCATAAAGTAGTTTTAAAATTTAATCTTTTTAATGGGGAGGAATTCATCCCCAGACAGTAGGTTCACCACTTCCTTGAAGTAAAGTCAAATTTTGTGGTTCAGGATAACTAGATGATCCAGACAGTCCTTCCTTTGAAACATCATGTCAAATCGTGTGATCATCTGGCATAGATCTATTACAGAAGAGGGACACAGTGGCTTTTCTTGTCAGAGTTCCATGGCATCAGAAACTACACAACTGAAGACATTCAGACTTATCATTTAGCTCTAAGTGAGGTTCAATATAGCAAAGCCCATCTCTGCGAGGAAGATAAATGGAGAGGGTCTCAGACAGACTCCATGCATGCCTGTCTGTGGGACATCATCGTGAATCTTCCATTTCAGATTGGTTCAAGGAGGCAGTGTAAATGCCAAGGGCCATCATCATATTTAGAGAGCAGACACTAATAACAAAAGAGTATGGAAGTGGCTCTTCATGATAAATGCCATCATAAGGAACATCTCATGTCCCAAGTTGCTACGAAACACCTAAGAGATTTTGTTATTTTCTTTTTGATTATTTGATAGTAAAATTTTGTGTCAACTTGGCTGGTTTAGGATTCTCGGTGATTTGACAGCTCCTTGTAATGCCCCATGCATTGCATTAAGCTAATCTGCTGCACAAGACCTCTTTAAAGTGTTGAAAAGCAAGGGTTTTACTTTGAAGATGAAGGTACACCTGGTCCAAATCATAGTGTTTTCACTCACCTCGTACCCCAGTGAAAACTGAATAAGGAAGACAGAATAAAACCAATGCAGTTGAATGATAGTGCTGGTGAAGAATATTGAACAAACAGATCTATATTGGGAGAAGTACATCTAGAATGGTTCTTAGGAACAAGGATTTCAAGACTTCATCTCATGCCTTTTGGACATGTCATGAGAGACCAGTCCTTGGAGGAGGACACCATGCTTGGTAACGTAAAGGAATAGTGAAAAAGAGAAAGGCCATGGACAAGATGGATTGACACAATGTTTGCATCTATGGGCTCAAACATAACAACAGTTGTGAGGATGGCTCAGGACTGGGAAGTGTTTTATTCTGTTGTGCAGAGGGTGGTTATGAGTGGGAATTAACTTGATGATAAGTAACAACAAGGAATCTCACATGATCTAACCAAACACAAAATAATCAAGCCCATAATAGGACTAGTTATCAGCTATCCGTTGAAAAATATATGTTGAGGTACAATACCCTTACTCAGGTCACAGCCACAACTCAATTAAAAGGAAATTTCCTTGAAGATGTGGCCCTCCTACACAATTGGATGCTGTAGAAAAACTTCATTGCTTTTTGCTGGGCATGGACTCTGTTTCTGGCCCTTGAATTCTGATTCTTTGGATTTAAACAAACAGCCTGTTATATTGTGTGATGATCTTTGGAGTCATCAGTGGACTATACCATATGACCTCCTGATGTTGAAGTCATTGTGCAGCCACAAACCTTATTTGCTGACTATGGATTGATCCACCTTTGCAGCTGCCAAACTTTGGTCTTCCTGCAGATCTTGACTTCATCAGCCCCCACAGCTACTAAAGTCAGGAGAAGCATCCATCTTTATATCTGACCATCTAGACACAGACTTGCCCACTTCTACAACTCTGAGAGTCATTTCTTGATATATATTTCTCTATATAGAGATATATACAAAAACTCCGCTGATTTTGCTTCTGTAGAGAACCCATCTGAAGAGAGTTTGTTAAACAGATATAGCCCACTTTTATACTCTCAACAACTCTTCAAAATAGATGCCATTCTCTGTGTTATGTAAATAAAAAGTATTAACTTTAGAGAGGAAACTAAATTAACTGAAGTCATAAATTGGGTGAGAAACTGAGCTCTCATCTGATACAGTAGATGATAGGAAAACAATTATTTTTATAACAATTTTTATTAATGGGGGCATCGCTCATATCACTGGTGGCACAATTGTCAAAGCACTTAGCTGCTAACTGAAAAGTAGATGGTTTGAACCTGTGGCAGTCTGCTTCCATGAAAATTGTGGCTTTGTAGATTCTATGGGGCAGTTCCATTCTGGTGTACAGATTCATATGAGCTGGAAGCAACTCTACAGCAACAGATTTGTGTGCAAAGCACTATGCTAAATATTTTATAGGTATTCTATTCTCTCATTTTAGCCTCTCAAGATAGTCTTCTAAGAGAGAAATTATAATTATACTAATTTTTTAGATGAAACATTCTTCGGCTTAGAAAAGTTTACTAACCTAACCAATTCAGGGTTGAACTTAGAAATTAATAAATAGAAACGCATTTTCTCCTTGTAGGCTTAGACCTGAGAAGGATGCTTTTTATGTATGATCTGTTTTGCTACATTTCATGTTTAATCATTCATATTAGTTTGTCCACATTAGGTAAATGAGGAAATGATAGCAATAATGTTGGAGTCAGGTTGATTCATTAGCATTTTTCCTAGCATGTTAATATTTTTAAGTGATCAGGGACAAAGTAATTCACACTTAAACAGAAAGCCTTAAATATATATATCAAAATTTTAAGAAGGAAGGAAGGAAACGTTAGATAAGTGCCTGCTTGTGTAAAAACCATGTGATTTAGTAACTTCAAGAATCGCTACATTCTGTGCTACATGAAAAAAGAGCTTCCAAGACATTTTTCTCTAACTATAAACATAACTATTCATGACATGTAGATTTAATATTGGAACAACTGTTCATGATTAGAAGCAAACACATTTGCCCTGTGTGTTAGTTTGGGTAGACTAGAAAAACAAATCCATAGATACATGTGTATAAGAGAGAGTTTTATATAAAGGGTAATTACACATTAAGAAAGCATTCCAGCCCAGCCCAGGTCCAGTAAATAAGTCCAATATTAGTCCATATGTCCAATACTAGTCTATAAAGTCCTCTTCAGACTCATGAAACACATGCAATGATGCCAGATGCAGGAAGATCACAGGCCAGTAGTTAGAAAGTCTTGTGGATTCAGTGGCATTGTAAGCTTCTCATTGGTGGCAGGTATCTTCATGTGGCTGCTCCAGTTCCCAGGGCACAGGGTCTATCAGCATAGTGCCATGTGTCTTGTCAGTAGAGCATCTCCAAGGGAGTTAGCCGAGAGAGAGTGTTGCTTCCATCTCCAAAGAGGAAATACAGGAGTGCCCAGAATTCTCAGTGGAAGGCCATGCCCATACAGGGCCTCATTGGCTACATCTTGATTGACAGACTGGACTCCACCCCATTCACTCTTAACCTCTCAAGTCCCAAATTGACACCAGATTATGTAACTACCACACTCGATCACAGAAGATATGGATGCCAAAGCAAAATGTGGGAAGAAATGAGATGCTGCCTAACTATCAGAAAGAATAGTGTCTGGGGTCTTAAAGACTTGTCTTAAAACAAGCAGCCATCTATGGGAGATGTCAGTTAAGTCCATGTGGAAGCAGCACACCAGCCTATGTGATCCAAGATTGAAAAAAATAAAATTCAAGATCAGAGGAGGGAATTGCATTCTGAGTGTCTGGTTTGAAGAAGACTACTGATGCCAATGAAAGCACAAAATCCATCTGCAGATTACCCATAGGAATTAGGCCTCCATTGAATTATCTGAGACTACTGACAAGGGATGTGAACAGTCTTGATCTCACACAGAGCATATTAATGAATTAATGCCGGTGCAGTTAGGTCAAATTTTTAAATCTTATAGCTTCTTTTCCCCTTTGACTCATTTATAATTTGCTCTTGTTTCTACTATTTTCTCATTTGTTTTGGATTGAGATTTTTACGTGTTTCATTTTGTTATTGTTGTTGGTTATGTTTTGGAATAATTTTTTAAAAGAAATACAGAATAGATAAATCTATAGACAGTAAGTAGATTAATAGTTTCTTATGGTTATGGCAAAGGAAGTTGGGGGAAAGTGAGGAGCTAATAATGATGAGTAAAAAAATGAAGAAAATGCTTAAAATTGATTATGATGATGATTTCACAATTCTTTAATATATTTATACCATTGACTTGTATGGTGCATGAATCATATATCAATAGAACTGTTAAATTAAAAAAACACCAATAAAACCCTCTTAACTTACATGTTAAAAAAAGGAGTAGTATAAACATTCAAGGGCCTATATGTTTAAATAGGAACACTAGTGGCATGAGAGTTAAGAAGTGCCCACTTGCTGACTGAATGGTCAGTAATTTTAACTCACCCAGCATCTCTGTGGGAGAAAAGAAATGTCAATCTGCTCTTGTAAAGATTATAGCTTAGGAAAAATTATGTAAAAGTTCTACTCTGTTGTGTAGGATTGCTATGATTTAGAATCAATTTAATGACACACAACAACAACATATCTTGAAGAAAGAAGGACACCCATGGGTATAAGACTACAAAGTATGAAGGAACTGTGATATTAAACATAAATATTAATGGAGTTGTAATTGCATTAATATTTTACTTAAAGTTTTTAAAAAATATTTTAGATCTTAAATTTTGAAGCCAAGATTATAATTATTCTATTACAATTTAAGTTAAAATATTCCTTAAGTTTTGAGTGATCTTTCCCTCACTCGGTTTTCGCATAAGCTCTGATACACACAATATGTGATTTTGCAGATCAAAGGCTTTTCAGTAACACATATATGACACTAGCAGAAAACCTGTATCGGAAAAACTGCAAGATTTATGAGTGCATGGAGTTACATATATTAAAACCTCCAGGCTTTATACTACCTTTACATGTCTACACAGATTGACTGGATAATTTTTAAAGATTGAACATGAAGGACATAAAATCCATAAGAAATAGCAACTGGCATAAAGCAAAATGTGCATTTTGAAGTTGTAGATTCTCAGCAAAGCTACTTTACAGCCCTACTAAATTATCTTCTTGAATTTGAAGTGGACTTTTGAGTAACTGCTCGTAAATGGCTGGCCTATTGCCATTAGCTAGAACAAAATGATCAAACAAGCATCTCTATTTTGAGAATCACGTTGCAGCATAAAGTAACTTAAGCAAGTTAATCTACCAGTCATTCTGGGAAATCAGAAGTTTGATTCTTATTTATTTATTTATTGCCATGGTCGGCATTTGAAGATCGGAAAAAATTGGGGAAATAATGACCACTTGTTCCAAAAATACATTCGTTCCTTAGCTGATAAGCTTTCTGAACAGAAAAACAAAATTGCATTTGTTGGTTTGCCTATTTCATTCTGTTTTACAAGTTAGCTAGAGAGATCTGGTAGATCTTAAAATTGATAAAGTTTAACAGTCAAACAAAAGGGTTAATTCAGCTGACTTCTGCATCTGCTGGCTATGTAATTCTGTACTTAAAATAATGTATGAAATGGATTTAGTAATACACTCAGATCAAGTAAGGAAAGCAAATCTCCTATGATAAAGCATCTTCAAATTCATTTAACTGATTAAAGGAAAACCTATCAAAGTTCCCATGTATGATTGACAAAAAAGGGCAAAGAAAATTAGAATCTTAGAATGGAAAGGGGGAAAATGACAGTAACAAAACATACCAGCTAACAGACTTTCCCTCTCACTGAAAACAAAACAATTCAACAAAATATATGAAGAAAATGCTTGCAGGCAATGGACAATAGTAAGTGTGATCCGTCAGACAAGGAAAACATCATGTGAATTTGGATTTTGCCTGGAAGTATTTTCTTTTTGTAGGAACAGAATGATGCACTGAGTGTCAATGAACTGAGGAGATAGAAGTCCAAATTCCAAACTATTGAAAATGTTGGCATTTGAGTCTTGGAGGAAAAGACAAGAAAAAATTATGCAGAAAGAAGACCCCAGAAATCGATGTAGGGATCTACCATCACTGTTTAGCTAAGAGTAGTGTTCCCTGCGTGTAAACTGACATTCTTAGCAGAAATTTTCATTTTATTGAGAGTCAGTCATATAAGAGGACATAATGATGAGAGCCAACAATGGAGTTCTGACTGAACTAGAGCAAGGAGATCTTACTAAATATCTTGAAATGAACAATTTTTGTGAGACCCCAAGAAAGCCTTGCCTTAGCAGTAAGCTCTAAGGCCAAAGCAACAAGTAAGTTCAAAACTAAAATAACGCCAAGTTACTGAAGAAGTTAACCATATCTAAGATGTTGAGGATGCCCTTGCCACCATTATCTGCCTGAATCAGACGCAATGTTGTCTGGAGAAGGATGGCTTTCCTCAGTGCATTCACAATGTCCAGCATAGTTTTTCAAAATCTGGGCATTCAAAGAAGTAGAAAAAAGTGTTCCACAATCAATATGGAGAAGAAAATAAAAATGTCTCTTCTAGATGTGAATACCCTTGCTATCACACGAGAACATTATCAAGTCCAATTACGGTAGACATAGTTAGGCAAAAATGTAATTAATACCTTATAATTTGATCTCCCTTTAGATCCATTTTAAATTTGTTTGTTTTTAATATTTTCTGCTTTTCTTTTTATTGAGGTTTTTTATGTTTTATTTAATTGTTGCTGTTGGTTTATTGGTTTTTTGCTTCCTATTGGTGGTTCGTATGGTTTTTCTGCATAGGAAATCCAGGCATATAGATAGAATCTATAGAGCTAGTAACTGGATTAATAATTGCCTAGGGCACTGCCTGGGGAAGGCTGGAGGAAATGGGGAACTTACAACAACGAGTATAAGACGAAAAGGTTTTGAAATTATTGCGGCGACAATTGCACAAATGTTCTTAATATGATTAAAATATTAGATTGTGTAATATGTGAGGCACATGCCAATAAAACTATTTTGAAAAAAATGCCACTCCCAGGAAAACAAACTCTCTCTGAGCTTATACATGTAGAGTTCCTTCTCTCATAATATTCCGAAGTTTGCTTGTCATATTCCTGCTCTTTTCTTTTTTACAGTTTAGAAACGAACAAAACTCTTAGCTGGGAAACACATTTTCTCATTAAATGCATTTCCCCAAAATCTTTAAAAACACATTATTCACGGTACGCCAGAAATTAAGTCACTTATTTAGAAAATCTGAAAAAAAATGATGATCGTAACTTAAAGCCAGCTTTTGTGAGGACAATACTGTCGTGTTCTTCTCCAGTGGGCAATATTTAAGCCTCTTAGAAGTATTGAAAAATATTGGTATGCTTACTTCACTGTTCTGATTTTGCACACGGACACAAGTTTACTAGCAGGTTTAATTTATCAGAAAATATAGATCACTAACTCCATTGAGTGTCCATAAAAGCTTTTAAATGGTCTACAATCTTCATGCAGTAGGTCTTGTTTGATTAACTTGTGTTTGGGGTTTTCTTCCTTACTAATTAGTTGTTTATTATCCGTCTTACAATTAGCTAGGCAATTTTCATTATTTCCTTGTATATGTTGCCTCTTTGCCCATATTTGACATGTTCATGAGCATGAGCGTGTAACAACTTTCTCTTTTACTTTCCAAGCCTCAATTTTCTTTAATTTCTTTATGCTAAGGAATACTGACTACATCCAGGGTTTTAAAATTGCTACATAGAACTCTGGCAAGGAAGCGGCAAGTGTAAAAGCTGTTTACTAAACACTTGCACTTGTTTTCAATCTGCTTTTCCTACAGTGGTGGAGAGAAGACTGTGCTTACTTTCTGTAATAAATACAGGAAATTCTTTTAGTTATATCAAAGAGACAACATCTGATAAAATACAAATTTATAAGACTGGGGAGGAAATATTTCAGGAATTGAAATTCAACCATTTTCCCTTTTTCAACTGTTTCCCAAGTGTCACCTGTCCAGATGATGCAGAGAGTTAAGCACGTGATTATGAGCCAACAGGATGGCAATTTCCAACCACCCAGGAAGGCCTCAGAAGCCAGGCCTGGTGATCTGCTCCCTTAAATGAACAGCTCTGAACCCCTAGGGAATAGTTCTGCTTTGCAAACACCCCCCTAATAACATCTAGGTCATTATCACACTCTACTCTGGCCACACCATCTTCAGATTATTTCTATCAAGAGTTCCGGAAACTGCAAGGCTCAACTTAAATCTTATCTTTTCATTGATGCCTTCCCTTCTAGCCTACACTTCTCACTTTCTCTCTTTCTAAAAAACTATGAACTCTCCATTTTTTTTCCTACCTGGAACAAATTGATACTTACAGACATACAAAAAGTAAGTAAAATCCAATATAGGAACCAGAACATTAAAATATAAATAATATCGCACATCTTCTTCTATCCTCTGTGGTATACATCAAAGTATATTGAACCCTCTCTATCTCTCTCTAGCCCACCTTTTTCATATACAAATGTGCATGTGTGTAGTATATGCATGCATTTTTGTAACTATATACATATAAATATATGCACTGATAAGAATTATCAATGTAACAATAGCAAGGTCAAATTCTATTCACAAGGAAAATTTAATTGATTTCAGGGATACTTCAATGCATTTCAAAAGAAAACAAAGACTAAGAAACTATAAATATTTTCTCAAGCATTCCACTATATTTAATATCCATTCAAAGACATTATGTTTAATATTGTTACTATTTTTTTTAATTCCTTTCACTTTTTCTTATCTATATTTACTTTCAGTTCTTCATGCCTTTTTATAACCCAAGGCGAATATAAACATTCCAAGCGATCACAGTGATATGGTTAAAGAATAACATAATTTGTTTTAATACATTCTCCAAGTAGAATATCTTTGTAGCCCTGGTGCTTTGCTCTGTTTCTGCAAATAAGCTAAAGGCTCGCTATATAGTAATAAGATGGATAGGACTTGTACATACTAACTGATAAAATGGAAAGCTTTGTGCTCACTCTTTGTTCAAATGTTTTTCATCAGACAGTAATATTTAGTTCCTAATCCCTGATCTGCTGCACCTTGTTTCTCTACCCAGCTTTCAAATGTTCTTTGCTGACTGTGAAGTTTAGACAGTGTTCTGGATTCTCTTATCTGTTGCTTAAAACTAACTTATTTGGTTACATTTTTCTTCTCGACGAAGCACATCAATAAAGAAGAGAATATTGTTTTTTTCAGCTACCCACTGGGAAGATAAAACTCAGTAATCTTTTTTTTTTTTTTGCATTGCAAAGTTCAAAACAGAGGCGTATAATCCAGCCAGAACACTACACAGGGGAATTCAATTTGAGGTCCCATGAGGGCCATGGAAAATAGATGCATGCATTCTATCCGCTCTACAATTTAGATCCAATCAAGACAAATTGCACATTTACATGAAAAGCCATGATAGATAAAACAGGATTTTTACTTTTGCTTTTCAGGCACTGCAGATGCCGGGATAACAGGAATATTAGTCATAGGCATTTCAAAATATAATCCATTTAACAAACCTTTACAGTAACACCCTAAGTCCTCTCAAAGGTGAAATTTTTGCACATCTTGAAAGACAAAATTGAATCATGTCTCTCATGTTTAACTCCCTTCTATTTTCTTTAAAGTGCCCAGTCCATCATTAGCCATCAATATTAAATAATCATGAGCACTACTCCACAGCTAGCAAAACTTCGTTTCTATCAACCCTCACCCACCCACAAGTTAAACCGTATGCGAATTTAACAAACGAAAAACAGACCTTTTAAGTTTCTTTTATTCCACTTGGGTAAGATCTGAAAAATGTTCATCTCGTCTGCAAGCTATCTCCAGCGCTCCCTTTCAGTAAATTATCATGAAAGCCAAACCTGGATGAATCAATAGGCTTTACCCAACATATCAGAAGTGCTGAACAGAGACAAATAAAAAAGCATCACAGGTCATCAATAATAAATTAGTTTGTCTACAGCAGTGACATCAGGCCAGTGCAAGAAAGAACTTAGTCGGTTGCTATTTAACCCCTCTGGCGTAAGAATCTACTGATGAGAAGCACACTTTCAGCACAATAAAATGTTCTCCATCCTCCCACCCAAATGATTTTCTTCCATCTTTCATCAACTCATTAAATTAAAAACAAACCAAAAAACAGCTTTACATTCTTTCTTTCACTGAACTGGTTGGTTTAGACATGAAATACACTGTATTTGAAGGACCAGGTGACAATTTTCTACAGGAATGTCATCAGAGATTATTAGAGAGACAACACACTCAAAACAATAGTTCTAAAATATTCATTCCTCATGGAATCCTACACCTTGTTTTGTAAATTTGAAATCAGTCTTTTATCCACCTTTTCCTTAGCACCGTACTTTCTTTAGAAATTCTAAATCCTCTCAAACTTTACTGTTTCTTTAGATGGGCTCACAAAACCCACCCTCTTCTCTCTGCTTTTGTCCACTCCTTCTTTCCATTATTCTCAGAACCTTTCTGGGAGCCAGCAGAAGGATCGTCAACATTGTTAGGCTTCTAGGCGCTGGTACAGAAAAAGGCATAGAATCAACTTTACCAAGGAATTCACCTCAGATCTCAACTCCTCATAGGCTTTACATCCTTGCCACTCTAAATCAGCCAACAAATGCCAGTCTTTCAGGCCTCTAATCTTCAGTGAATGATCTATTTCAAGTGTTAAAAGACCAAGATGTTACTTTCAAGACTACGGAGTGCCTGACCGAAGTCATGGTATTTTCTATTGCCCATGCTGGACAACACACAAAGAAGACTGAAGCCGTCCTGATGCATTTTCAATTGGGCATTGGTGAAGATCTTAAACACACAGTGAAGTTGGCGAGCATTGGAAGTCTATGGGCCTCCCATGTGTTTCCAGGTCTCACAAGTTTTGACTGATTGCAGTTTTAGCACTTTTCTATCACTTCTTTTAGTGGAAAATACCTAAGTTTTCTCTCTCTGACAAGTTTTATTATAATCTGGACTAGCAGGAGAACAAGCAAATCATTCTGGAGAGGACAGCCAGAATGTTCCATAGAAGCAAGGATGCAAGACAATTCCATCTCACTTCCTTTAGTCATTTCATCAGGAAGGATCTGTCTCTGGAGAAAGTCATCATGCTTGGAAAAGTAAAGGGAAAAAAAAGGAAGATCATGGAAAAGATAGATTGCCATGAGAACCACAACAATGGGGTCAAAGGATGGTGGAGAGTCAGGCAGCGTTGTGTTCTGTTGTTCATGTAATCACTCTGATTTGGAACCCATCTGATGGCATCTAGCAGCAACTGCAACCTGCTTATTTCTATTATCTCCCCCGAATTTTATTATTATATTTATCTTATGAACCCTCTCTCCAGAGGTTTCAAATACTTTTTCTACTGTGAAAGATATTCCTGGTCATGCTTATCTATTTTTCAAAATGCCACTTCCTCTCATTGTTTGGACTGAACTCTGAATTTCCTGTAAAATAGTGTTGTTCCAAATGGCTCTCAAAAGTAGAGGCAGCCTCTTCTACAGCTCGCTTGCATTGGGCAGTTACAGTGATAAAGGACCACGGAGGCAGCGCCAACTCACAGCAACCCCTACATACGACAGATGGAAGCACTTCTAGGTCCTGCAGCATTCTTATAACCGTTGTTATGTCAGACACCATTCAGGCAGCCACTGTATTGATTCATCCCATTGATGGTCTTCCTCTTCTTCACAGACCCTCTCCTTTACCAGGCATGATGGCCTTTGCCAGGGACTGGTCAACCTAGAAAATATCCAAAGTAGATGACACACACTCTCACTGTCCTCACTACAGAGAAACACTCCAACTCTGTTTCCTCTGAGACAGTTTTGCTTCTGCTCCTGGAAGTCTTTAGTACTTTTCTTATTCCTAGACAGCATCATAATTCAATTGTGTCAATTCTTCTCTCATCTTCCTATTTACTGCCCAGCTTTCACATGCCTGTGAGTAGACTGGACTTACCCTGGCCTGGGTCAGGAGCACCTTAGGCCTCAAAATGATATCTATGTCTTTCATACGTTAAACAAGTGTAGTGCGGCAGATTTGCCCAGTGCAAAATATATTTCATTTCTAAGCTGCTTCTTCCATGGGCATAGACTATACAGTCCATAAAAATTAAATCCTTGACAAGTTCACACCTTTTATCCAGATTTTGTGATGTTTACTGGTACAGTTGTGAGGATTTCGGTTTTCTTTACACTGAGTACAAATCCATGCAGTCTTCTGCAGAAGCCACCTCGAGCCCGTAAGCAAGGTTGTGTCATTCACATTGAGCAGTGTTAATGAGCCTTGCTTGATCCTGTGTAAGCATTCTTCAGATTGTTCAGCTTTTTGATTATTTGCTCAGCATACAGATTAAATAACTATGATGAAAGGATACCATCCTGATGCACACCTTCCCTGCATTTAAGCCACGCAATGTGCCTCAGTTCTGTTTGAGAAATTTCCTAGGGGTCTATGTACAAGTTATGAATGAACACATTTACATATTGTCAATGTTATCATTAGTTTGTTATGACCCCCTGTATTTACATAGTCAATAAAATACAAGTAACACCTTTCTGTTATTCTCTGCTTTGAGCCAATGTTCATTTGATTCCAGCAATGATATACTTTGTTCCAAGTCATCTTCTGAATCTGACTTGAATTTTGTTAGCTTGTATCTCAATGTCCTCCTGAGACAGATTTTGAATTATTTTAAATAAAGTTTTGCATATATGATATCAATATTATTTTATACATTCCACATACTTTTGGGCCACCTTTATTTAGAATGGGCACAAAGAAGAATATATTTTAGTCAGTTGGCCTTGTAGTTGTCTTAAAATTTTTTTGGAATAGATTAGTGAGCACTTCTGGGGCTAAATTACCCTTTTGAAAAGTTTTAATAGGCATTCCTATAAATCCTGGAGCCTTGTTTTTCTGTTAATGCCTTTAGTGCAGCTTGAACTCCTTCCAGTATCATTAGTTTGCTATGCTACCTGTTGAAATGGTTAAAGAATCTTTTTGGCCCATTGAATTTGTATGTTCCTTTCTTCTTCTTTGGATGCCTCCAAGAAGTGACAGTCTCAGACATCCACAGGGGCAGTTTTTTGTCTGTTTTTTTTAAATCATTTTATTGGGGGCTCGTACAACTCTTATCACAATCCATCCATCCATCCATTTGTCATTTGTTGCATTATCCTTCTCAAAACATTTGCTTTCTACTTGAGCCCTTGGTATCAGCTCCTCATTTCCCTCCATCCCTCCCTGCTCCCCCTCCCTCATGAACTCTTGATCATTTATACATTATTTTGTCATATCTTACACTGTCTGACGTCTCCCTTCACCCAAATTTCTGTTATCCATCCCCTAGGGAGGAGGTAATATGTAGATCCTTGTAATCAGTTTCCCCTTTCTACCCCACCTTCCCTCCCTATGGGGTCACTCTGAGTCAGCGTTGACACGATGTCAGTGAGTTTGATTTGGTTTTGCATCATTCAATATTTTGTCTGTAAAATCCTCCAATATTCCAGTGGAAGTGTTGAGTGTTTTCTTCGGTTCTCTCAACTGGAGATCTGCTGAGTGTGTGCTACCAATTTATTTTTGTAATTTCACATTTCATTATAATATTCCTCTAGGACTTTTCACATTTCATTATAATATTCCTCTAGGACTGCCCTTTAAATTTTCCCTTCATGTCTTCTGCTTCATTAGTTCTTCAGTTTATTCAAGAGTTCATTATGTTCAAGAAGAAGTTTCGCAGCCTCTTCTGGAAGAGGAAGACCAGCGATGGGATGAATCAACACAGTAGCTGCCCGAATGGTGTCTGACATAACACCGGTTAGAAGAAGTTTCAGAGCCTCTTCCATGTTGTCTCCTAATGACCTTTTTGCTTTCTTCATGTAGATCATCCCACAACTCATCTGGTCTTCTGTCACTAGTGTTAAATGCAAAAAAATGTGTTCTTGAGATGATTTCTGAATTCAGGTGGTTATATTCAAGGTGATATTTTGACTCTCTTTTGTTTATTTTAATATTCTTCAGCTTCCACTTGAACATGAGCAATGAATGATCTGTTTCACAGTTGGCCCATGGCCTTGTCTTTGGCTGATGATATTGCAGTTGTCCATCGTCTCAATTTGATTTCTTTGTATTTCATTTAGTGAAGTTCACCTGTATAGTTACAGTTTATGCTCTGGAAAAATTATATCTACTGAGTAAGTCACTGGTCTTGTAAAATTCTATTATATGATCTCCACCTTGATTACTATCACCAAGGGCATATTTTCCAATTACTGATCTTGTTTCTAACTTTTCACATTCCAACCAACAGTATTTATCAATACATTTTGATTAGTTGATTGATTGAGTTCAGACTAAAGAAAATAATATAATTATTTTTTTTATTTTCCATCATTGACTTCAGTGGTTTGGATATAAATTTGAATCAAAGTTGTTTTAAGTGGACTTCATTGTAGATGTATATATATTGTCCTATCACAGCCACCATTCTTTTTTTTTTTATGATGAACATAACACCATTCCTCTTATATTTGTCATTCCTTGCATAATAATCCATATGATTGTCCAAGTCAAAATAGTCAGTACCAGTCCATTTCAGATCTCTGAAACAAAGACAAATAAACCAAAGAATCTCACTGGCTTTGAGTCAAATCCAACTCATAAGTTTCCACACACTGTAAATCTTTATGATAGCATGTAGCTTCCATCTTTTCCTATCAGGCAATTGGTGGGTTTGAACTGTCAACCTTGTAGTTAGCGGTCCAACACATATCCAACAGCACCACCAAGGATCCTTTCAGCTCTCTAATATGTAGGATATCAAGCTTTATATGTTCCAATTCATTTTCTGATGACCTACAATTTTCCTAGATTCATACTTTGTACATTCCATGTTCTGATTACTAATGAATGTCTGCAGGTGTTGTTTTCCCCCTGATTTTGATTCAAGCTTCATCAACATATTAAGTTTCCAAAAGCTTTGCTCCATCTATGTCATTAAGGTCGACTTTAACGAGGCAGCTCTTTCCCCCCCCTTCTGAGGGGCTTGTCCTCAGGCACTATATTAATGTTATGGTGTGATTTATAAGGGTTTCAGTTTCTAATCCCTCAGATGTGACTATTCCTTTCTTCTTCCGAGGCTGTCCTTAGTCTGAAAGCTCTGCTGAAACCTGTTCACAATGGATGACCTGGCTGATATTTGAAAGGCTAATGGCATAACTTCTAGTATCACAGGCACACACATGCCACCACAGGATGACAAACTAGTAGATGATAAGGCACACAGCAGTAGTTTTGCTCTAAATTTCCCAAAGTCTCTGATAGATACTGTTTTACAATCATATAAAATACTTTTGAGACCCTAATCACACCATGCAAGAATGTGGTTCTGGGATTTCCCCTCACCCCCACCCGGGCCCCAATGCCAGCAAAAGAACTCCTTGTTACTACATCTTCGCCTAGGACTTGAATTCCTAACTGGAACTTCTTATGAAACCTAGACCCTATCATTAAAATAAACAATTTCAATGTATATTTTATTCACAGTTACCACTATGTTATCTCCATTCATTTCTCAATCGATTGAAATATGTAACTCCAGTAACATGGCTTGTTTAACACCATCAATCTCTTGCTAGTTGTTTCATCCAATACCTCTCGTTCACTTTTTTTAGTGCAATAGATTTTATTCAGAGTTGTTGAAACCCCATGTGGCAGATTAGAACTGACCCATAGGATTATTTTGGTTCTAATCTTTATAGAAGCAGGTCTCCAGATCTTTTTATATCAGAGCTGGTTTGAACCTTCAACCTTTCTGTTAGCAGCCAGAGTGTTTAACCACTACACTACCAGGGCTTCTTACCCATCCTTTAGTTATTGTCTTATTCAACTTATTTATGGTTTACACTAGAGGCTACTATTACTTGAGAGTCTCCCATCTGAGTGCCAGGGACATCATTCTCTGATCTTCTTAACTTCCCTTAATTCTATCTTTTAACTTTCATTTGTTGGCTTTATGTGTTTTCTCCTTATAAATCAGTGTTTGCAAATATTCTGCCTTCAGAGCTTATGTTTACTCAACCTATGCAGGCTCCTTTTTTCGTCTTATTCATACCAATATCTGCCACAATAACCTTTATGCTTATTATCACCAAAGTGCTCCAGATATCAATGGTTTTCACCATTGCTATATATATCATCTTCACTTCAGATATATAAAGCCAATTCTTCAAAGGGACATCACCATTTGAAAGACTCCTGGGAACACAGAAATCAATGTATGCAAAAGTAAACTCATCTTCTTTCAGTACTTTGTAGTGTAATTATTCTGGGAGTTATAAGCTCAAGAATCATAATGTCTCCCCGTATGACATCATATGAAAAGCCTTGGCAAACCTTTGCAGAGATTTAATTTAGCTTGTTGTGTTAAAAGCCAATATCTTGTCTAACCAACTGACGTAGTACGTCTATCTAAAGGACAGGAAGCTAGCAATACATCAGTCCTTATTAGTAAAGCCATCTCAAAACCTAACCATTAATAAAGTACTAAATAAATAAACAAAACCTAAGAAAGTACAATGCTGAAATCATGCAATTATTGTTGTTTTATAATTCACAAAGTGAATCATACCATTTTTAGAAAAGTACCTTCATTTTCATGATTTTCTGCCCCTTTGGAAAGAGTGTGGGATAGTTTAGGAATGTTACATGAGCAGCTAAAGGACTGGGAGAACACCTCACATTAGAAGACAGACTTCAAAGTCTTAAGCAGTAGGAAGATTCTTATATGTGGCTTCTGAATGTAGAACGTAGCTCATGAGGGCTACTCTGATAGCAGAGGGGATTCAAATATGTATATAAGAAATAATTCTTTAAGAACACACAGACTGAGGACAAAATTCTTGGCACTGACATATTGAGCAGGGTACTGAGAGCTAAATTTATAGAAAACTTCAATGATGCAACAACAACAAAAGATAAGTAATCCAATTTAAACATGGGCAGAAGGCATGAGCAGATGCTTCACCAAAAAGTCATTCAGATAGCCAACAGATATATGAAGAAATTCTAGCATCCATTAACCAGTTGACAAATGCAAATAAATATAGCACGGCGATATTACTTGCCCTAGAATTAACATCAAAGTCCAAGAAGAATGATACCAACAAATGTTGAAGATGATGAGACACTGCAATACCCATGCACTGTTGGTGGGACTGTAAAACAGTGCAATCACTAGGGAAAGCCTCATTGTTCTTCCTTTAGAAGTTAGGAATCAAAATACCACGTGACCTAGCAAACCATCTACTGGGTAGAAAGATATGAGCCAGCATGAGAACTGATATATGCACACAAGGGTTCAGTGCAGCACTAGTCACAGTAGCAAAAAAGAGAGAAACAATCTAAATGTCCAGCAATGGAAGAATGGATAAATAAACTTGGGTAACTACACAAATTGTAATAAATATGGTAAATAATATTGATGAATCTTTGAAATACCTCACCACATAGAGAACATTATGTCGAGCAAAATTAGTCAAGCACAAAAGGACATATATTGTAAAAGCATTTTCATAAGAAGGCAAGAATATGCTCTCTCACAAAAAGAAATGTCCTTGATGGTTACAAGAGGCAGGAGAGGGTAGGAAAGGGGTAGAGAGCAGACAAGTGTTAACTTGAGTGAAAGAAAGGTAATAAGAAGGAGGTTTTGAAAAACAAGATGGAGGAAGGGGAAGACACTGGGAAGTGTACAGGACTTAAAGGCAACAGAGGCAAATGCTGTCATACACACAATCCTGCAACAGCGATGGGGGCTTGGAGAGTGGTAGCTGCTTGAATTGACACAGAGACTAAATGGGTGAAATTGGGAGAGTGACAAAATACCCATGAATATAATAGGTTTCACAGAGGGTATTTGCCTATATATATTTACTTTTGCCAAATTTTCTTTCTTGAATGTGGTTGAGATACAGGAGACACAGTTATGAAAAGTTCTTGGACATAACCAAACACCGTGTGGTAACAAGTTGCTGGGCCAGGGGGATCATGACTACAGTCTCAGGAGACACCAAGGTCAATTGGCATAACATAGTTCACAAATACAATGGTCTACATCTTAATTTGATGAGTAGTAACTGGCGGCTTAGGAGTTCATGAGTAGTCATTTAAAGTGCAATTATTATTTGATTAAAATCAAAAGACATATGGAAAAAATCAATCCAATTTACTAATAAACCATGTAAACATCAATCTCCACAACCATGAGACCAGAAGAAATAGATGGAGCCTAGTTACCCACTGCTCAAAAGGAAAGGAAATTAGAAAGTTCTAGAAAGTGTGGGAAAAATACGAAATAGAACTCACAATCATAAAAGAACCCAAGCTCACTGGTCACACAGAGACCGGTGGGATCCCCAGGATTATGGCCCCCACCCTTCCAGTCTAAAACTAAACTCACCTCCACGTCAAAATAATTAGCCATGTAAGATTAAAAGAACAGATTTTACCCAAAGACAAAGTCCAGAGGGTTACAAAATAAGCAGGAATGGAAACAGGCAGCGTAAGAAAGACATGAAATCAGTGACGATACATTGAGGGGGTAGCAGGGACTGCACTGAATTAAAATGTATATGAAGTACTGCGTATAAAACTATGATCTGCTCTGAAGAACTTCACCTAATCCACAAGAAAATGGTTTTAAATTAATTACTTAATGTGACTACTCTAAAAATAAAGAAAAACCCTTTTAACAGAGAACATTGCCTTCCCTAAAGCCCTGGTCTGCCTTGTAATTGCCCAAATCCCATGTCTGTGATGTGGCTCAAACAGAGATCAGATATCTTTGGCAGGGTTCACTACTTTGTTAAGATCTGAAAAATACGGAACATTTTGTCTTCCTCTGTGGAAGACAGAACTGAACGACTCTAATGCCAACTCATAAATGGAGATATATTTCAACTATCCACAGACCTAGATCTTTTAACTACTCTGCTTCATTTTTTTAACATTTAAATATTTTTACTTAATACAGGTTTTCTTTCAATCATTTTATTGTGGGCACATACAACTCATCGCAATCCATACATACTTCCATTGTGTCAAACACATTTGTATATTCGCTGCCCTCATCATTCTCAAAACATTTGCTTTCTACTTAAGCCCTTGGTATCAGCTCCTCATTCCACCCCACCGCTGCTCCCCTCTCCCTCATGAAACCTTGATAATTTATAAATTATTATTATTTTGTCATGTCTTACACTGTCTGACACCTTCCTCCTTTCACCCCCTTTTCTGTTGTCCATCCTCCAGGGAAGAGGTTATATGTAGATTGTTGCATTTGGTTCCCCTTTTCTACCCCACTTTCCCTCCACCCTCCTGGTATCGCCACTCTCACCACTGGTCCTGAAGGGATCATCTGTCCTGGATTCCCTGTGTTTCAGGTTCCTATCTGTACCAGTGTAAATCCTCTGGTCTAGCAGGATTTGTAAGTTAAAATTGGGATCATGATAGTGGTGGGTAGGAAGAATTTAAGAATTAGATGAAAGTTGTATGTTCATTGTTGCTACACTGCACCCTGATTGGCTGGTCTCCTCCCTGCGACCTTCTGTAAGGGGATGTCCCATTACCAACAGATGGGCATTGGGTACCCAATCTGCACTCCCTCTCATTTATAATGATATGATTTTTTGTTTTTTGATGCCTTGCCTGATATCTGCTCCCTTAGACACTTCGTGATCACATAGTCTGGTGTTTCTTTCATGTGGCCTTTGTTGCTTCTAAGCTAGATGTCCGCTTGTTTAAGTCTTTAAGACCCCAGATGCTATATCTTTTGATAGCTGGGCACCATCAGCTTTCTTCACCACATTTGCTTATGCACACATTTGTCTTCAGTGATCTTGTCGGAAGGTCTGCATCATGGAATGCCAATTTACTAGAACAAAGTGTTCTTGCATTGAGTAAGTACTTGAGTGGAGGTCCAATGTCCATCTGCTGCCCAAATACTAAACCTATCAGTATATGCATGTAGATTTATTTCCCCACCATCCTATATAAATATATTTACATATGTGCATGCCTGTATTTAGACCTCTATAAATGACCTTTGCCTCCTAGTTATTTCCTCTATTTCCTTTGACTTTCCTCTTGTCCCACTGTCATGCTCTGCCTTCATTTGTGTTTCAGTAATTTCTCTCAGTTACACTGACGTTGTTCTTATTATTGTTAGGTGCCTTTGAATTATCTCAACTCAGCAATCCTATGCCCCAAAGTAAAATTGGCTCATACATGCGGTTTTCTAGGCTGTAATCTTTATAGGAACAGATCACCAGTCCTTTCTTCCCATGGACTGGAATTTGAACTATCAACCTGTTGATTAACAGCCAACTACTTAAATGTTACGCCACCAACTGGAAATTCTCCAGAGAGATGGGTTTTGTTTGTTAAAGTGGTGTTTTTGTTTTGTTTGCATGCCACGTTGCTATTTAATAGCTGTCCCACCCCTCACCCCCAGGACTTTAACCTGTTATATTTGCCACAATCTTTCATCAGCTGGTGTCAATTCTGTTGCATGATTGTCCCATATGTTATTGTTATTTTTAACGTATTTATTGTAAATTAGGTGGAATTTTATATTTAAGATCATCATTTTGGTATTCAAAAACTAAACTACTTCACTAAACTCTCAATAACTTGCTCTGCCCACCCCCTTTATTCCTCTTCTCTCTCTGTAGATAAAATTCTTCCCTACATCCAAATTGTAAGTTTTGTTTAAGTTAGCAAATAATTCAGCTTGGACTAAATGTTAGCTACAAGTCATGATCCTTATGTTTCTTCACTGCCAACTTCAGCTTCCCTAACCAACACTTTACACTGGTCCTGAGTTCTTAAATCAAGATTTGGCAATTTCCTTTATTGGGAAAGGAAGGAAAATAAGAGCATCTAAAAACAAAAAGAAGTGCCTTTGCTTCTAGTCATTCACTTTGCCAGCAACACCAATATTTCATCAGCACCTATAGACAGACTAAAATGCTCAAAGAAAGCTATTTAATCTGCTCTCTTCACAAAAGCAGAAATGGCTCACTTACCCATTACAGACTCCAGAGAAAGAAAAGTTAACAGCTTCACTTTGCTAAACATTAACAATCTAGTGGCTCCCCCTGACTTTAATCCTGGATCAAGTTCTTAAATAGTGCACTTCCTTGACTTTGCAGTGAACAAATAATATTTTTGTTACATTGTTTTCCTTTGCTAACTTAATGGATCTTGTGCTTCAGTATTTTTGGTAATAATAACAATAAATTTTTAAAAGGGAGGGTATAAGTTTTTGCTTGCACGCCTTTTTGGCAAAGTACATGGTATTTTCCCTCTCTCCTTGTGAAAAAGCAAAAATCAAATATCTTACTTGATGATTCATGATTGCAAAAGGCATTCTTCTGTGAATTATAAACTTGAATGCTGCCACAGTTACTTTTACTGTTGCTTCAGATTATAATTTATAACTATAACACCCACTAGAATAACTCTTGGTTTTTCTCAATTCTGTCTTCTTCTTGCCTATCACTCTAACTTGCAATCAGAATGATATTTTCTAATCTGCAGGTCTGCTCAGGTTAAGCATTTCCTTGATAAAATGTTCCAATGAATTTTCATCCCTCAGATGATCCACAAATTCATACCTTGTCCTCCAATGTTAACTTGCATCTCTCTCTTTGCCTCTGACATATTAGTATTCTTTTAGGTTCTACTTCCTCCAGTATTCTTGTTTGTAACACTCCTACCATGACACATTATAACACAAAAATAATTTTCCCTTCATTTGACGTTGTCAACAACCACTACACTAAGTCTAGTTTACGTCAAATTCCTTTTTGACAGACTGTCATGGAATCATGTTTTCTTTCCTTCAAAGTTCTTACCTTGGATGTTAACTTTACTTCAATAGTAGGATAGTGTCATCCGCTAGCAAAGATTCTTAGCATTACAGACATTGTGGACCGAATCATTCTTTGTTGTGGGGTCTATTCTGTACATGTGGGATGTTTAGCAACCCTTGCCTCTACCTACTATATACCAGCAGGATGCCACCCTCTGAACTCATTATCAGTTGTGGCAATTAAAAATATGTCCCGACATTGCCAAATGTCTTCTGGGAGGAAAAAAAGAATCACCATTAGAGAACTACAACACTAGTCTACTGGCCTAAAGTATAAATAACAAACTATTAACTCCATGATGGCAGTGACTTCAGTGTTTGCTCACCATGTTATCCTTTGTCTAGCATAGATTTCGGTCTTAGCGGACACTTTATAAAGGTCATGTGATTACCACTATAGCAGAATCTGAAAGAAAAAATCTTTTCAAAATATAAGCCATGAAAAATACATCGAAATATTTATTTTAAAAGATTTTGAGTGCTAATGAAAAGACACATCACATACACATACACAGAGTGAGATAGGACCTAATTTAACTCCACATTAACATTTTGTTCAAGATGATAGTCATTTCCAAAATTTTGAAATTAAAAAAAGTGAACACCTACCATTTTAAAAGGTTCTTACCATTCAAATTACTCTACTACGACTTAAAGAAGACCTATAGAAGTGCTCAGTTTGATAAAGGTAAAATATTGTACTGCATTCTTAAGTATTCTTGGTTCAATCTGATTTAAAGTAATAAAGCTGAAATTTATTTTCTACATGACTGGATACGGAGATTAAGTTTGGACTACTAAAATTAGTATCTGGTCTTGCAGTGTTTAATGTTTTTAAACATTTAACCATTGAACAAAAGATTGATGTTATACATTGAGGGAACTTTGCTTTATTATATTATAACATCTGTTCTCCTAATTCAAGATAGAAGTCCAGCTGATGGCCATAAAAAAAGGAATAAAACTTCATATGGCTTAAACCAAGAGATTGTGGGATGAGAAAAACAACTTTAGTAATCCATCTTTAATTCATCAAACAGAACACAGTTTTCCAGAGTTATATTCATGAATGGATTCTGGTTAAGTTCATTATGTATGTAATAATTCGATTTCTTTAAATACATGCACTCAAACTATTTTCCAAGCCCTATATACCTGTAAGTAATGTATCTATTCATATGTGATATTCATAATGTCATCATCACTTTAGAAGAAACAATACATATTTTTCATAAAGGTTACATAATGAGTTCTAGGGTATAGCTTCCTGTTTTGACTACGGTAACTGTGTCACAGGGTTTGAAGTCAGTAGTAATTGACTAGATGGCACGGAGCTTGTTGGGTGATTTGAGATGATAATGCCCATTGAAAACTTTTCCTTATTAAGCGTCTGTGTTCCAGTTAGAGCCAAGTATGCTTTGTAAGTTATTTTATTCAATTCTTAAAATAGTGAAACGTAAGCATGATTATTCTTCTGTTATAAGCAAAAAAGCTGAGAAAGAAACGTACTCAAAGGGAAATCACTAGTGTAGAAGAGTTGATAGAGGCACCAGTAATGCTTTGGCCTTAAAGATATACTCATTCTATCTGCACTATGAGGTCTTGCCCTCCCTGCCACCTCTGCTTACCTTCCTTCCATTTTGACTTTGTTTTGTGTAAGTTATTCCTCATCAATTAGAGTTTTATTTAATTGAAGCACATTATCTAAACTTCTTACCATACTTCCAATAATATGGAAAGTTAATATAGTTATTGGACCATCAACTTCTAGAAATAAAATATAGTGCTGCTAAGCCCCTTTTTTCTCTATTTCTTTGATGGTACCAGAAGTAAAGCACAGCATTTTACTTACAAACTAATTAGAAAGCCATAGTCACTTAGAAGAGGTTCTCAATCTTACTGTGATAAAAGTGTATGTCCCCCATGTAGGTCTCAGATTCCTTGTCAGTAGTCAGCTTAATTTTAATATCATTTCTAGCTTAAAAAGTCTGAGTCAAACTCTCAGGTTAATTCAGCAGGATAGATAAGAAAAATATAAATATGCTTTAAAATATAAAATTCCATATAGATATGAAGATTTATTATTAATACTATTTGGGATTAATAAATAAATTTATTTGTTTGCAATGCATGCTACACAGCAGCGGGCATAATCTGCCGAATGGCTCTGGTGACAGTATGTGCTAATAACTGGAGGAAATTATTTGTCCAGAGGCTCTAGTTCTCAAAATGTGTCAGACATTTGGACATTTGAAAGCTACTTTCAACACCAAAATGTCAGAAAAGGAGATCACAATCAGATTAAATGTCATCAAATAAATAGTATTCACCTGAGTATTTTATTCCCTTTAAATCTGAAATATTGAAAATACATTTTATTAAGTAGCGTAATAGTTCAACTTTGCACTAGAGTACATGTGGCAGTAGACTCATTGACAGACAGCACACTTGCTATTTATAATTTCCAAATGAATGTTATGTATTTGATTTGGCCTTCTTTGTGCTAGCCTTTTCAATATAGTTTCTTGTGGGTAAAATCGTCCCAAGCCTTCTTTGAGAGCATGACTTCGCCCCCTTTGATTTCTGCACTCTGTTTATGAGAAAAAGAACTGCTTATGGAAATGCAGTATTTCATATTTCAGTAATCAATCAAAAGCAATAAATGCTGCACAACCAGCATCTTAAGAATGCACTTAGGTCTCTTTATTGATCTCCGGAACATTAAACCTCTTACCAGCGTTATGACTACACTCTGCTCTTGGATGCATATATGGTTCGCAGTGATTTGATTTTATTACGAGCTGTGCTCGTATAGGCCAGGGCAAAATTACACCTGAAGATGGACGCTGTAACTGCCTGAAATACACTTTAGGAACTCTCTGTGTTGTTATCATTGTGAGATCTAGCATACTTACTCTATATTTCACCAAATAACCTACCTTACTACTTAAAATAGAGGACAAAACTGCTCATTCAAAACATGCCTTCACTCCTATTACTACATTTGGAAGTGGCCAAATTTGGCATGTATAAAGCTATCTGTAAGAAAGAAATCATTGGTCTATATGGATAATGCGGTGATATTTCTGATGTCACATAATTCTTACATTTAAAATTATCCAAATACTTAAACATGAGAATTCCCTGGAATATCTATGTATATCTATCTCTATATCTATAGATATATAATAGAAAGTACCATGGAATGCCAAAAGAACATAAATATATCTGTCTTGGAAGAAATACAACTAGAATGCTCCTTAGAAGCAAGGATGGTGACATCTCATCTGACCCAGTGTAGACATGTTATCAGGAGAGAGTAGTTTCTGGAGAAGGACATTGTATTTGGTGTAAATGGGAGGGACAACCCAAAAGAGGAAGGCCCTCGTCGAGATTCACTGACACACAGTGGCTGAAACCATGGGCTTAACCACAGTAGCTATCGTGAGGATGGCCGAGGACTGGGCAGGGTTTTGTTGTGTTGTACATAGGGTCACTATGAATCAGAACCAAGTTGGCAGCACCTAAAAACAAGAAAGTATGAATGTAAAGCATATACACTCAACTTTTAGGGTTGAAGCACTGATGAATCAACAGTACTTCTGTAACATGCTTTAAAGACATACATTTATTTCAACACAATTCATGTACTATGGAATATTGGAGAATAACAAAAATTATACACTTTTGTGCAATTTCATCCATAAGAATCACTGGGAGAACTCAGAAAACTGTACCCCCCTGACTAGGAGCACATTCCTTATACACACTTCCATTCAATCCGTTCAAACATAGGGACCCTATATAGGATTTCTGGGGGTAAAAATCTGTACTGAAGCAAATAGCCTCACCTTTCTCCCATGGAAGGAGTCCTGGTGATCACATGGTTACACATTGGGTAGGGAGGTTTTTGGCTTGGTTGATTTTCTCCCATGGAGCAGCTGATGGGTTTGAACCAAAAACTTGCAGTTAGCAGTCCAATGCTAACCTGACCGAGCCACCTGATTTCCTTGTGTTCCATATAGGAGTTCACAAAACACACACACACACACATCTCAAATATGTACCAGCGACCTCTGTTCATTCCCATCCATGTCTATAAGTATAACTTCCCTTCTTATTTCAGATAGCATTCCTTCTATTACTTCACAATAACTAAAAGATGCAAACTTTTCCAAAACCCACTTCTCAAAGCAAATGTCAGTCATTTTCCAAGGTAAACTGCCTACATTTTATAGTATTTATGTACATGTTAACCATATGTGGAGCCCTAATGGCATAATTGTTACTGGTTGGGCTGCTAACTGCAAGACCAGCAGTTTGAAACTATCAGCCACTCCAAAGGAGAAAGAGAGTTCTACTTCTGTAAAGAGTTAGAGTCTCAGAAATGCAGATGGCCAGTTCCACTGTGTACTACATAGACTTGATGGCAACGAGTTTCGTTTTGAGATTTGGAGGAAGCATATGTAAAACTGTCCTGGCATTTTCATCAGGCTCCTATCGTTTTACATGACACTGAAAAAGTTGTTTTAGGGTGCCTCCCTTACACCCAAGTTAGGTGATTTTCAGTTCCCATTTTTACATAGAGCAATTATTTTTAGAAGTGTACATGTCCCATAATAGCAGAAGTGGCTGTAATTAATACAAAACTGTATACAAATAATTGTTAAGGACCCATATTGATTTGATTGAGATAGTTAAAATTCTACATAATTCATAATTATTGCTTTTATGTTTTTGGTATAAGTTTATGCATATAAATCCATATTCTGAATTATGGAAAAACGTAGTTATAAATTGAATGATCAAGAGGAAAGGAAGACTTATGCTTACTTTTCAATACTTTCAATGTAGTCAAATTTTGATCCTCAGACTATTGAACACTATATGAATAGAAACTTATAATACATTGGTTTTCTGAAACATGGTAATGATGTGGTGCAAATTCTTAATTTAAACTTTAAAAGAAACTGTAATTTCCTCATTCATGTAATCATCAATGCACCCACTCTCAATTTTTTGAGGGTGCATTACGCATTATTCTAGAGGTTGCTATTGCACAAGCAAAAATTGTACAACTCAATATCTATGCTCTCCTGATCCACGGGCTCTATTTTAATAACCTTGGTAAAGGTTAAAATATTTTGAGTGTAAATATTTATATCACAAGATATACCAAAAAAGATTATTAAACCAGAAAAATAAAATAAGTGTCTTTATTTCTAATTTAAATCTATGGCTGTTTCAAAAACACAGTGTTTTATAGCCTGGAACAAGATTACCACATATATATACAAAACCAATTCTATTATAGAATAGTGACCCAATAATCACAAAAAATAACTGGAAAAAGTCAGAGATCTCATCACATCACTTTCAATCATATTTTTATTCAAAATCCATGAGGGCTGAGTAGGAGAACAAGATAGCTATTGAAAAGAAAAGAAAAAAAAGCAACAATATTAAATTCTCCTGAAGTAAAAAGCATTTAAATATTCAAGACCCGTTCTTCTAAAATCCTATGAAGTTTTCATAAGATATTCAATAAAAAAATGCAAAATGCAAATTATGAGCATTCTCTTCTATTACCACAGTTTTTCCTATTTCCTAAGATTTACTTTTAATAGAGCAATCCATATATATTTATGACAGTAATTCTATATTACCTGACCTAAACACTCACTCACTCACTCTCTCATTCACTCTATCACTCACTGCCATTGAGTCAGTTCTGACTCATTGAGACCCTATAGGACAGGGTAGAACTGCCTCTATGGATTCCTAAGTCCATCATCCTTTAAGGGAGTGGAAAACCTTAGTATTCCTCTTCAGAGCTGCTGGTGGTTTTGAACTGCTGACCTGGTATTTAGCAGCTCAACATTTAACCACTTCACTAGGACTCCTGGCCTAGCTGAGCTTAATTAGTAAAGAATGTCTGCCTTGTACATAGTGCTCTTTAAAGAATTATTTAAATGGGATACAACCGACAAGAGCAACTCAAAAGATTTGATCAAGAATGGAGAGGGCAGTAAACTCATTCTGGAGGCTTAATGGTTTACATGTCGGCCTCCTAACCCACAAGGTCAGTCGTGCAAACCTTCCAGCTACTTTATGGCAGGAAAATAGGGCTTTCTGCTTCCATAAAGATTTACAGCCTCAGAAACCCACAGGGCCAGTTCTACTCTGTCCTGCATGGTCATTGTAAGTTGGAACTACCAAAAATAGCAGTGAATTTCATTGGTTTGGGAGCTTATGTCAATGAGGGAGGATTATTCTGAAAGAGAGTTTGAGAATGAGTGTACAATATCAAGAATATTGTTATTGTAAGGGGCAAACAAGTTGTTTCTGACCCATCATGACGCTATGCACAACAGAACAAAACACTGCCCAGTCCTGTGCCATTCTCACAATTGCTCTTATGCTTCATTCCATTTTTGCAGCCACTGTATCAATTAATCTCCTTGAGGGTCTTCCTCTTTTTTGTTGCCCCTCTATTTCACCAAGCATGGTGCTTTTGCCAGGGATTGGTCTTTCTTTAGCACATGATCCAAGTGTGCAACACGAAGTCTCACCTTTCTTGTCTCTAAGGAGCACTCTTGATGTACTTCTTCCAAGACAGATAGGTTTTTGCTTTTAACAGTACAGGGTATTTTCGATATTCTTCACCAGTACCACAGTTCAAATGCTTCAATTATTCTGCAGTCTTCCTGAGAAGCCTTCTAACTTCATGTATTTATGTGTTTTTTTTCTAACTGGGAAGGATTTTTACAGGTATCTTTCACTTCAAGGATTTTAAAGGCATATTTCACAACATTTATTTGTGCTGTACATCTGCTTTTACTAATCACTTAATATCGACACTGGGGATAAAAGGACAATAAGAAGAATACTTTTCTCTAAGGATATATCTACTCTGGGAGATATAGTAATGTCTCTTAATATTTCCCAAAGGAGCTCTGGGGGTACTGTTGGGTAAGCATTAGACTACTCAACTTAAAGTTGGTAATTCACACCCACCAACTGCTCCAGTGGAGAGAGATGAGGGTATTGGCTCTGGTAAAGATTTATAGCCTTGGAAACCTTATATAGAATTCCCATGAGTCAAAAGCAACTGGAGGGCAATGGGTTAAGTTGGGTGTTGGAATATTTCCAAGTTGTTTGACCATGTATATTTCCAATTCAAACAGAAAAGATCATTACTGAAGCAAACCAAATAATGGGCATTTTACTATACTGCTTTAACTTCGACAGTGGCTCCCCACAACCTAAAATAAAGTCCAATATATTATCTGTCACTTACAAGAAAATGTCCTAAATCAGACAAGAGTGCCCCTCACCAACACTCTTATTCAAAAATGTGTCGGAATTCCTAGCCAGAACCATAAGAAAACAACAAGAAATTAAGAGCGTACAATTGCGCAAATTAGAAGTGAAACTTTGTTTTTGCAGATAATATTACATGGAGAAAACACCAAGGTATCCACAAAAATACTGTCAGAAACAATTGAGGACTTCAGTAAAGTAGCAGGATATAAAATTAACAAGAATAAATCAATTGGACTCCTATATACCTGTGATGAGAGATTAGTAAACAACATAAAGAAAACAGTACCATTCACACTACTCACACAAAAGTTGAAATGCTTAGCAATAAACCTAACCAAGAAACAAAATACCTATACATAGAAAATTGAAGAACATTACTATGACAAACCAAAAGAGACGTACACAGATGTAACTATATCCTATGTTCATGGGTAGGAAGACCAAATATTGTGAAAACATCAATACTTCTAAAAGCAATCTACAAATTCAATGCAATATCCATCCAAATCCCAACATCATTCTTCAAAGAAATGGAAGAACAAATTAGCAACTTCATATGGAGAGGGAAAAAGCCCAGGATAAGCAAATAGCTTCTCAAAAAGAAGAACAATGTAGTCTTGCCTTACAACTTGCACTATCTGATCTCAAGACAGCCACAGTTGTCAAAACAGACTGGTACTAGTATAACTAGTATACTAGTATAACTAGTATACATAGGCCAGTGGAACAGGATGGAAACCCCTGAAATAAAAGCCTCCACCTACAGACAACTGATTTTCAGCAAAGGAGTGAGAAACATGAAATTGGAAGGGGATGCCCTCTTCAGCATATTATGCTTGCCAACCTGGATATCCATCTGCAAAAGAATGGACCAGGACCCATGCTTCATTCCATGAATATACATGAATTTAAGGTGGGTCAGAAACAGTCCAAAGCTATCAGGATCATCAACAAGAAAATCAGGACAAACCTAAGGCCCTAGAGCAGTGCATACACAGGTATAACAAAAGAAGCACACACAGTGGAAGACAAAATCGATGACTGGGACCTATTAAAAATAAAACACTTATGTACATGAAAAGATTTCATCAAAACAGTAAAACGAGAGCCTACAATGGGGGTAAATATTTAGCAATGATATGACGGGCAAAGGACTAACTACTAAAATCTACAGAAGTCTGCAGCATCACAATAAGAAAAACACAAATAACCCTCTAAAAAGGTGGGCAAAGTCCCTGAAGAGACAACGCACCAAGGATGACACCAGACTGATTAACAAAGCACACGAGGAAAGACTTGCTCACTAGCCATCCTGGAAATCAAAACAATGATGAGCTACCACCTTCCACCCACAACCAAAGCCCAATTTAAAACAAAACTAACAAATTAAAATAACAGAGTGACAAATGCTAAAGAGCATGTGGAAACAATGGAACTCCTATACACTGCTGGTATGCTTGTAAATATGTACAACCACTGTAGGAAGCGATATGGTGATTCCAAAAACAACTAGCAACAGAAATACCACATAACCCAGCAATACCATTGCTTGGCATATACCTCAAAGAAATAAAAGACAAATCAAGAACAGATGTATGATTTCTTATGTTCATTGCAGTGCAGTTTACAATAGCAAGAAGTTGGAAACAGCCAAGACTCCTATCAGGAGAAGAATTGATTTCAATAAAACAGAAGAAGAAAGAAAAAACCTTTGATATATATATGCATGGGATACTACATGTCCCTAAAAAAACACAGATGAAATGGTAAAACACCTGATGACATGAAATGGAATGATCTGGAAATTATGCTGAGTGAAGTTAGTCAGTCACAAAAGGACAAATATTGTATGAGTGCAACTGCTGTCAGGATAAAAAAACAAAACAAAATAAGGCAAACTCATGCTTTCAGGTCATGCAATCCACTATCCAAGTCTGCTAAGCAACACAGTAGAGAGTCTGACTGGGGCCCATGAGCCATACACTACCCTCTCTAGATGCCTATCTTGAAAACCACTTTGACAGAGGAGTCCTCATTTCAACGGAGATCAGATTTTCAAGATCGAGGGAAAGGAAGATGACCGTTAAGTGGCTGCAATGCAAAAATGTGAGGAGGTCCCCACCAAACCAATAGACATTCCTACCATAGTGATGAGCCATACTGATGGGAAAATCCAGTCAGGAGGGGGAAAGGGGTGCATACACATCTGGGAGAAGATGAGTACATCTCTGTTAGTAAAAAATGGGGAAGGACCAGCCTCCCAACAGGAGTAAAAAATGACTAAAAATACTTATACTGAGTTTCTGTACAGCCCCCCGGGGACTCAGCCCATGGGCCATAGAACACTGAGACATTGAACCCTCGGTTTTTGAAATGCACAATGTACTCCAAAGGCCATATCAGAGGGATGAGATGTGGAAGCAACACTAGGTGAACTGGCCTCTACCTCAAACACACCTGTAACCTACGAATTTAAGGCTGAAACTACTTGGTGTGTGAAGAAGCAGAAGACAGCTAGTTATACAAAGAGCACTGAGCTATTGGTAGCTAGACCACCATTTACTTACTACTTCGATGTCCTGCTTGCTTTATTAAAATATGCATTATTCTAGAAGACCTGGGTCTGACATCATCATTGAATATTATTGTTTTACCTGACTAGAAACTCTCAATTGTTTGTGTAAAGAATTTCCAGCCACATAATAATTTAATCTGTACACATCAATAATCCATGTATTGTTATTTGTAGCTAGCCTACATATGTTTAATCTCCTTTTCTCAATTGTGTTTTCAATCCATTACCATGGGCTAAATCAATGACACTATAAACAGAAGGATTTTATTTCAGGAAGATGATCAATAATGTTCTCTAACATAAAATAACCAGGAGGTCTCAAAGATGAACCAGAAGCATGTAGAAAACATAGATATAGAAATGGATTTGGGGCTCACACTTAATCCTAGCTCCAATCTAAGAAAAATTAGTTTTTGCTAGTGGCCCTGATTGATATGCACTCTCATGAAGGAAATATGGAAGATATGGGTGCTATAGCAAAGTAAGGGGAAGAAAGTATGGTACCCAGCTATCAGGAACAATAGTGCCTGGGATCTTAAAGGCTTGTTTTCAAACAAGCCGCCATTGAAGTGAGACATCAACTAAGCCCATATGAAAGAAGCATACCAGTGTGTGGGATCCAATGATTGTAAATAATATAATCCAAATCTGAAGGAAGAATGGTATCAGAGCTTACATTGTAACCTGGTTTGCAGAAGGCTATGGATGACCTTTAATGGAAGCCCAAAATACATTTTCAGGATTTTCCTATAAAATAAGGCTCCAGATTTCCCTTTGACCATAATCCAAGGGTGGGGATAGCCTAGTTATCAGACATAGATTATTGTAGAGATGGTTAAAGTAGTATGTTAGTCTGGGTTGACTAGAGAAACAAATCCAGACACACTCATATGTGTGTAAGAGAGAACTTTATATCAAAGAGCAATTGTACATTGAGAAAACATCCCAGTCCAGTCCAGATCAAGTCCACAAATCTGATATTAGCCCAAATGTCCAATACCAATCTATAAAGCGTTCTTCAGACTCACTAAACACATGCAATGCTGCATGTGTTTCAGGAAGATCACAGGCTAGTGGGTGAAAAATTCTTGTGGATCCAGTGACAATGGAAGCATCTCAGTACTTGTGCAGGTATCCACATGGTTCCTCCAAGTCTCCTATTGTGACTCCTCAACAGGAAAGTGAAGGAGAGAGAGAGAGAGAGAGAGAGAGAGAGAGAGAGAGAGAGATCCCAGAATCTTCATGAGAAGGCCAGGCCCACAAGGAGGCATCATCAGGATATGACCTGATTGACAAGCTAGACTCCACCCCATCACTCTTAATACCCTAAGGTTGACAGGAGATTATGTAACTCCTACAAGTAGATTATAAGGAAAATTGTGACTTGAATGGTTAAACTTAATAATTTTGTCTCCCTTTTGAAAAAAAACTTATAATTTCATCTCTCTTTTGAAAAAAACACTTTTGAGTTTGATCTGGTTTATAATATTTTCTGTTTATTTTTTTTTCAAACTGGAGTTTATCTCTGTTATATTTTATCATTTTTGGTAGCCTTGTTGACTCTCTTTTATACATTTTTATATGATTTTTGGTATAAGAAACCCAGATGGGTGAATCTATAGAGCCAATAGCTAGATTAAAGGTTCTTAGAGGGTATGGCAGGGGAGGGTGGGAAGAGGTATGAAGAGCTAATATCATGGAGAAGGAAGAAAATGTTTTCTAACTGATTGTGGTAACAATTGTACAACACTTCTTGATATAAGTGAACTATTGGATGGTATGATATCTGGATTGTGTCCAAATAAAGTGTTATCCTTTTTTAAAGGTCTTAATAATCCTTTATTATTATTAAACACTCACCTTTCAGACTCACCTTTTAAATACATCAAAATTTACCAAGTGAGTTCTTTTAAAGGTTTAGGTAAAAGTTTACCAAGCAAATTAGTTTACCATTCAATAATTTGTACACATTATGTTCTATAATATTAAAAACCAAACAAACATAATGGATGTTGGAGCCTGGTTTGCAAAGTGGTTACCCATTGGGTTGCTAGCCTCAAAGTCAGTTCAAAACCACCAGCCACAACTCAGGAGAAATATGAAGCTTTCTATTCCCGTACAGTTGTTGTCTCAGAAATCCACAGAAAGAAGTCCCGTCCTGTCCTATAGGGTTGTTATCAGTTGGAATTGACTTCATGGTAGTGAGAGAGATGTTTGATGACGAATTATAGCCCCCACAATATAACAGTAATCTTCCCACTTTCTCCCTGGATTTCCAGTTTCCGTTCCTCTGTCTTTTCTCACCTTCCCTGCCTTCTTAACTGTATTAATGGAAAGATTGAGGGTAAACCTTTTGGTCTCCCAGGATTCATGGTTCTGTGGAGGGCCTTTTCCAAGAATGTTAGTGTCCTTTCCCAGGCTTGTCTGACATTTGGCTGCAATGTGATCTCCAGGACTGGCTCAGGTCCAGGTGTGAAGGGTTACAGTCGCAAGGGTTCCACCAGTATCAATCAGACAAGCAATTCTGGTCATTTTCTGAATTTTGATTTTGTTCTCTATTTTTTCTCATCCTGTCCGGGACTTTTGTGGTACCAATAAGAGTGATAGGTAGTGATAACTGAGCACCTTCTAGTTCTTTGGATCTCAGTATAGTGGAGGCTGTGGTTTGCATTGTTCATTTGTCTATTGGATTAATTGTTTCTGTCTTTGATTTTCTTAGGTCTTTTTTCCTCTGGCTGGTTGCTGGCTTTTAAGATCTCGGTCACTGCTTACCACAGTAGGAGATATGCAATATAGTATTTGTGAACTGTTTTGCGGAGAAAAACTGACACAGGAGAAGGGTGATATCTGACTTCCTCTGGCTTCCCTATTCCCAGGAGGCAGAAGTCAGGCATGCCTCTACCCTTCATTTTTCTTACACTAACCTTGCCTCACACAACCCTGTAAATCTATGCCCCATTTGACAATTTAGAGTGACATCCACACCGCCAAACCTCATGATCAATGAAGTTTATTTGCAAAGTTAACAGGTCAAAATCAGCATAGAGTAAGGACACAGTCATTCGTCCATAGCAACATTTCTCATCAGCTTGCCAAGTGTTTCTCTAGTCCTCATCCCCTCAGTCACATGGTCCCTTGGCCTCTGCCTCCATGGGCCAGAAAGCCAGCCCCCCGCTCTGCCTCATATTCTTGGTGCTACTCCTATGTTCTGATCCATGATCTCCTTGCCTCAGACTATAGTCTTTTCCAGGCTCCTCTGCGCTCTCCATGGTCTCCATGTCACAGCCTTTGGTGCCTCTTGTTGCAAATGTGCCCCACTTACCCTGGGGCTCTTCTTCCAATGATACTGACCCCCAAATGTATTTTATACACAGTGGAATGATTTTTATAGAGGTGTGGTTTTGGGTTTTCAGCAGACCATACCCCTAAGCAAACAAACAGTAGTGGGTTGGTTCACATTCTTTACTAACCTGTATACTGAGCCCCATGTTAATCCTGTGCATTAGCATAGCAGAGAACTCCCTCCAAAGTAGAACTAGAGCCACAGGCATAGAGGCCAGAATTTATAGTGTATCACTATTAAGTAGCATTATATTAGATCACATCATGGGAGAGTCCTTTAACTGCCAAACAACTGAGAGCCCTGGCACAGTCAAGTCAACACAAAACCTATCACATATAGTATATATGCAATATTATATGTTTTTTGAAAAAATGTGTATGCAAATCCTTTGTCCATTTAATTGAGTTATCTTTATATTAATGCATCCTAAGGGTTCTTTATGTATTATGGATATTGGAGCCTTACAAAAGATCTGATTTGCAAACATTTCCTCTCATTCTGAGGTCTGGCTTTTTCACTTTTTGAATAATTAACTTTGTGACAAAAATGCTTTTAATTTCAACTAAGCCTCAGTTTTTGACTATTCTCCTGTGATTTTGGTACCATATCCAGAAAACCATTGCCAAATCCCAATTCAGACATTTATATCTATGGTTTCATCCAAGAGTTTTATGATATAGCTATTATATTTAAGTGTGTGATCTGTTTAGAGTTAGTGCTTCTATACAACATTAGATGAGGGTCAAAATCCACTCTTGAATGCAGCTGCTCAGTTGTCTCAACAGCATTTATTGAAAATATTATTCTTTTCCCAGTTGCATGGTTTTGGCACAATGGAATATGGATGTATGTATTTTGTGATTGTCAGTTCTATTATTTTGGTCTAAATGCTTATTCTTATGCCACTGATACACTATCCTGATGACTGAAACATTTCAACAAGTTTTAAAATTAAAATGTGTAAGTCATCCAACTTTTTTTTCCCCTTCTTTGTTTTGGCTCTTGAGGTCCTTGCATCTCAATATCAATTTTAGGATTCCCTTGTCAAATTGTATAAAAAATCCAGCTGGGATTTTTGATAGGGACTGCATTGAATCTGAAGAACAATTTTGAGATTATCATCTGAACAATATTGATTCTTAGATTCCTTGAATGTAGGATATATTTTCACATATTTAAATCTCCCAGAACTTCTTACAATAATATTGTATGGGTTTAAGTGTGTGATTTTTATATTTTATGAAATTTATTTCCAAATATTTTATCCTTTTGATACTATGATCATCGAAAATTTTCTTAATTTCATTTTCAGTTGCTCATTTGCAGACAGTTTTTCACATTGATCTTGCAAACTTTGCTGAACTCATTTATAAACTACAATTTAGAGTGGATGCCTTAGATGTTTCTATATGTAAGTTCATGTCATCGGCAAATATAATTTCACTTAGTCCTTTCCAATCTTGATGCCCCTTATTTCTTTTTCTTGCCTATTTTCCCCAGATAGAAATTCCAGTAGAATGCTCAATGAAAGTGTCCAGAGGAGAGATGTTTATCTTGTTTCTGATCTTAAAGGAAAAGTTTTTAATTTGTCCTGACAGGTGAAATATGAAATTTATGGTGGATTTTTTTGTGTATCCCCCTTTTCAGGTCTAAGAAGCTGCTTTCTGCAATGGGATGAGATCGAGGAGGTCTTGAGGATGAGGTTACTGTACTGAGCATGAGGAGTGGATTTGCATTTTGAGAGACCAGAGAGTGCATTATAATAGGCAAAATAATGGCTCCTCAATGATGTCCACTTATCCTAATCCCCAAGATTTGTGACCACTAGGCTATGATGAATGACAAATTGGAATGTAAGTGCAGATTAAATTAAGTTTGCTAGTCCACTGACCTTAATTTGCTCTAGATTATTTGGATGTGCCCAGTGCAATGACGGTTAAATTCAAAAGTGGGGAACTAGATTCATAGTCAGAAGATGTGGCTATTGGAGAAAGGCAAAGAGACATACAGTATTTCTGGCTTTGAACATTTGTAAAAAGGGACACAAACCAAGGAATATGTGCAGTCTCCACTAAACTGGCAAAGGCAAGCAAATAGATGCTTCAAAAGCAGCGATTCTCAACCTGTGGGTGGCGACCCCTTTGGGGGTCAAACAGGGGTGGCCTAAGACCATCAGAAAACACATATTTCTGATGGTTTTAGGAACTGAGACACTGCTCCTCTATCGGTCTTCAGGCAGGGCTGCTCACATGCAGATACACCCACATAAGAGTACCCGGTGTGAAGACTGTTACCATGCTACGCCATGCTTCAAGACAAAATTTCATTCATTTCACAATATATAATTACATATTGTTTGTGATTCATCACTGTGCTTTAATTATGTTCAATTTGTAACAATGAAAATACATCCTCCCTATCAGACATGTACAGGTCGATTCATAACAGTAGCAAAATGACAGTGATGAAGTAGCGATGAAAATAATGTCATGGTTGGGGGTCCCCACCACATGAGGAACGGTATGAAAGGGTCACGGGATAAAGAAGCCTGAGAGCCACTGCTCTAAAGCCTTCATGAAGGAACGCATGCCTGCAGATACCTATGAGAACGACGATGTACTTCTGTCCTGGAAACTGTAAGGTAATGGTGTGGTGGTATTTAAGTCACTAAATTTGGAAATTTGTTAAAATAAAAAACTAACACAACTTCTTTTCCTGGTTTACTTGATAGTTGTATTGCAAAAGAGTTAAAGATTTTGCCAAATGTTCTTTTAGCACCTATTGAGATGACCTTTTATTCTATTAATAAGGTTTATTACGTGGATTGGTTTTCATATGTTGAAACAACTTGCAATTATTTTTCATCTCCCATATTAATTTTTCAGCTTTCACATATATTTAAGGCAACTAAAAATATCATAACTTAGATCAGCTTCACCTTAGTTCTCATAGTGCCATCTTTGCTTTCTAACACTTTAAAAAGTTTTTTGCAGCATACTTTCTGAATGCAAATTGGGCTTTTAAAATAAAAATCCTATCATTTATCATCTTTTAGCTAAGATTGAGTGTATAAAATTTTTTATTCCCCTAAAGAATTAGAATTATCAGGTACGATTTAGGTATTGTATGCTGCCATTAGTTTAATCATGCAAAATATAGCCTTATACAATCATCCAACAATGGTTGCATCAGTACATTGACAGGAAACTGCCAGAGGTATAGGCCAGATTCAGGAGAGGATGCGGAACAAGAGCTGTCATTACTGATGTCAGGTGAATCTTGGCTGAAAGCAGAGAATACCAGAAAGATGGTTGCTTGTGTTTTATTGACTGTGCCAAACTATATATGCCAAATTAGGATATCTTTGAGTAGAATGGGGATTCCAGAATAGTACTTTGTTCTCATGTGGAACTTGTACAGTTATAAAGGGGCACTTGTGCAAACAGAATAAGGGCATAGTGCATGGCTTTAAATCAAGAAATATGAGAATCAGGATTATATCCCCTCACCAAACAAGTTCAATCTATATGCTGAGCAAATAATCAGAGAAGCTGGATTCTATGAAGAAGAAAGTGGCATCAGGATTGGAGGGGGAGGCTTATTAACAGCCTGAGATATACTGATGACACAACCTTGCTGGCTGAAAGTGAGAAGAACTTGAAGCACTTTCTGATGAAGAGCAAGGATTGCAGCCTTCAGAATGGATTACTGAATGTAAAGAAGACCAAATCCTCAATGTAAAGAAGACCAAAATCCTCACAACTGGACCAATAGATAATATCATGATAAACAGAGAAAAGTTGTAAGGATTTCCTCTTGTTTGGATGCACAATCAATGCTCATGGAAGCAGAAGTCAAGAGATGGAAAGATGTGTTACATTTGGTAAATCTATTGCATAACACTTCTTTAGAGTACTGAAAAGCAAGGATGTTACTCTGAGGACTAAGGCTTGCCTGATCTGAGCCATGGTATATTAAATTGCCTCATTGCAGGTGAAAGTTGGATGCTGAATACAGACAAGCCAAGAAGAATCTATGCATTTTGAATTGTGTTGCTACAGAAGAATACTAAAAAGTCCCAGGGACTGTTAGAAGGACAAACTTGGATGAAGTGAAACCAGAGTGCTCCTTAGAGGCAAGAATGACAATACCTCATCTCACATGGTGTGAACGTATTGGCAGTAGAGACCAGTCCCTGGAAAAGGACATTGTATTTGGTGAAGTGGAGGGAAAGTGAAAAAGAAGAAGGCCCTCAACGAGAGGGCTTAACACAATGGCTGAAACAATGAGTTCAAGCATAGGAACAATTTGATGCAGGATGAGGCAATAATGTGTCCTGTTTTCCATAAGATCGCTATGGGTCAGAACTGACTCAATGGAACCCAACAACATAGCTTTATGAGGTATCTTATCATACTTACCAAAGGTAAATCTTTGAAAATGTACTCATTTGGTTACTTTATTTCTCCTACTTGACCCTTAATAAAATTTGGAGAAAGACATCATGCTTGGTAAAATAGCCAGGTATCAAAAAATGAGGAAGATCTTCAACAAGATTAATTGACACCATGGCTACATCGATGGGCTCAAACATGAGAACCATAGAGAAGAGCCAAGGACTGGGTGGTGTTTGTTCTGTACTCTATAGGGTCTCTGAGTCAAGAACAATTTGGTGACTCCTCACAACAGGCCCTGAAAACCCTGAGGTGAACAATTCTACTCTAACACACATGGATGGTCTCACTCAACAGCAACGCATCTTTATGTATATGAGCCTTGGTGGCCTAGTGGATTATGCAGTGGTCTGCTAATCACAAGATCAGCAGTTTGAGTCCAGCAGCCACTCTACAGGAGAAAGGGAGGCTGGTGATCCTGTAAAGATCTACAGCCTTGTAAACCTTCAAGGAGCAGTTCTTCCCTGTCCTATATAGTCACTATGCGTCAAAACTGACTCACAGGCAATGAATGAGTATGAGTGTGTATGTGTGTGTGTGTGTGCACACACATATGGATACCTTGGCTGTTGAATGGCTCCAAGCTTTAACTTCCCACTACTGGAACAGCAAATTTGAAAAAAAAAATCCATTCCAAATTTAGCACTTAGCTTGATAGTCAAACCAAAAATCCAATTCGAAAAACATGCAGGCCACCATCGAGTCATGCATCATTTCTCCCCTCAGATACAAAGGACTGACACTTCAGTCTATGTGATGCTTTCGCTCGGCCAGTGTATAGTGCTTGTGTTAGTGTGTTTAAACATTTGTCCTTGCGTGCTGCTTGTGTGTGTGTGCGTAAAATATTGTAACCATGACTCCAAAGAAAGTTAGTGATGCTAGCAACAAAGCTAAGAGAAAAACTATGAGAACCACGATAGTGTTAAAGAAATAAATCATTGCTAAATTCGAATCAAGTCAAAGCTTGTCTGAATAGGTGACTGAATACAACATGGTTAAGTCTACATTGTCAACATTTTTGAAATAGAAATATGTGATTAAAGCAGCTATTGTAGCAAAAGTTTGAAATTGCTAGCCGCAGAACAAAGAACCTAGACCACTGAAGAGGTTAAAAAGTTACTGTTCATTTGAATAAATCAAAAACAAATCAATGGACATAGTGTACCTGAGACAGTAATATGTGAGAAGGCTAAAAGCCTCCATAGTGGTTTAGTATCTTGGAAAAAATAATTTATAAGTGTAATTTTGTGGCCTCAGACCAATTATTTGGTTTTCCACTATTTATTTGGGGAATAACATGTTCTGTTTTCGAAATATTCAGTGTCTCAACAAGAATTTCAAACAAGAGAGAGAGAGAATTAATTACTTGCTATAAACCTTGAAATTAAAATCTCATGTACTTTACAGGTAAACTTTAGATTTTCTTTTTGTTCTTTGATCTAATTAATGATGTTTTCTGTTCACTTTAGTACAAAAATGCTTATTGATTACCTACTTGCCATTGATTCCGGTGTTTATAATTTAAAATCATATTGTGAAGACAAGATTTGGTTTTCAGGGACAAATATAAGAGAGGATGGTATGTCCTTCTCCCATGGGAAGGTAAATGCATTTCTTTATGACTCATAGGGGCCCTATAGGACAATGTAGAACTTCCTCTATGAACTTCCAAGACTACAAATCTTTCTGAAATTAGAAAGCCTCATCTTTCTCCTACAGAGAAGCTAGAGGTTTCAAACTGCTGACCTTTAGGTTAGAGCTCCAATATGTAACCCATTTCTCCAACTTGCCTCAATGGCAGTGAGCTGTTCTTTGTTTGGTAGTTTAGTTCACTATTGTACCCCCACACCCTATAATGCCCAGAAAATGGTCATTGTGGAGTCCATGCCTCCAGGAGAGAAGGCTTGTGGAGTTGGCTTGGCCACTAGGCAAGAAGATCTTCTGGGCCCTTAGCTAAAAACTTGTCTTGGGCAGGCTCTGCCTTCCCAATATATGGGGCCCCTCTGGGTTCAAGAAACCCCACAATGATACTACAGCTTGCTCTTCTCCCAACCCCATCAAGTCCCTGGCACAAATGACCCACAAATTAGATGAAATACAAATCCCCACTCTCAACAATACCGTCTCTTCTGGGTCTCCCCAAACATTGTGGAGAGGAGCAGTTGTTGGTTCCCCCCACCACCCAAAGACTCAACCAGTGTTATCCAATAGAAGAGAAGAAAAAAAGCAAGCCATGGATGCCATAAATTTTCTGACTGTCACATTAAAAAGAAAAAAACCCCATTGAAATAAATAAATAAGAACGGCAGCTCAAAACAAATACCATAGCTCTTTCAAATATTATTGTTTGAGCTTCTAAAACTTGTAATTATTTTAACTACACCTTCTCAGTCCAGTCCTAGTCTCACGTCACTTTTACCACCTCCACTGGTGACTTCAACATTCGTCACTCCTTTGTTTCTGTTTTGTAACGTCTTGGCAGTGTACTAGGTGTGTATCTCCAGAGCAAACCATAGGTTTGCATTTGACAATTCATACACATTCTGATTCAACTCATTCCTGACAAGCCCCTCAATGTACCGTCACTTTGCCAACTTCTTGCTCGTGCCTCCTGTTTCTACTCCTCCTTCTATCCTAAACCTCTGGGCTTTGTCCTTGGACCAAGGCTGTGCTTTTGATCTCATGTAGTGGATGATTCTGACATGAAGGGGAGATCAGTCCCAGACCAACCGATATCTAACTCTGAATTCTGACTCAGGCTCTATCTGTAATAATGGCACTAAAATGTTGATGGAGCATTCCCAATGCATTTTCCAAAATGCCAGCTTCATTCAAACCCAGATTGGTTCATAAACTACTCCCTCATCATTTCCACTATGTTCACATCTCACAAATAAACTGCAATACCTTCCACACTTAAAAAGAAGGGACAGTCACAGAAAGCAATTTCCACTGGTTTAATCAGAGATTAGCCTCATGTCAGAAGAAGTGCTAGATTTAAATCAGTGTAAAGAATAAAAAATTGAGGTTTCTTTATGTTTGGATTGTCTTAAACCAAGTTTTGAGAGACTCATCTATGATACCATTGAATGATCCATTACTGCTTGGGTTATCTGTATCCCTCATGGTCCAGACAGTAAACAAATGGAAGACACTGAAAGACCTGAACTGATGAAATGAGGTGGATGGGGTTAGGTGAACCAATAAGAATGGTGATACATGCAGGGACTACCAATACAAGACAGCTCTGTGCAACCCTTGGTGTGAAGGAATAATGGCAGATAACTTTATTACTGGAACCTATTGAAAGTTGAGCTTTGGAAAAGAAAGGAACTACATAACATCAGTCCTGGCCTTCAAGTAAAAACTTTTGCTTCCATTACCCCTTTACCTAATAGTTCAGAGAGAGAAGCCATGGTCATAAACAGCTCTTTCTCTTCCAAAGCTCCCTGCTTGTCCACCGATTTCTATTGGTTAGATCCAAAAAGAAGCCAGAGGGGCTGGTTGAGGTAGTCCACAGAGATCAGTACAGGGAAGCATTATGGACGGGGGAAACGTGGAGAGAATAAGATTAGTCTGGCTAGTAAAAATTATCGTGCATAGTGGATCAGTTCTATTTTCTGAGAAAAGGTAGATAGAAATAACATACTAAACGACATGCCTCGCAGGGGTGTTTCTGGATGAATATGGTATGTTTATGATAATGATTTATACACTGTAAAGTACTGTATAACAATGAAGGGTCAAAAATCTGCCTATTTAGGAATTCAGAAAAGACCAGACAATATCACTCTCTTTATTTGAAGTCTAATTTGGTTTTATAGGGAACACTTTAAGAAACTTCTATAAATGCAAAACATGATACTAAACCATTCCAATATTAAATATTTAAATAATTTGTCACTTTCATTTGTGTTCATGAAACACTGGTGAAAAGCTTTCTGTCAAAAGTTTATTTCTTCCATTGCTGACATCTATTATCAAATTATCTCCTGACAGATACACTATTTCATAATTAAAAGTTGAGACCTGATTGTTCATAATTAAAAGTTGAGACCTGATTGTTCTATTAGCCATTTATTTTCATGTATTTAACTTAGCAGCTGCATAAACACACGGGGATATATATACCCATGCAGGGGCCGGCACTCGTCACTTACATACATGCAGAACAGGGAATGTAGGACGGAAGAAACTCTCAGGACCGGGGGTGAAGGGGGCGATATCAGGAGGGAAAGGGGAGGTAGTAAGGGGGAATGGATCACAGGGAACCACATATGGCCTCCTCTCTGGGGGACGGGCAGCAGCGGGGTGGGTGAAGGGAGGCGCCGGACAGTGTAATATAAGATACAATAATAATTTATAAATTATTAAGGGTGCATGGGGGAAAGGGAAGGGGAGGGGGGGAAAATTTTAAAAAAAGGAAAATGAGCGGATTCCGGGAACCCAAGAGGCAAGAAAATTTGGGGAATGATGAGGGCAACAAATGTATAGATGTGCTTTACACAATTGATCTTTGTATTGTGACGAATTGTATGAGCCCCAATAAATTGATAAAAAAAAATAATAATAAAATAAAAATAAAAAGCAAAAAAAAAGAAAAGAAACCATATTGCATCACCAAGTGACCACAAAAAACCACAGCTATCTTACTAGGGAATGTAATTTACATAGATGTCCATATGAATCCTACCCCACTGGCATTGTCCTACCAATGAGGACAACAGAAAAGCACGGGCTTCTTGAAAGGGTCAAAAATTGGGGAAGACTCTTCTGGGGACCATAAACTTTATTGCAGAATATAATTTATATTTGAAAGCTCCAGAAGGGTATTTTTCACGGCTTCCGTACTCTACACCAGAATTCTGTAGTCAAACTTCTGCACCTAATAAGCAATGCAAAACTGATAGCAAATTCCCAGGGCAGCTGACATCTGCACAATTCTGTGAGAGGCAAGGCAAAACAAAGGATTACAACACAGCTCCCGCAGGAGAAGGCTCTATGCCTACCTACCTGGAAGGCAACTAGATAAGAGGACTGATTAAGCTAACTCTCAACCTTGGTTGGTTATGGCTGGAAAAGTTAGGGCCTCTGAAAGCTACTGTCCAGAGTTAGGGGGCGATCCAAAGAGAAGAGGTCTCCAATTATTGAAGTTTATTTTACTCTTCCCATATATTTATCAATATCCCATTTTAAAACCATGAGCTCTGTGTAACATTTAATAATTTATTTGCAGAAGCCAGTCTATACATTGAGAATATATCTATATATACATGTAGATATATTCAAGTAGATAGCTAGAGAGATAGCAAGTGATAGCTCCACCTGACATGCCCAAAACCAGCAACAAAACATGCTGTTGTGATACATAGTTTTCATTGCCCAGTTTCTGAAAAGAGATGCCCAGGTCTATTTTTTAGTCGGCCTTGGTCTGAAGGTTTCCACAGAAACATGCCCACTGTGGGTGAGCATTGACTGTGTGGTTCATAACAAATGGGAATTTCAGAGCACTTCTTCATGTTCATATGGAAACTGTACATGGATGAAGAGGTAGTCATGTGAACGCAAGTGAATACTGCAAGGTTGAAAATCAAGAAATGTGTGCATCGGCGCTGTATCCTCTTATCATATTTATTCAATTTGTATACTGAGCTAATGATCAGAGAAGCTGAATTATATGAAGAAGGAAATGGCATCCGGATTTGAGGGAGGTTAACTCACATCCTGCAATATGCAGAAGACACAACCTTGCTTGCTGGAAGTGAGGAGGACTTGCTGATGAAGATAAAGGATTACAGCCTTCAGTGTGAATTACAACTCAAGGTCAAGAAGACCAAAATGCATAAATGGTTGAAGTTGCCAAGGAGATCGTCGTCCTTGGATCCATAATCAATGCTTGCAGGGAAAAAGAGGAAGGCCCCCATCAAGATGGATTGAGACCGTGGTTGCAGCAACTGGCAGTATTTTGTTCTCTTGTACATAGGGTCACTTGGAGTGTCAACTGACACGACAGCACCTAGCAACAACCTGGGTGAGCCTGCTGGTTTCTTGAAACATTGGTGTAATAAGTCCCCATATCACAGCAACATACTGCCCATCCCTGTACAACAAATGGATGGATGAAGGGTGGTGAGAATATAGAAAACATGCATACAGTCTCCGAACCTTATATTTTTGAAATCTTTATAATACATTTTCTACTTTTAAAACATTTTCACAGACACAAGCCTGTTCTCTTTCCTTTCTCTTTATCCCTCTCTTCTTCAAAATAGAAGAATATATCCCAAAATATTGTTTCACTATCTTTGGTGTGTCCCCAATGCCACTCACTGTTCAATGACATGTTAAAATAATCCCTGCCTTAAATTTAAAGCTGAAATGTAGACTTATGTACACACATCCTAGACCAGTTTAGGGTAGCAATTAGAGATTCATCATCATGATTTTGTGACTTTATGAGCTGGAGGTGGAATGATATTGATAACGCTCTATAAAATTTGGATCAGTGGTTTTCGCACTGTGAGTGGTGGATCTGTATAAGTTCTTGGTGCTCCTCCAGGCCTACCCCATGGAACAAGCAGGGAGCCTAAATAGCATGGTTTTTGGAACCTTGCCTTCACTTCCACTAGAAATACTGGTTTTTTGGAAGTTTAAAAAGGAATTTGAAGGAGCCTTTATACTATCACAAAACAGTACCTCACAGATCATTGCTACTTGAAATCTGTGTTAATCGCCTGAGAAGGTCTTTCATATGCAAGCTCTGATTCTGTAGGTCTGGGTTGAAGCCCTTATCAGCAAGCCTAAAATACTCCCACATGATACCAATGTTGTGAGTGTGTGCACCTCATTTTGAAACATGTGTAATCTGAGAGCATTTGAGAAATCTTGCTTCTTTAACCCATTACTGAGTAAAAAAAGTCTATACCTGCCAGCATGCACTATGCCCAGAGAGCTTCATGTCTGTTTTTCTTTCTGTGAGGCACAATATCACTTGTGCAATGGAATGTCTTGCTAGGTCTGCTCCTAGAATCCTATCGTGTTCCTTATTATAATCTGTAATTGGCTTTTTGGTAAATTTTACTTTTTGTGGTCATTTATCAAAAGTGAAGTTCCTCTATTCTTTTATGACGTAGTATGACTGAGGAAATCCACACATTGTAAATTCCATTCCATTCCCAAGAATTACTTTGCTGTTTCTTCTAAAACCAGAGCCTAGGTGGGCATTTGTTAGATTTCCTCAATCAGATGCAATGTTTTCAGAGTTTTATCTTTAAGTAATGATGTTTTCAGAAGCAACCATAGTGTCAAAACAGGAGGTACCCTCTTTGCAGTAGCAAGCAGGAAGACGAAGTGGACTCTGCTCTGGATGCAGAAAGTTCTCCAAGGGTACAGAAAGAGGCATGCTTTTAATATTATTTTAGAGTGCATAGCTTCCAAGCCTGACCTAGTGCCCTGCCCCTTCCATCTGAAGAAAGTTCTCCCAGAAGTTCTCCCAGAAATACCTAGTGCCTCAACTAATCCTTTTTTTTCCGGATGAAACTACTTAGTACAATTTTCTTGCAATAAATGAATAACCCAACTAAAACTGTCCCCTCTCCCTCCAAAACATTTCATTCATAAATGAAATGTATTTTTGCTATATGAAACATTAATTAATTACTGATAGCTGATTTTACATTGTTTTGCCATGGGAGATATACTCCCTTCATGAGAGAAGAAGGGTATTATGGATAGAAAAAGAAGTTTGTCATAATTCTTAGTTTACAAAATCCTGTGAAATTAAAAAAAAAGTAGCAGCAGGGATTACTTATGGTGACAGCAAAGAAAAGGAAACTAATTAGATACATTTCCATGTGTAAAAATCATATAAGAAGAATTTGGTATTTGGGCAACTCTAAATGCTTTGGGGGCGGGGGTGGGGGAGGGAGGCAGTTCAACATTGTTAAGAGCTATATGTACAGGAAACATAGTAACTTCCTTTCTTTTACAATAATATTGATAGGTTCTTGATGGGTTCTTTATATCCAGTTCTGGTCTGCTTCTCAAAAACTGGCAAAATATAATAGGCTTTTTAGATTGTTTGAAGACCAGCAGATTCCAACTCCATCTAAAATAACATTTCTGAAACAACTAAATTAATAATAATTTTATATATAAAATGCATAGCATGGTAATTTAATGAGAAAATCAAATCATAAGCATTTATTTTTCTGCTCTGAAAATAACAAATGAGATTGAGATCAATACAAACCAAGAACATATTAGAGATTTTTTTCTCAAAATATTTCTCTTGTATTGTTGTAGGTGTTTTCTCCCCATAAAAGTAGGCAGTGCATTTTGCATGACTTGAGAATTTCTTTAAATTGTATTATCCTTAGCTAAAAGTCAAAAGGAAAGAGAATTGTAGCCATATTTCCAAAATAATGGACAACGATTTCACAGAATGAAAGGAAAGAGTAATGGATATTTACTATTTTCACAATTTACCCATGCAAGCCGTTTCCAATTTCCTTAAATCATGGGAAGGCAAATAAACCAAACCACCAAGCCCAATATCAGTAAGTGGATTACAACCCTTTGCTACCCTTAAGACCAAGTAGAACTGTTCCTCAGGGTTTCCCCAACTGTAAATCTTTATGGGAAAAGAAAGCCTCATCTTTCTTACTCAGAGCAACTACTGTATTTCAACCACCACTCTTAGGTTAGTAGCCCAAATGCTTATATCACAGCACGACAAAGTTCCTTGAAAGAAAACAAGGTGCGTTGAAATTAAAAGGATGTGCCTACTGTTGCTTTCAAAAGTAGCAGCTTGTTAGTAAGACCTTCTTCAAATCCTTCTTGCTCTTTTCAACATCTAAGATGCTACTTACAATAAAATTCCTATTAAAGATGTTATCTGTGTGACAGAAAATTTGTTCTTCTTTCTTCTAAGAGAGTTGTACAGTTTTATTGACATATAATTTACATCTCATTCATTCCAATGGCTTAAAAATATTTAAAGAGTTGTGCGATGGTGCCATATTCAATTTTAGAACCTTTTCTTCATTCTTGTATTATTAGCTTCCCCATTGTACCACAAACTATAACCACAAAAAGTTATCAACTATAACAACGAAAAATTATCAACCCAGTTATTGTGTCCATAGATTAACCTGCCCTAGATTTTAAATAATGGAAACCAGACAACCTTCCCAAAATAAAAAATAAAAAAACAAACAGGAAAACCTTAATCCAAAAGAAAGAAGAAAGTAGCTTCCCCTTTGTACCACAAACTATGACCACAAAACATTATCAACTATAACAACAAAAAATTATCAACCCAGTTATTGTGTCCATAGATTAACCTGTCCTAGATTTTAAATAATGAAAACCAGACAACCTCCCCAAAATAAAAAATAAAAAACAAACAGGAAAACCTTAATCCAAAAGAAAGAAGAAAGTAATAAACACTAGTACAAATTTAAAATGGGTCAAAGAGGGAGAAAAAAATAAAGTGTTATATTTTAATATAACAACAACCTTAAACCACTTTCCAATGTATTCTGTTTGATAGCAAAGCTATTCCCATCCCTGGCCAATTGTCAGAGGGGATTCTCTGAAGGCTTAACCTGCATGAGGGCCCAGAAAATGTACTTTGGGCTTTCACTGTCATCAATAGTCTTCTGAAAACCAGGTGCTCAGAAGTTAAGCTCTAATGCCATTCTCTCCAATGTTCCTTTATTTTATCGTTTGTAATCCTTGGATCTCACAGGAAGTTGTGCTTCTTCCATGTGGAGTTAGGTGTCACCTAACTTGGATGGCTGCTTATTTCAAAACAAGCTTGAAAACAGTAAACACGATTCTGTCTGACAGGGGACACCATTGGATTTCTTTACGATACTTTCATACTGTGCCATATCTTCACTGATCTCTTCATAAATGCAAGAATCAATAGGGTCACATCATGAAAACTAATTGTTCTTAGATTAATGTTTATGACTAATCGTGAGCTCAAAATCCATTTATACATCTATAGGTCATATATGACACTAATCAACTTTAGAGATATTATCATTTTATTTGGGAATATTATAAATAATCTCCATGGGGCATATGGTAATTCTAGGCATGGTATCATTAAATTTAGCCAATGGTATAGAATTTGAAATGCTATTTAGAAAAGGAAAGTATTATACATATATAGGACAACTTTGTAGATGAAAATACATGGATGGTTGACTTGTACAAATTAAAAACTCAAGTGACTGGACACTATGCAAGCTATAATGATTTGGGCTAGAGTAAAATTTTTAATAGCACTCATTTGCTAGAACTAGGCCTGCTGCACAAAGATATGTCATAATAATGCAAAGAGTATGAAAATACCAGATATAAGGTAGACTTTGGTTGCCAACTATTGGGAAATTATTAGAAACAAACCTAGAGATAACATGATACAATTTTGTAAGACTGATAAGTTCTTCATTGCAAATGCCCTGTTTAACTATGAAAATACCCACTTTATATGTGGACTTTATTGAATTGAGCATTCCTATGAAGATCTCTCTTGGCTTGGGCTCTTTGCAAAAGATACACCTGAAATTATATATTCAGATTAAAAAACAAAGATCTTTGTTTAGAAATTCAATCACCAAAATTAAAAAGTGAAGTGTATTCTGAAATAGAAAAACACATTTTTAAAAGTGAGGAATTTGCCTGCATTGAGGCCAAACTCAGTTTTTAAATGTCTAGAAACAGAATAAAAAAGCAACACTGAAAAGAAAGGAAATTTTAACAGATAGAGCTCAGAGTGAAATATTACTTAATTTTGCAGACATGGTAATGGGTACTTTTGTCTTAACTCCTTCAGCTAAAGCCACTCACAGTTAAAAGAAAGAGAACACACTACCTTTTTCTTTCATATTCGATTTCCACATGGATGCTGAGTAGCAAGAGGAGGCTCAATATATGCTCATAAAATGTACAGGAAAAGCTGCACAGTTTGACAAAACTAACATAAAGATTTCCTGTGCACAAAAAGGAAAAATATATATGGGTCTAAAATGTACACACACTTATTCTCACATATGAAATCCATGTGCCAAATTCTTACAGACTAATAAAGTACTGATTATAAAAGTATACTTTTTTAATTTTTTATTAATGTTCTGTAATATGTAGAAATAATTAAACTATGACATGGAACATCTAAAGATAACTTTTCTAAGAATCTTTTACCTATGCAACATGGTCATGGTCCACTAAAAGTTTAATTGGCTAATTTTAAATAACTAAATAAACAGTATTAAACAAAATAATCCTGTTTGGTGATTTTGAAAGAACTCTTATTCCAAAAATTGATTTTAAATATACCACTTATCTAATTTCTTCAAAATCACAAAACCATACATAATCTACATGTCATATTAACAAAAAATCTTTGTTTCCCAATTAGATTATTTCTCCCTTTTCTCCATCCCATTTCACTTTTAACTTTAATGACGGAACATAGTCTTCTTGTAAAGTACTTATATTTGAATTCATTCTTGGTGCCCTCGCCCTAAAAATCAGCTCCTTTGAAGTCACATTGCGGATCTGATTCTTAAGTCATTTTTTGTGTGACCTCATTTTGGTAGATTGCACAGGCAGCCATGAGTCTTCTTCATGCATTGTTATATCCACCACCCCCCTTTGCTATGTAACTTTGAAGTGTCCTTCAACTGTGGGTTGCCCTTGTTCTTGAGTTCAACTATGTTATCTTTGACCAATTCTATATTATCAGATATGATACAAACAGAGGCTTTAAACAAACTCATATTTTAGGCTTATGAAAACATGCCCATGGTTGCTTGCCTGTGAAGGCCATCAATTTGGGTCTGTTATAGAACCACATGTAACAGATTTGCCATTTAATACAATATAATCCATGTACCAATTAAGGAGCCCTGGTGGTGTAGTGGGTTATGCATTGGGCTGCTACCAACAAGGTCAGCAATTTGAACACACCAGCTTCTCTGTACTTATTGACAATATTATATAAAATAGCATCACTCAGGCACATTCCATCAGGAACCAAGTTATAAACATCTCTACCACCAAGGGTCTCCCATTCAACCACAGGGATATCCAGCTGACCAGTTTGACCAGAATCTGAGACTCCTAACAGCTTGAATACATGGGCTGTTTTGTGGGTGAGTAATAATAACCTAATAAGCATATATAGCTTTCTTCAAAAGTCCCTTTTTATCTTTGAGACTTAAAGAACATGGAAGATGTAGCAAAGAGATGCTTAAACTATTTTTTTCCACTTCAGGGATGATGCACCAAATAAACCAGAGACTCAAAATATGCCCTCAGGGAGCTGTTTAGTCACTGAATAATAATAATACAAGAGAGAATATTACATGTCACAGAGTTCCAAGTACAACATGAGGCAGTAAGAGAAAATATGACTGCGCAAAAAGGCAATCAATGTGATGAGATGAGAGACAAGCACACAGAGATAAAGGCTTGTAATTATATCATTTGAGCTCCTGTTATATCATTTGAGCCATGCCTGAAATCAGTTTTTCAGTTTGTGAGCTTATCAATTTTTCTTTGCTTAAAAAGACAGGTAGAAAGTAGGTTTATGTTACTGGTAAGTGAAAAAAATATTTTTAAAGTTTCATAGGCACATAGATCTATTTCTCCATCCTCATATATAAATATATTTACATATGTACATGCCTTTATTTAGACCTTTATAAGTGCCCTTTGCCTCCTAGTTCTTTCCTCTATTTCCTTTTACTTTCCTCTTGTCCCACTATCATAGATCTATGTGCATTTATTTATAGGTTTAGTATTAAGGTAGCAGATGGACATTGGACCTCCACTTAAGTGCTCCCTCAATGCAAGAATACTTTGTTTTATTAAACTGGCATTCCATGATGCTCAAACTTCCTGACACAATTGCTGAAGACAAAATGGGTGCATAAGCAAATGTGGTGGAGAAGATGGAGCCCAGCTATCAAAAGATATAGCATCTAGGGTCTTAAAGACTTAAAGGTAAACAAGCAGCCATCTAGCTCAGAAGCAACAAAGCCCACATGGAAGAAGCACACCAGCCTGTGTGATCAGGGGTGTTGAAGGGATCAGGTATCAGGCATCAAAACACAAATAATCAAATCATTGTGAATGAGGGGGAGTGCAGACTGGGGACCCAAGACCCATCTGTAGGCAACTGGACATTCCCTTACAGAAGGGTCACAGGGAGGAGATGAGCTAGTCAGGGGGCAGTGTAGCAATGGTGAAACATACTACGTTCCTCTAGTTCATAAATGTCCCCCACCCCACTATCATGATCCCAAATCTACCTTACAAATCTGGCTAGACAAGAGGATGTACACTGGTACAGATAGGAGCTAGAAATACAGGGAATCCAGGAACTGATATCAAGGGCTCAAGTAGAAAGAAAACATTTTGAGAATGATGATGGCAACAAGTGTACAAATGTGCTTGACACAATAGATGGATGTATGGATTGTGATAAGAATTGTATGAGCCCCCAATAAAATGATTTTTAAAAATCTAAGGTTCTTATTAAAATGAGATTCTAGCTGTTTCTATTAAAAATTCACGACCCTCTTCCAAGAAAAACAAAATAGGCTCAAACATAGCAGACTGGGTAGTATTTCATTCTTTTTTCACAAAAAACTACCAAGAGTCATCACAACATCAACTGTTTTGTCCCATGTAGAGATGGTGTGCAGAGAGCATGGAAGCTGTTACCCAGTCAGGAAGTTCTAACTGTCTTTTCTTTTCTATTATTTTAAGGTTTTATTGGCACTTCATTCACATATCACACAACTCAATAGCACAATCATATCAAGAAGAGTTGGGGTTTTTATAGTTTATTTATTTATTTATTTATTTATTTATTTATTTGATCGTTTTATTAGGGGCTCATACTACTCTTATCACAATCCACACATACATCAATTGTGTAAAGCACATTTGTACATTCATTGCCCTCATCATTCTCAAAACATTTGCTCTCCACTTAAGCCCTTGGCATCAGGTCCTCTTTTTTTCTCCTCCCTCCCCGCTCCCCCCCACCCAAATGAGCAACAAAGCCCACATGGAAGAAGCACAACAGCCTATGCAATCACAAGGTATCTGAGGGATCAGGTATAAGGCATCATCAGAACAAAAAATCTTACCATAGCGAATGAGGCGGGGAGTGCAGGGTGGAGACCTAAAGCCCATTTGTAGTCCACTGGAGATCCCCTTGCAGAGGGGTCTCGGGGAGGAGATGAGCCAGTCAGGGTGCAATGTAGCAACGATGAAAAATACAACTTTCCTCTAGTTCCTAAATGCTTCCTCCGCCCCCCCACTATCATGATCCAAGTTCTACCTTGCAAGTCTGGCTAGACCAGAGGGTGCACACTGGTATAGATAGGAACTGGAAACACAGGGAATCCAGGGCGGATGATCCCTTCAGGACCAGTGGTGTGAGAGGTGATACTGGGAGCGTAGAGGGAGAGTGGGTTGGAAAGGGGGAATCGATTGATTACAAGGATCTACATGTGACTTCTTCCCTGGGGGACAGACAACAGAAAAGTGGGTCAAGGGAGACGTCAGACAGGGCAAGATATGACAAAATAATAATTTATAAATTTTCCAACTGTCTTTTGAGTGAGAGATACAGGAGGTGTCAATTATGACAGGAGCAATAGGTTAGATTTGGGAGACATGTCATCAATAGCATTAAGAACCTGAAAAACGTGAAGGAGGAGAAAGTAAGCTGAAGATTACTATGAATTCTTCAGTTTAGTTAACCAGGTAGAATACCTACTATCATCAGTCACCCTGTAGGACAGTGTGCTTTCAGTGCTGTCACTCGTTATGGGAATAGAAAGCCCCATCTTTCTCCTGCATAGGGACTGGCGATGTTGAATTGCTGACCTTGCGGTTAGCATCCCAACTGGTAACCAAAATACCACCAGTGGAAAGGAAGAGGGACAATAATCTTTAGGGGAATGCAGTAGTAGGAGTAAAGAAATTACAAAGGTATGGTAGTCAGAAAGTCTGCTTATTACATTTCTTTTTTTTTCTCACCCGTATGCGTGCTTGAAGAAATGATGGTACGAAGGTCTAACCTGACCGCTAGCTACAACAGGGGGAAGCAGAATCCAACTCTACACCAGCCCAAGACTGATTCCCACCAGGAGTAAGTCAGACATGCCTTCACTCTCCAATTACTCTATTCTATAACCAACCATCCTGCCCATCGTGCTCTACTTCCCTCCTTGGGTTAAGAAATCATTACAATAGCCACAGAAATCACAGACAACATCCCAATTATTGAACCTTGTTAGAGAAGTTAAAAGGTTAGAAGTTGGAATCAGAAATATATAAGATAGAGTTTTATCCCAGCATTTCTTCTCTGCCCTGCCTGCAGTCACGCATCTCTCCTGCCCTTGCTCTTATAGTCACATGACCCCTTGGCCTCTGCCCAAATCAGGGAAGTGCTACAAAGCTCCTTAGTCCTGATAAATGCCCCATGGGCACGCCATTCTACATGTCAGTCTCCCTTCCAAAGGCACTCAGCTTACCTCATTCTGTGTGATGGGAAGCCTACCATTCTGTCTTATATGCTGCTGGTGACTGCTGCTGCCACCAATTCTCTATGTAGAGGTGCTCCGGCATGCTTCACTTGTGGCTCTTTTGAATGTTTTTCATGGGGCACTCTATTCTTGCTTCTAAACTGGCTCATTTTATATCTAGTTGGCAAAATTGACCAATCCCAATATTAGCGTTTCACACACCCTATTTGCATGGAGCCACACATTTGTGGCTTCTTTTGTGTTACAAAGAAGAGCCAGACAACATAATCTCACTTCACTGCAGCCCTCATATTGGATGATATTCATTTCTACGAAATAAATATACACATTTTCTAATTAAGTTTAATAAGCAGAAAGCACCCAAATGAAGACAAAACCTTGTTCTGTCCAAGAATTTTGATCTTTCCTGAAGATCAAGAACTACAGAACTGATATTGCCTGGTTTAAATAAACATCACTTAATCACAAGCATTACCTAACCCAAGAGCCAGCCAAATTACCATTATATTCAGTACAGCATTTTGGTTAAGAACTGGACTGTATTGCCTGGGTTACTATCAGTCACTGACTGCTTAACCTAAGGCAAGTTACTTCTACCTGGGTGGCTGAAGTGATTAAATTAATTGCTTCATCTAGGTCATTTACAAGGCTACAAGAAATATACTAAGGGGGAGCCCTGGTAGTTTAGTGGATTACAAAGTGGACTGCTAATTTCAAGGTCTGTAGTTAGACTCCAGCAATCACGCCACAGAAGAAAGCTGAAACATTCTATTCCTGTAAGGGGTTATAGCTTCAGCAACCCATAGGGCCAGTTCTATCCTGGTCTATAGGGTTGTTATGTGTTGTAATCAACTTGATGGCTGTGAGTTTGGGGTTTTTGGTTGTTGCTTTGGGGGGGTGCTATTTATTACTACTAATGTGAATCTTCTTTGGAATCCCATTGCTAGTCAGAAGGGAGGAGATTCCGGTGGTAAAACAAGCTTTAAAAGCAATTTTTATAATGCTTATGTACTTTCACCTACATTGCATTGTGTCCTTCTTTGACAACAGCCGTCATTGACGTGGAAGATGGGTTGCATTCTCTCCCAAGTATAAGGCATGAAACTGAGATATAGAGCACCTAAGCCACTATTCTAGGGTTACAAAGTTAGTCAACTATAAAATCCAGGTGGACAACTCAAATTTTGTCTTTTCTTGTGTAGGGCTTTAATTTTGTTCCAACAGTTTGATTGGCACATAATTTACATATCAAACAATTTAATCATTCAATAATATCAAGAAGAATTGTACAGTCACCACCACATCCATTTTAGAGTATCCCCACCCCCATGGTTAAACTACCTTTAAAATGAGTTGTGCAATCACAATCCATTCTAGTGCTTCTTCCCAGCTCCCTCCTTCATTATTTACTCCTAAAACCCCCTTTCCCTCCCTATCACCCCTGGATTCCCTATATCCCCAGGCATCAGTTATTATCATTATGCATCCACTCCTCCTTTTAATTGTGAATGGTTTTAACATTTCAAATCATGCATTTTGTGTTCAATAATTTGAAATTTCTCCTTTGCTTTCTCCCCTCTCTTGTGGATTGCTATCTCCTCTTTCACTCATGCTACATTTTGACATTTTTAATAGTATCTCAAACATAAGAGAATACAACACTGGCACCTATTTAAGAAGATCTGTCATCAGATTCTAGTTTTGCCACTTATACTCTGGGTGCCTTTGGAGGAGTGAGTTCTCTAAACTTCATGTACTCCATCAGAAAAGTGAGATTATATTTACTTTTAAAGGAACAACAAAAAAACAAACAAACAAAAACTTGAAAAACCCAAACTCACTGCCATGGAGCTGATTCAACTCACAGCGAAGCTGAAGGCCAGGGTAGAATGGCCCTGTGGGTTGCCGAGGCTCTTACTCATCACGGGAATAGTAAACCCTGTCTTCCTTCTGTGCAGTGACTGGCTGTTACAGCCTTGGAAACTCACAGGGACACTTCCACTCTGTCGCTCAAGGGCAGTGAATTTGAGCCATTTTGGTTTCTTTTAGTAAAGCAATGTACTTTGGACCTGTTATCAGGAGAGACCAGTAGGTTAGACATGTTATTGAACCCGAACTAAGGTCTCAGAGAAAAAGTGAGAATCAGTTTATGTTTTATTGACAGATCTGGAAAACAGTGAGATGTCTCTTATAGACTGCCTTGCTTTTGCCTATACAGTTAAGAGCATCTGTACCCTGCTAGGTAGCAGTACATCTGGATTGTTATATTCTTCTCTCCAAATTTAATGCTTTCCCCATCCAGGACTAAAATCTCCATTCCCCTGAGTCATAGCATTTACAGGCGAGGACATGACCACCCTACCCCTTTGAACAATATTAATGTTCTTAGAGGTAATATCTGCCCAAAGGGTGCATTATTTCCTATAATGTATGATATCATAATCCTATGTTTTTCTTCGTGGCTAGCTTCCTCATTCTGTTTGAAATTAATAACACAATAATACAGCACTAAATCATTTTGCTTATATGGTCCAGGAGCATGTTCCCAAGGGGAAAGTTATTCAGAGCAGTAATGATCAAGAATAATGATTAAAGCATCTACTTCATCTTTTAAGACAATATTTGATTTTTAAAAACTTACTAAAAATCTTTCTCTCAAGATTCTTCTCTCATTTGCGGGAGTGACCAATTCCTGGAGAAGGACATCTTGCTTGCTACGTGGAGGGGGCAATGAAACAGAGGGAGACCCTCGATGCGATGGATTGACACAATGGCTTCAACAGTGAGCTCAAACCAAACAACAGTGTTGAGGATGGCACAGGGTCAGGCAGTGTTTCTGTCCATTGTACACAGAGCCGCCGTGAGTTGGAGCCCACTCAATGGCATTCAACAACAGCCATGAAATAAAGCACTTGGATGAAAGCTGGTATATTGGAAGATTTTTTTTATAATCTCATCATCCTGATTATTCTTTTATTATTCCTACAACAGAAATTGTACCCTATAGTGAAGGTCACTTTTCAGTTTGCGGAGAAAGGGGTGGTACTTATTCCTAAATGTAAAGCACTGTAACCTCAGTACACAACGCATAAATATCCTTCACGGGAATCATGTTATATTCTCAAGTGGCCATCCAAATAGTCTGATTTAGCCATCATAAATCATAATTGCTATGAGCACTCTTATTATTGTTATCGTATATGAGCAAAAGTATGGAGAGCCTATACCCAGGAGAAGCACCATGACCCTTAGGATCACAAGGTGTACAGTACATAGCCTCCAATTTTATACTTCCAGAAAACAGCAGAAAATCCACTTTGGTTCATTAGCTTCCCAGTTTGTATCCCTGGGCACTTTGCCACCTTTTCTTCCTAAGTTAGCCAGCTTGGAGGCATCCCTCCTAGATTATAGTCATACTTATTTCAGGATAATATGAGCTACTCTTTTTTTTCTCTACCAAGAAGCTAAGATCCACTGAAGGAAGATTTAATCTCATTCCTTGGGCACCTGGTGATAAGAACACAAGTTTAAGAGCCTAAAGCAAAATAGCAGCCAGCACACAGTATTTTTCCCCTTGATTTATGAAAGACATATGGTGAACACCTTTTATATGCCAGATATTATGCTACATATTCTTTCAAAGATGTCTGAGACATGTTCTCTGCACAGAAAGTGCTCATCACTTAGGGACGACAGACAAAGAGTATAGAGTGAGTGTGTCAGGAGCTAAGATTAGAAAAGCCCATTGGTTTAGCTAGAGAATGGGTTCCATATGTCATGCTAATGGATTTGAATGTACTACAGGACAATTTGTGGTGGTGGTACTTTGTTCTAAAAGCAGGACAGACCTTACATGATTACAATGATTATTACTCCGCATATTTTAGTTGAATGACCCTGAGCAAATTTCTTGTTCTTGTGGTAAACAGAATGTATGGCCATCTTTATAAGAATGCAGCAAAATAATGATAGCTATAAATGCCTGAGCACTCAATATGCACCAAGCACTGTTATTGAGAAACCCTTATTGCACTGGATCCTTATAGCTGCCCTCTGAGGTCTGCAATCTGAGCATGTGCAGTTACAGATGAGTAAATAAAGGATTCTGTTATCAAGTAATTTTCTCAAGGTCACACAACCAGAAAGTTGGGGAACAATGATTTTAAATCATGGCCGGGGGTGGGGTGGGGTGGGTTCCCCCACCAAGAGGCTAATATATTAGTGGACAGAGAATCTCTTTCAATAGCGAATATAAATGTAAGACAGTAAATAGATGCCAAGTGCGATGCAGTCTGCGCTCGCTATTGATTGCATAGGAGACCCAGATGGTCCTGTCTCTTCTAACTTGCTCACCTATAGAGAGAAGGGCATGGGTCTTTTCATTCCCTCTTCCTTGGTGACGGAGCCCTGGAGGTATAGCAGATTACACCTTGGGTTGTTAACAGTAAGGTCAGCAGTTCAAACTAGGCCCTCTCCAAAGGAGAGAGGTGAGTCTCTCTGCTTCCATAGATATTTCCAGCCTGGGAAGCCCACAGAGAAAGTTCACCTCTTTTCTACAGGATCTCAGTGAGTTAGAATTGACTCAACAGTAGGAAGTTTTCATTTCTTCCTTTATTTGCACAGGTCAAGAACAGAGGCAGGAACAATATTTAGGCTATATTATATTCAACCACTGCCTCATCTAGACCAGCACTTCCCAGAGATCTGTCTTCCACTGAATATTAAATCATAGGATATTTATTGGTGTATTTGAAATAGAATTCTGTTGTAAAAATAAGCTTGAAAAACACTGAGATACAATCAGTTTAACAGATCTCCTCCCAACAAGATTTCTCCAAAATGTTAGTATTCATTGTGAATTTCTGAAAACAGGTAATGTTTTCCAATTTTATTTAATTAATAGATTTTCTTTTCTTCACCCAAGAGTCCAGAGGTAGTGCAAAAAGTTAAACCCTGGTGGTTCTAAGCCACCTTGAGACACCACAGAGAAAAGGCTTGGTGACCTACCGCCAAAAAGCTCTCACTTGTTGAAAACTCTATGGAATTCAGTTCTATTCTGAAGCATGAATCAAGTTGACATCGACTGCACGGCAACTGTTCTTTTCTTCTGGTCCTTCTTCTTTAGTGGTCTCTGATACAAATTAGGAGGACTGGTGGCCTCATGGACTATGCATTAGATTATGCATTGGGCTACTAACCACAAGGTAGGCAGTTCATACACAGCAGCTGCTCCTTTTAAGAAAGTTTAAGCTTTCTGCTCCTGTAAAGATTTATAGACTCAGAAACCCAAAGGACAGTTCTGCTCTGTATCATATGGCAGCCATGAGTCAGAACTGACTCTATGGCAGTAAGTTGGGTTTTATGGGACAATTGTGGGGTAAGACTTTTGTAGAAGGTCTGACATCATTTCAGAACATAATAAAGTTTAGAGTAAGCATTCATTGCTATCTCTCCCTCTGATAAATCAGGTGTCTTTCTATAGACCTTGTTGCTTAGCAACAAAGTAACCATAGAGCCTAGAGAGTCATCTGAAAATCAAATTATCAATAAAGTACATTATCACATCCTATTATTGGGCTAGTCATTTAGCTGTTTTCATATTAGGAACAAAGAGTCATATTTAAAACCTACAAGGTAACACAAGCTGCCTGATAACTTGATTAAATAAACATTAGAGCACACTTTGGGTTTGCTTAATTGTAAATAACGGAATTGACAACCGTGTTACAGGATCTACAAGAACCATTCCTGTAAAAATGCCTCCCTAGAGTATCCCAAGTAGATACTTCCACAAATATGAAATAGCACACATTTTCTCAAAAGAAGAGGGATTAAGCTATCAAAAGTTTCTCTCTTGCATGCAGATATGCATTATATCAATTATTTGCTTCCATTAACCTTTTAAAAGTTTGTCAGAGTGCTTCTCTTTTGAAAAATCTCATTGTTCCTATATATAGCATTCGGAGAATCTCTTTGCTCATTTTTAGATCATTTTTGCTCCTGCTGTTCCCCATCTTAGGGAGCCCTAGTTTGGTCTTCTCTGGTCTCACCTGGTTTAGTGTCCCACCAAAAGGATGCCTGGTGATGCTATTGGGCAATCATTGGTCTGCTAAATGCAAAGTAAGGGTTTAAACTGGACAGCCACTCTGAGGGAAAACGCTCAAGCTGTAAGGTCCTTAAAGTTTCAGAAACCCCAAATGAGGCCGCAATGAACCAGAATCAACTCGATGGAAGTGGATTTGATTCTTTTGGTTTGAGTGTCTCACCATAATTTCTTAGATGTCTTAAGTAGGCACGCCTGTGGAGTCAGTGTCTAACATTTATTGAAATAGCAAACTGATTTACAATTTTCCCAGGAAAGGACTTTTTTTTTTTTTTTTTGCCTATCAGTGTGGTTCCCCCGTCTACATATAGTAGCACCATTAAAATCAGCATCCAGATCCTCTATGTACTCATGACCATGACCAAATCTGTTTAAATACTATTAATAGCAGCATTTTTCATAACAGCCCCAAGCTGGAAATTATCTGGCATGGATTGATTTTTGCTCCTACACCCCCCCCCCCAAAAAAAATAAGGGTTGTCATGACTGTGCCCTACTTCTCAGTGTTTGGGCAGTTAGGTAATGACGTAATGGGGCTGTTCTTTGATGATTCTAAATGACTTGATCTGATGTGATAAAGCATGAAAAGGACTGAGGGTGGGATGAAACATTCTTAATTCTGCCACAAACCTGTAGAGGAAGTTTCCCTGATGTTGGCCTGCAATACCTTTTATTTTACAACGGATAAAAAGAGAAAGGAGCAAGCAGAGATCAGAGGACCCGATTACCACCGAGAAGGAAGAGCTCAGAGTCGAGTGCATCCTTTGTACCTGGGTCTCTGTGCTGTGAAGCTCTTAGATCCAAGAGAAGATTCATGCCAGTACACAGGGAGATCTTCAAGGAATGTTAGGCCTGCAGATGATGAGTGGAGACAAGGACTTTTCCTTATTGCCGAGAAAAATATATTTCCCTAGGGCTGGCACCCTGCATTTGGGCTTCTGACCTCCCAAATTGTGAGAGAATATTTTTTGTTGTTGTTGTGGGTTTTTTGTTTGTTTATTTGTTTGTTTTAGTAGCAGTAGAAAACTATGACTCAGCCTGAGCATCCATCAAATAGTAAATGGATAAAGTATATCCATGCAATGAGATACCATTTAGCGATAAAAAGAATGAAGTGCTGGTACATGCTAGGAAATGGATGAAACTTGAAAATTATCTGCTAAATTAAAGAAACTGGTTTTAAAAAGCACAAATTGTATGATTCTATTTATATGATATGTCCCCAAATAAAGAGCCCTGGTGATGTAGTAGTTATTGGTTGGGCTACGATCTGCAAGATCAGCAGTTCAAAATCACCAGTTGCTCTGTGGGAGAAAAATGAGACTTTCTACTCTTGTGAAGAGTCACAGTCTAAGAAACCCACAGGGGCAGTTCTTTCAACCCTGTCCTACAGGATCACTGTGTGCTGGGAACAACTTGATGGCAGTGAGTGCTACAGAGAAACAGGCATAAACTATAAATGAGGGCAAGGATTCTTGTTGTGGGAATGGATGTGTTCTAAGACTGTACTATATTAGTGGCTGCACAATGCAGTGAATTTACTAAAAGTCACCAAATTGTACACATAAAATGGATGATTTTTAAAGTTTGAAAACTCAATAGAATTGTTAAGTAAAGTACTATTGAATACTGCTATGCTTACTTCAAACAAAAGCATTGTCCATCGCCATTAGTTTATGAACTAACGTACATCTGTTTTACATAAAGACTCTTTCTACACAGATAATTTTGACATTATTATTATTATTATTAATATGGGAGCCCCGATTGTGTATTGCTTACACATTGGGCTGGTAACCACAAGGCCAAAAGTTTGAAACCACAGCCATTCCACCAGAGAAAGATGAAGTTTGCTATCCCTGTAAAGAGTTTCAGTTTCAATTACAAATTTCAGATACACTGAGGAGAAAAGTATCAGAGCTAACATTATGAACACCCGATTTGGGGAGGGTTATGGGGGATGGTGGGAACTCAAAATCCATCTGCAGAGGATCTTGTCAGACTGAGCCACCAGCAGAGCCACTCTAGCCACAGCCAAGAGTCTCGATCAACCTTATTATCAGGCCTAGACCAGTATACTCTTTTTTTTTGGCAATCCTGACCCTTTCTTTAAAAAATGTTTTATTAATCATTTTATTGGGGTGCTCTCACAAATCTTATAATAATCCATCATTCAGTTGTATTAAGCACACTTCTACATATGTTGCTATCAACATTTCCAAAACATTTTTCTTTTCACTTGAGCCCTTGGTATAAGCTCCCCTTCTTTCCCTCCCCTCCCTCACCCTCCCACCCACATGAATCCTTGATCAATTATATATTATTATTGTTATTTTGTATCTTACATTGTCCATTGTCTCCCTTCACCCACATTTCTGTTATGTGCCCCCCTTG